>NC_030851.1:33886688-33986322 GCF_000208745.1 Theobroma cacao
TAGTAATTATATTTCTTATAAATTAACACAATGTATAAACTATATATAAATTAAAAGACATTACAAGGTAATTAATAATTATAATTTTATGAATTAATTTAATTAATTATATGGATTTGTCCTTGATTACATAAAATTAAAAAAAAAGTAGGTTTCAAAACTATTTAAATCTCAAAAGCTCTCTTTAAGTATATATATATTATAAGTTTATATAAACAATAGTATATATATTATAATTAATAATTTTATAAGTTATAATTTTTATAATATTAACACAAATTAAAAAGTAAATATATTTATATTAAAAGTATATATATATTTGTAATATGATAAGAAATTTATATTATTTAAACATAATTAATAATTTAATATTTTTTTAATTTAAATATATTAATGTCATCACATTAATAATTTGAGTAACCATACTTTTCATTGTTATGAATAAATATGTGAATGTTTATTATGTTATGATCCAAGAAGTGCAAACCAAGTCAAACAGCTCACTAGGCAAGATACAATAAATGTAATATAATTTGAACTCTTAGATAGAATTATATTAAGATTATGATTCAAGGGGTTATTGGCCTATAAATAAGTCTCTCACTTTATTTGTAAAGACATATTTGAATAGGATCTTATATTTGAACTCCTTTTAAATACTTTCTCTTATATTTCTCATATAGTTGTTCTTTTCAGATTTATTTTATAACACGTTATCAGCACGATTCTCTTTGATCTCTCAAGTTGTGAAATTATTTTGTTTCATCATCTTCAAGCTTCAAAAGGATTTCAATGGTTCGATTTTGATTTATAGTTTTAGCAAATCAGGTAAGTGTTGCTATTATCTTATTTTCATCATATCCAAGCTTTAAAAGGATTTTCAATGGTTGGTCTTTAATTTTTGGTTGTAACAAATCAAGTAACTTGATATCTTTTTAATATTTTCATTCTCTAAAAATTAACCTTAATATGAATTTTGATATCATATAGTATATATTATATTTTGTCCCTTGATTGAAAAGTGAATTTAATATTATATAGCTATTAATGAAAAATCATAATGTCCATTCCCTAAAGTGAATGTGACAAACGAGCTACTAATAAAAAATTATAAATTTGTTAATTCCCTAAAGTGAATGCGACATCATTTAATAATTATGGTCATGGTCATGAATCTATCTGTTCCCTGAAGTGAATGACACATCATTTAATAATTATAATTATGGAAATGGAAAAGGTTGTTATAATAATTTACACTATCACTATTTTAATTCTAAGAATAATTTTACCACCAGAAGTGGATAGATAATTTTACCACCAAAAGTGAATGGATGTCGTAACCCTATAACTCGCCAAGAGTGAATAAACCATCAAAAAAATGGATGAATATTTTCAACCTACTAGAAGTGGATGAATAATGAAAATACAAAAATGGAAAGAATAAAAGGAATATGGAAAATGTATTATCGTTAATGTGGCATGAAAGACCATTGGTTACATACCTGTTGTACGTCTTGAATTTTATCAAGCATCACTGAAAACTAAGACATCTTGTGATGATTTTAACCATGGTCAAGTTGAGATAGCACATCAAGATATTTGTCCACTCTGAAAGAGAAATTGATTATATGATTGGTAATGAAAATATCCATTGTTGATTTTCTTATCCTGAAAAGGGAATTGATTATTTAATTGGTATAGGGAATATCCGAAAATGAACTTAATAGTAATTTGTATATTTTTGTATAACTATATTATGAAGATATTTTAATATGTTCTTATTATATTTAAACGATATGTTCTTATTATGTGTTTTAATTATATATTTAATGTTATTGCATGTTAACTTGTAAATTTCTTATTGTATATATTTTATTTTATTGAAGAAAATATAGATATTCATTTTGTTGGATCCAAGATCTTTGATATAAATATACGTCTAGTAGACATTGCTACAACACACTATATTTAAAAACAAGAAATATTTTTTCCACTTGACAACTGAAAAAGAACCAATGTCAATACAATATCTTGTAGTACAAGATTAATTGAAGGCTCTAGAAGAGCTAATATTTTACTACATTGAGGAATAAAGTTTATAATAGAGGATGTATTATTTTCTATTAAGTCTCAAAAAAATTTATTAAGTTTTAAAGATATTCGTCTGATAAATATCATATTTAGACGACGAATGAAGGAGACACTTAATACCTTTACATTACATTTATTATCTCAGGTAGAAAGTGTGTATTGAAAAAAAATTACTCGCTCTGTTCTTAGAATTAAACTATACAAATATTAAAATAATTGAAACCCAGAGTAAACAAGAAGTTTACTAATGATTTTAATATTTGGCATGACCGGTTGGACCATCTCAGATCAATAATGATGGAAAAAATGCTTGAAAATTTATATGATCATTCATTGAAAAACTATAAGATTTTTCAATCTAATGAATTTTATGTGCTGCTTGCTCTGAAGATAAATAAATTATAAAGCTATCACCAACTAAAGTTGGGATTGAATTCCCTGCGTTTTTGAATAATATTCAAGGTTATATGTGGATTCATGTATCCACCATGTGAACCATTTAGATATTTTACGATTTTAATTGATGCATCGACTAGATGGTCACATGTGTGCTTATTATCAGCTTGCAATTTGGTATTTGCAACCATTTTTTTGCAAGCACATTATCCTAGTTATATAATCAAGATTATTTGTCTTGACAATGCTAGTGGATTTACATTTTAAGCCTTTAATATTACATATTAGTTGGAATAACTATTGAATAGCCTGTTGCTTATGTTTATATACAAAATGGTCTAACAGAATTATTTATTAAACACTTCCAACTAATTGCAAGGCCATTACTTATGAAATTCAAACTCCCAATGTCTATTTAGGGGCATGCCATTTTAGATGCAGTAGTATTTGTATGCATCAAGCCAAACAAGTTATTATAAATTCTCCTTATACAATTAATTGATGGTCAGAAATCAAATATTTTTCATTAAAAAATTTTTAGATGTGTGGTATATGTTTTAATTGCTCCACCACAACGCACAAAAATGGATCTTCAAAAGAGGTTAGGAATATATGTTAGATGCAGATCTCCATTTGTAATTAAATATTTAGAATTATCAATAGGAGATTTATTCATGACAAAGTTTGTCAATTGTCATATTGATGAAACAATTTTCCAACATTAGGAGGAGAAAAATAAGCAACTGCAAAAAAAAAAATTCTTAAAATGAATTATCATTATCTAGTTTTGATCCTTGCACAAATCAATATGAACTTGAAGTTTAAAAGATAATTCTTTTGCAAAATATAGTAAATCAGTTGCCAGACGTATTTACTGACCTAAAAGAATAACTAAATCTTATATACCAGTTGCAAATGCTCCTATTAACACTAATGTCCTTGTAGGACAAGGCATGTCAGAAGCATTGAGACCAATCGATTCCAAAGATAAAATCTTCGAAAAAAAAGAAGTAAATATTTAAGATAGTCAGAAAGATGAAGTAGAAACTTTAGAAGCGACCCCTGACATAATTGATAAACATTCCAGCAGAAATTCAAGTACTTGAAATCAGTGAAAATAAAGAGATCTCAATAAATTATGTCATAATGAGAAGAGATGGAACCAGTAAATAAACGTTGACAATATTTTATATATAATATAAAGCTTAATATTATGAAAAAAATGAGGATCTCGAACCTACATCTATTGAAGAATGTAAACAAAGAAATGATTGACTAATGTGGAAACACGCAATTAAAAAGGAATTGAATTTATTTGCAAAACATGAAGTTTTTGGACTTATAGTCTGTACACCAAATAGTATTAAACCAATGGAATATAAATAGGTATTTGTGCGAATATGAAATGAGAAAAATAAGATTATGAGATATAAAGTACGGTTTGTCGCATAAGATTTATCCAAAGATTTGGTATTAAATATGGAGTGATATATTCTCTATGGTAGATGCAATTACAATTTTATATTAACTATTCTAGCAATATATGAGATGATTGAAATGCATCTAATGATACAACTACAGCCTATTTATATGGCTCATTTGATATCGATATCTTTATGAAAAATCCTAAAGGATTTAAATTGCTTGAAGCACAAAAATTTGAATTCTTGATAAATTTACTCGATTAAATTAAATAAATCTTTATATGAATTAAAGCAATCCAGAGACATGTATAATCCCCTTAGTGCATATTTGTTGAAAAAAGGCCATAAAAATAATCCTATATGCCCATGTATTTTATAAAGGGTTTAGATATGAATTTATTATAATTGCTATTTATGTTGATGATTTGAACATTATTGGAACTCTTGAAAAGTTATCAAAAGTCGTGGATTACTTAAAGAGAGAATTTGAGATGAAAGACCTTGGAAAAGAATAAAGTTTTGTTTGGTCTTTAGATTAAACACTTCGCAAATAGAATTTTTATCTATCAATCAAATTATATTTCAAAAATTCTAAAACAAGTTTATATGCAGAAAGCATATCCATTTAGTTCATCAATAGTTGTAAGGTCACTAGATGTAAAAAAAAAAAAAGACTTTTTTCGACCTCTTGAGGATAATAAAGAACTTTTTGGTCCTGAAATATAGTATCTTTTTGAAATTAGAGCACTAATGTATCTTGCTAGTAATACATGACTTGATACATCAATTGTTGTGAATTTATTAGCAAGATATAGTTCTTCTCCAACTCGAATACATTAGAATGGAATTAAACATATACTTCGATATCTTCGAGGAATAATGAATATAGGCTTATATTATTCAAATGCATCAAAATAAAATTTAATTAGTTATGCATGTCAAACCCTGTTCTATAAAATAATTACGACGTCATTTGCATGCTCAATAGAATGTTTGCATGTTTAGGAAGTTTGATGAATCGTTAAAAGATGATATTGCCCCTAATAGTACCATTAAGTCGATTAAGCCTCGAACTAGTTCAAATAAGAATTTTGAGGTGAAATTAAGAGTTTCACAGTTCAGGGATGACTCAAAATGGTAATTCGGAGTTTGAGGATCAATTTGGAGTCAAACCGAAATTTTCACTATCTAGGGCCAAAATGGTCATTTGCCACCTGAGGACAAAATGAAAATTTTGAGAAAAGATTTTTTTGGCCCCATTTAACTTATTGGAGTATGATTTGAGTATTGGAGTATAATTTGAGGGTTTGGCAGTGAAAAAGTTTAATTCTAATGATTTCTGGAGTTTAAGGGCAAAATCGTAATTTTTCCACCCACGGATAAAATTTGAGATTTTGAGAAAATTTAGATCACATTTGACAAATTGGATGAAAAATACGTCTATGGGCAATTTTTTAGTTTTTGGGGCAAAAATGTAATTTTACCACCCAGGGGCAAAACTGTAATTTTGCACCCCCAGAGCATTTTTCCAGCACAAGGTCTTCACCCATCATCATTTTTGACCCTTGAATAATGTGTGATGGAGAGAGAAAGCTTAATAGTTAAGAAATGACACATGGACCAATAATAAGGTGACATGTGTCAAGTTTATATTCATTAATTATTTAACTTTAAAATAATTATAAAATCAGCCAATTCTCTTTCATATGGCCGGCCAAACAAAGAAAAAGGAAGAACAAAATGAGGAAAGGAAAAAAACAAGAAACCTAGGTGGGAAAATTAAAGGAAAATTGGTGGATTTCAAGGAATCAAGCAATCAAAGGTAAAATTTCTTGATTTTGACTTGTGATATACCTTTCCTATGCTTTTCTCCTTATTTTCCATGGTTAGATTTCATGTTTTCATGGTGAATTCATGGCTGCCCAAATGGGTATGGAGAGAGAATGAAGTTAGATTAATTTGATTTTAAGTTATGTTAGTGTTTTTAGTTAGTTTAACATATTTAGAAACAAAACAACAAAAAAAGAATTCATTTTCCTCCATTACCATTATTGGCTGAATTTTCTAGTGAAATATTGGCTACTGATCTTGATGTTTATTTGAGGAATTATGATGAATAATGATGAATTATGAGCCTAGAAAAATAATGGGAATTTTCGGAGCAAAAATATGAATTTTTACCCACTAGGGGTATTTTCGTAATTTGCTATCGGGACTGATAATTTGCACCACACTGAGGAACATTAAGTCAAATTGGGTGCAATTGAGGCATAGAAACTGAAAAAAATTAATTTGAAGTTTAAACGGATGCGTATATCGATTTATCGGGTAAAAGATCGAAATAGGCTAACATCTCGTTTAGGCAAAATTTAGACATTTTGCACTTCATATCATGCATTAGTAGTATAAATTAGTTTATTTTGGTTTAGTACCAAAGTAGTAAACCTCTTAATTGTGCAATTTGTCAAGGTGGCGAATCCTCTAGCAAGGGCAAAGAAATCGCACCCGAGGAGTAATAGTTGGAGTACCCGAATTTAGTTTTCGAAAACTGTGAGTAAACTTATTATCGTCTTAATTATCTAGAGTAGTTTTATACAATTGTGTGATTTTATGAAAAATGGGTTTAAATGGTAAATTGCTATGTTTTAAGAGAAATTGTGATTTTATAAATTTTTTGAAAAATCGAATACTGGTTTTGAAAATAGAGTAATTGGAGACTGCCTGCTTGTGTTGTAAATTTATGGTTTTAAATTGAATGGCTTATGACAATAAATGAGAATGAATGGCTAAACTGATTTTGGTGTTAGAATTATTTGTACTGTGTATTTAGCCTTGAGAGGCTAGGTTGTGATAAATTGCCATGTCATGCAGAAAAAGATTTTATAAATCAGGTGGTAAATAAAAGATTAGCTACTGTAGTGGTGGGGGGTTCCGTGGGCCAGCCTGTTAGAGGGGCACGGTAAACTCCTTTATATTCTCACCTCGGTCATAGAGGCGCGTAGGGTATCTCCTGAGTTGGGCTTTTTTAGTGCACTTCACGTGGACCACCGTGTGAGAGTGAGACTCAGCCAACGTCAAGGAACGGCTATATTTCAAAATAAAAATATGATTTATGGGAAATATGAATTTTTAATAGCCTTGGCGGACTTAGTTGGATACCCCTAGTCCAGGTGTCCTCGAGTATAGGATTTGGCATGAGCCAAGTTTTGAGTAATTCACGAGCCATATTGATTATTTGGTTGAAATGAATATTCGTGATGTGAAAATTTTGCTAAAGTTAATTATTTTTAATTATCTCCATTTACTCGCCTTTAGATAGTTTAGATGGTGTCTGTTTACTCACTAGGATTTTATAATCTCACCACCCTCAATTCCCCACATTTCAGGTTCGGGATAGCTGGTAGATAGCTGATTGCATCAAGGACTTCAGTTAGCCTTGCATTGTCAAAATTATAGGTTCACAAACTCGCATCTTATTGGTTAGTTGGGGGCCCACGTGTCATTGTAAAAGTAATTTTATACTTTAGTTATCTGATTTAAAATATGTATGAACATATTTAGCTTTTACACCATGTTTTTGGCGAGTTTCGGTATTATCGAAGAAAAATGACGAAAATGCCCCTGTGAGCTAGAAAATAAAATTTTATTATTTTGATTTGGAAACGACTTATGATTTCTTGAAATGCAAGATTTAATAATTGTCGCTCACTGGGGAGATGCAGAAGCTGATGCTAAGCCTTGCGGGGTTCCGATCAGCATTCGGGATAATGAGTGCCTATCGGGACGTCGCGACGGTTGTCACGAACCCGATGAGAGTTCTGGGTCGTGACAATGCAAATGCAGGATATTTATCTGATTCACACAAAACTCAATCCCAGAAAGGTTTCTTATTCATAGGTGGAGGTATGACTATTTTATAGTGTTTTGTAAAACAAACTATAGTTGCTTCTTCTTCCAACTATGCAGAAATTTTAACAACTCATGATCAAGTTGTGAATGTGTTTGATTAGAATTTGTAATTCACATATTCGAGAAATGTGTGGCTTGTCAACTAAGAAGGAAATTTTAACAACGTTATACGAGGATAAGACTGCTTGCATAGCACAGTTAAAGTAAGGATATATTAAAGGCGATCGAACAAAACACATAGTTCGTCAAAATTTTTCTGCAGTCATGATCTCCAAGAAAATGGTAAAATTAGTGCTCAAGAAATTCAGTCAAGTGACAATCTAACAGATTTGTTTACCAACCTTCTTACTGCAACATTTGAAAAGTTGGTATAAAATATTAGAATGCATTATTTTAATGATATCTATAATGCAGTCAAACAGCTCAATAGGCAAGTTACAAGAAATGTACTATGATTTGAACTCTTAGATAGAATTATATTAGAATTATGATTTAAGGGATTGTTGACCAATAAATAGGTCTCTCACTTCATTTGTAAAGATATACTTGAATAAGATCTTCTAATTCTCTATAAATACTTTCTTTCTCTCTAAGGGCATGTCTAGTTGAAGGGAATGGAATAGCCATTCCTCCCCTATTCTTATTCTTGAGATAAAGCTGCATTTGGTTCAATGGGATGGCTATTTTTTAGAATAACCATTCCAAGAGAAGCCTGAATAGCCATTACCAAGGTCTCCCTTAGTAATAACTATTCCAAATTGTTGGGAATAAGAAAAGAAGTTGATTAGACAAATATACCATCTTACAATTTAAAAAATTACTTTATAAAAAATACTAAACCTATTTTTTCTCTCTCTCTTCCTCACTCCTTTTCTCTTTTTAAAGCACAAAAGACACAAAATGTTTTACTTCATTTTCAAAAAAAGGGAATAAAAATATTTAAATATTATTTCACTATAATAAATATTATAAAGCATATTACTTAATATTATTATTTGAATATAATAAATGTAATAAAGAATATTATTTAGTATTATTTAAATTTAATGAAGAATATATTTTATCTTTTAATATTAAATATTATTTAATTATAATAAAAGGTTTAATTATCTTCTAATACAAAATATTATTAAATTATAATAAAAATATGTTTGTATTTTGGTAAAAATATTATTTAATTATAGTAAAAGTTATTTTGATTTTATTGCTCAGAATATTTTTATCTTTTAACAAAATAAATTCTTTAATTTTAATAAAGAGTGTTTATTTCTCATCATTGTTTTTTTGTTTTTTAATTAAAAAATCTTTAAATTTTAATAAAGGGTATTTTTATCATTTACCTATTATTCCTTAACCACTCTTAAAATTATTCCTGCCAACCAAATAATGGAATAAGTAATAATAGTAATTTTTATTCTATTCCATTCCTATGAACCAATCTATATAATAGTTATTCTTCCTCTATCCTATTCTCTTGGAATGACTATTCGATTCTCATTCTATTCTTTCCAGTAAACCAAGTATGCTATAAGTACTTCTTCTTATATTTCTCTTATAATTGTTCTTTTTAAATTTATTTCATAACGTTTATATATTTGTTAGTTTTTAACAAAAGAATTGCTTGCAAAATTTATAAAAATTGTATATTTTTAATTTAATTATTTAAATAATAATAAAAATATTTATAATGATAATTGGGTTTCGATAGTGGGTTCTTAAGGGTGATATTGAATCTTACTCGAACTCGATACGGATAGTGAAATAACTATCCAAACTCATTTCAAATTAACATAATCTTATATAATTGAGCCAGATATCTACGTGTATCATGAAATAGAGTACCTATGGTCATAAGAGAAAAAAAATCGTTTTTATGTTTTATATGGTTTTTAAGAATATTATTAATATATAATTTTAAATCTCTAAAAATTTTCAATTTATATTTATAATCTGATGACATGTACAGTTTCTACAAATTGATCAAACAAAAAATTCAATTAAAGAAAAACGGAGTTCGAGCGATAGACAAAAAGGATCTGTCCTAGGGTAAGCTAAAGAACCAATGACAAAGAAGAAGAGTAAGATAAAACATTTTGCCATAACGTAATTATAAAATGATTATATAGCTCTTATATCCTGATTTCCTTGGGTATTATAATCTTGCGTTCTTCTGCTACTATTTCTAAGCTCTGGATTTCTTTGTTTCTATTTTTCTGCAATGTTCCAAAGCTGATTGCTGGTGGGTCTTCTTAAATTTTCCGTTTTTCTTTACTGATTATGCAATTGTTTTCCTTTTTTGTTATCTATCATTGTTGGTTTCTTTGAGTTGAAGAACTGGGTAATTGAAATTTATCTGTTTTATGATATTCTACGACTTGGGTGTTTGGGTTTTTTCTCTGGATTTATCAAGTTGGGTGTTTTAGATGTACCTCGTACTTCTGCTTTGGTTTCTATGATTTGAGGAAGTAGGTAGGGCACGTATCTGTTATTTTGATAGAATATGTTGGTAAAGTTTGCGTATTGATGCCTTTCTATCATGTCTATAATGGAAATTTTAATCCTTTGTTTTGATGTCTAGCTGCTAGATCTCTCCCTTTTTGCATCTCAGAGCTGTTTTTTCTTTGGCTACGAGTTCAATTATTTTAGATTTTCTTGTTTTCAATATGCTTAAGATCTTTGATTAGTTTACATATACACCTAAAATTATCCTTACTGGAGTTTGGATGCTTTTTGCTTTCATTACATCTCCACTGGAATGCTTGCATTATTGACATAATTGCTTTAGGTTTACAGTTACTTTTTTCTTTGTGGTGCCTTTATTTTCATATGGGTGGAGATAGGAATAACCTTTTCTCTTTTGGTGTTAGTCAGGTTATATGGATGCAATGGCTGAAGAACAAATAGATTTTGGAGATGAGGAGTATGGAGGGGCACAAAAGATGCAGTATCAGGGAAGTGGAGCCATCCCTGCTCTTGCAGATGAAGAGATGATGGGGGAAGATGATGAATATGATGATCTCTACAATGATGTTAATGTTGGAGAAGGCTTTCTTCAGTTGCAACGATCTGAGGCACCACCACAACCAGGTGGTATGGGCAGTACTGGACTTCAAGCTCAGAAAAATGAGGCTCCTGAACCGAGAGGTGAAGCTGGGGGTTCACAAGGGCTAAACATTCCAGGAGTTTCAGTTCAAGGGAAGCACCTCAATGTTACTGCCCGGTATCCTGAGCAGGATGGGCAGCCAGCTGTTAGCAGACCAGAAATGGGATCTGGGAGTTATCCATCTGGGACTTCTATTTCACAGAAGGGACGTGTTATGGAGGGGACCCAAGATACCCAAGTGAAAAATATGGGTTTTCAAGGATTGAGTTCGGCATCCCACAAGGTTGGGATTGATCCTTCTGGTGTGCCTCAAAAGATTGCCAATGTCCCTGCTCAATCTCTAAATTCAGGTACTGGTGGACCTCAAGGTGCTCCACATGTTCCACCTAATCAAATGGGTTTGAATGTTAATCATCCTATGATAAGCGAAAATCAGGTTCGGCCACCTATAGAGAATGGTCCGACCATGCTGTTTGTTGGAGAACTACATTGGTGGACAACTGATGCAGAGCTTGAGAGTGTTTTATCTCAATATGGAAGGGTGAAGGAGATTAAGTTCTTTGATGAGAGAGCTAGTGGTAAATCCAAAGGGTATTGTCAAGTTGAGTTCTATGATCCAGCTTCTGCTGCTGCATGCAAAGAGGGAATGGATGGTTATATGTTCAATGGGAGAGCTTGTGTTGTGGCTTTTGCTTCACCACAGACATTGAAGCAGATGGGAGCTTCCTATATGAACAAAAACCAAGGCCAGTCTCAAGCACAGCCTCAAGGCAGGAGGCCAAATGATGGTCTGGGGAGAGGTGGTAATATGAATTACCAAAGTGGAGATGCAGGGAGGAACTATGGAAGGGGTGGCTGGGGACGGGGTGGTCAAGGAGTAGTCAACCGATCTGGGGTGGGAGGACCAATGAGAGGAAGGGGAGGTGTAGGTGTGAAGAACATGGTTGGGAGCTCTGCTGGAGTTGGAAATGGTGCTAATGGTGGAGCGGCCTATGGACAAGGACCAGCAGGTCCTCCATTTGGTGGTCCAGCTGGTGGCATGATGCATCCACAGGGCATGATGGGAGCTGGGTTTGATCCAACATATATGGGTCGAGGAGGCAGTTATGGAGGTTTTCCAGGGCCTGGTTTTCCTGGCATGCTTCCTTCATTTCCAGCTGTTAATACATTGGGACTTGCTGGTGTAGCTCCTCATGTCAATCCTGCTTTCTTTGGCCGTGGAATGGCACCTAATGGAATGGGAATGATGGGTGGACCTGGAATGGATGGACCTCATGTGGGAATGTGGACTGACACAAGCATGGGTGGGTGGGGAGGAGATGAACATGGTCGCAGGACTAGAGAGTCTAGTTATGGTGGTGAAGATGGTGCTTCAGAGTATGGTTATGGAGATGCAAATCATGAAAAAGGAAGGTCGAGTGGTGCCTCTCGGGAAAAAGAGCGGGTTTCTGATCGTGAGTGGTCAGGCAACTCTGATAGGAGGCATCGTGATGAGAAGGAACGGGACTGGGACAGGTCTGAGAGGGAGCATAGAGAACACCGCTATAGGGAAGAAAAAGACAGTTACAGAGAGCATCGACATCGAGAACGTGACTTGGATTATGATGATGACTTGGATAGGGGACAATCTTCTTCAAGATCTCGGAGAAGGTCCCATGCAATGCCAGAAGAACAGCGCAGGTCTCGATCAAGGGATGTGGACTATGGGAAGAGGAGACGCCTGCCATCAGAATGACAAAATATGCTGTGCATCCTTCTTTACCGTTTCTTATGAGACCTTTAATTAAGATTTTACTCTCAGTTCTATAATCATTTCAGCATTCGCTATGATGATCGTTGGTCCTTATGCAGAGTGTGGCTTCTTAAGGGAAGAAGTAAGTGCTACTTGCTCGCTGGTGGGGAAGAACAGACTCCCCTTTCTTTTCTTACTGCGTTCTGAAGAACAAATATTAGATGTGACACTTAATATTTGTGTGTTGGAAGAGATAGTATCATATTCAATGTGGATACTCTTTTTGGGGTTGGAATCCTAACATCCCACAGCTGAGTATGCACATTGGGTTTATAATTATCTGCCAAACCCTATATTTGAGGCAATGCTTTCTTGGCTTGTGATCATGGTACTTAAGAAAACCTTCTTTGTTTATATGATTGTTGGGATTTTATGTGATAGAAATCTTGTTGTCATATGATTGTGATCTTGGGTGATAAGAAAACTTTCTAGCATGTGATCTTTTTGTACATTTCTTTCTGGGGTTTAGAAGTGGAAGGGTTCATAGGTCAGGGAGGTTTTTTTTTTTTTAGCTGAAAAGTCAGGGAGTTTGCTTGGCTTATAGACATTGCTAGATCATGTGTATAATATTGCAAAAATGAAGTTCATCTCTTTTTTATTTTTTTTTACTTTTACCTTGCTGCTTCAATTTTGTTTCAGGACGTTCTCTGGTTACTTTCTTCCTCACTTGCTTTTTTACATATTTTTTTTCTATATGCATACCACTTGCTTTTCAACTGAGGATCATTTTTTTATTTTTGAATAATGCCTGTAGCTGAATATCTTGTGATACGCATTATGCATTATTGAAATCATTATATGTTTTTCCTTTACCTCTGTCAAATATTTGAAACTTGACTTTTGGTTCGTTGTTCTATACGCACTATATTAGTATGTAATTCTTGTTTCCTATGACGAGTCATTCAGTTGACCTTTCCCTCATAAAGTATTTTTTGTTTTGTTAGAGTTTTGGAACTTCATGTATGCTTGTATGCCATTCTAGAGCCAAATAATTTTCATCCTACAATTTAAATGTGCATTTCGTTTTATATATAGTAATATTGTGCCAGTAAAGAGGAGCAGGTATTATTATCCTTTCTCTAAGGCTTGGCTTCCATGCTTCTAGGTTCTCCTTCTTAGAGTCTAATGGAGAGTTAGTTTTTCTTTAATAAAGGTTGCAATCCAGTCTTATGGATATTTGTGACTTTTCAGCTGAAAAGGCATAGTGTTAAAGTTCTAAAACAATGCAGGGTTGCCTAGAGTCTACTCTTTTTTTTTTTTCTTTCTCCTCTGATGCTTTTCTCCTTTCTTTTCATTTGTTGGTTTCCTAATCTTTCTCTAGTGACATACTGCTCTGAAGTTTTGAACTGTTTGACATGTTGAAACCTTGAAACAATCCTCAGAAACAGAGCCAGTGTCAAAACAATATTTTACCCAGAATGCTCTAATTTCCAGTCTAAGTGCCCCATTTTTAAGGAGGTTTTGCATACTCGTATTCAGTGTGAGCTTGAATATGCCAATGTGCTCATCATCTAGCCGAACTGATTGTCTCTTAGAGACAGGTGTTATGCCTATGGGGCTCTTAGTAGCATTGGGCTTTGTTTGCTATTGAAACATGATGTGATGTAATGTTCTTTCTAACATACTGTTGGTGATTATGTGGGTAGACTTTGGGGTGGTGTCTTTGGCTTTTTCTTCTTTTCCTCTTTTATGTCTATTGACATGGGGGTTTCTTTTTATCATCACATCCAGGGAGTGGAGTGGGCAACTCTTTGTTGAGGAAGATGTGTTAGAATGGCTGGCTTCATTGGCTTCCTCTGATATTTGCTTTGGCCTTTCAAGTGTGCAAAAAAATCTTTTTCTTTTTTGAGCACTGTTAAGAAACTGTAACCTCTGGAAAGAAAGTAAATCCAACTGAATTCATGAAGTGGATGTTGGTGATATGTTTCAAGATACAACCACTGCTTACATTATAGTCTTCTTGTAAAGCATTTTTTGTCTTGTAAAGTTGAATCTGTTTATTAGGTCCACAATTTTGTAATGGCCTCTTTCATTGTTTTTATGGCCATATTTGGCTTTCTAATGAGCTTTATAGGAGTCTTGTACAGAGATTGATGTGATTCTGGTTATAATTTATATACTTGTAATTGATACTGTTAGCTTTGTCATAAGAATAGGATAGATGAGCTAGATGCAAATTGTAACGTGGGGTTGCTGTTCCAACTGTAACTGGTCAATGTAACATATGTACTCAGTTTCTGTTTAAGCATTTTATTTCCATCAATTTTGAAGGATTCTGGAGTTTTTTGTTGTTATGCTTAAAGCTTAGGAGCAACGAGTTATGTCTTGCTGTTGATTCTCTATGTGCTGGGCTGAGAATTTTGGGTTGATTTGGGTCCTGTATCGAAGGCTGATGATGTTTTAGTCATATGTATTTTGGAGTTAAGCTGGAAAAGGCCATTTTAAATGTATTGTATTGTAATGATCACCTTCTGTATAGATCAAGCTTTGCTGTCTTTCTGCTTCTTGAGAAAACCGATGTAGCATACAATGTGTATTAGATCTACTGCTTTTTAATCTTATTAATATTATTTGTATTTGAGGAGCAACGAATCATTCTTGAAGGTGTTTTTAGACAGTTAGGCTCCTCTGTTACTTCTGATGATGAGTGGCAATGGGCTAGTGAGAAGGCTGTAGAAGTTCCAATATGTTATCTCTGGGTAACTTAAAAATTTCGTCTCTTCATGTTCTGTTCTATGTACTGATTTCAATTCTTGTAAGTTAATGCATGGGGTATAATGGTTGTGGGAAATTGGATTTTGATTGTATACGATTTTGTGATAGAATCTGATACAAGAAACATAAGATGGGTGCAATTGGCCCTTTCTGTACTCAAAATACTGCAGTGCTGCTCCGTCCTTGCCTTTGTGATATGGTTTAAGTTTCTGCACCTCCTGTCTTTTTGTTTCTTTGCGATTGTGGAATTTCTTCCGTAACCGGCTCTGACTACATCTAGATTGTTTGGACTAGGCTGGGATTTCATTATCTAATTTAGTAGGTTGCATTGCAAATTTTTGGATGTACATTGACTTAGGAGACAGGAATCACAAGTTTGGATTGCATCATCCACGGTCTTTATATAAGCCTTTCTCTTGCTCCTGTTTGTGTACATGTTTTTTTTTTTAAAAAAAAATTATGATATATTGAAACAGGGGGAAGTAAACCTTCAACTCTAGAAAGAGTACAAGAGGATTCATGTCTGTTATTCTCTGAATTTGAGAGTAACGGCGAGAATCACCTCCAAAAGTCGTCACCTAAAGACCAGAAACTCTAGGAAGCCTGTACGTACACGTTTACATTTCCCAGCAAACCTCCCGGCAACATGAGGCATTCACCTCACCTCCCTTTCCCAATTGACAAAAAATTCCTGACATTTCACAAGGCATCAGCTTGCCCAACATAGAGAACACAAAAACAACAATCAGAAGACTCTCCCATCTGACAAAAAGAAAGCCCCATCAGCGGCAGTTGACCAATTTGCAAAAATCACCCAGCATAACTTACTCCACAAGACAGACGCCCAAATCTCTCAACCATACAAGTCCAATATTCAGCTGATTCATCATTGGTGACACCAAGCGGTAGAAGAAAAATGAAAACATACCAGATTCACTCCAGCACTCAGAAAGGACCCTGTGCTCGCTGAAACCTCTGTGAAAAACGGGTTTGTCCGCTGTTTGTTGCTTTCTCGCATTATTCCAGAACTTTGATGATGTCCTCCTCCCACTGCGCCCCTACTTTTGCGAGCCTATCTGCTGTCTCTGGTTATTTTCTCTAAAAGTGTAGTTGACATTCCGGCCATTAACATCGATTTTTATTCTCTCAATATGGAGTATCCATTTTGTCAATCCCCATGGCCTCGTTTGGTTGATTAACCCACTTTAATGCTTGCTTGAGTCTCTCTGTGATGAGAGAGTGAGTTTGACACTATTTTGAAGTAATGAACAAGAAGCAAGCCTCACTAATCACTCTTATTTCTGCCATGTTCGCATCACCCACTCCAATTGATTTTGAAAATAAAATTCCAACTTGGCTGTTTTCAGTTCTCATGACCCCTTATTCCAGCCTCTTTGGGGCTTCTCGTCATCGTCCATCAACATTAAATTTCATGTCCCCTTTTCCCGACTTAATTCATCTGTTCATTTTTCTATTCTTCTGGCACATTTACTTTACGAAATAAAATAAAATGGAATCCCCTTTCCCGACTTAATTCATTTGTTCACTTTTCTACTCTTCTGGCACATTTACTTTACATAATAAAATAGAATGAAACAGAATAGTTATTATGTAATAATAGAATAAAATATAAATAGAAAAAAATATTATTATTTAATTTAATTGATAAAATAGAATAAAGTAAAAACTTCTATTATGACTTATTATAATGTTTTGTGGGTACAAGAATGAGTGATAAAAAGAAAAAAATTATTTTTATTATAATATATAATTATTTATTTTTTTATTTTATTTTTTTAATATTAATATTTTATAATTTATTTAAAATATTAATATTTTTAAATATAAATGTTCACATTTATAAATATTAATATTTTATTTATAATTTAAATATTATTATGATTAAAACATTAATAATTTTAATTAATTTTGAAATTTTAAATATTAATTTTTTATAATATATAATTAAAAATTTAAACTTTTTATTATAATAAGATTTATTTTTTGAAAATAAAAAATATCTTTTATATAATTTAGTAAAATTTATACCAAAAAACAAAAATAAATAATTTTTTTCTTTTTAACCATTTAATTTTTATTTTCATTAAAATTTTAAATTTAATAATTTAATATTAAAGCATTAGTGTAATTTTTTTGTTTTTCTCTATCTGCAATTTTCAATTTTTAAATTATATTTTTATTAAAATTTAAAATATTATATTAATAATTTAACAAGTTAAACATTAATATTTTATTTATAATTTAAACATTATTATAATTAAAAAATTAAAAAATTTAAATTTAGAATATTATATTTCATAATTTATAAATAAATTTTTTAAACTTTTGTATTTTAAATTCTTTTTTTCCTTTTCATTTCTTTTTCTCCATTAGTCGCCCACTAGAAATGTGGTCGGTGTAATGAAATATCGATCTAGCGCACTATGTGGCTAGATCTTGTCATGAAGATCTGGCTCGAAAGTGTCAGATTTGGCGTATCTTGCGACCAAATTAGGTTGTGGACCCTAGTTTTAGCGGATCCTTAATTGAATTTGGCCAGAGAGTACTAGATTGGTGTTTTTCAACCATATCCGGCCTTGGAATTGCCATTGGCCATTGTCACCATTGTCTGTCGTTATCATAGTCACCTTTAATGGTGAGTAGAGGTTAGAGAGAGAAAGAGAGAGACAAGAATGTGAAGAGAAAGAAAGAAAAAGGAAAAATGAGAAGTAAAAAAGGTATTTAGTGCTCGTTTGGCCTGGCTTATTTTTAGCTTATCTACTGCTTAAAAGTAAAAGTTGGGCTAAATAGGATTTTGTAAAAGCTCTTAAAAGAAAAGTAGTTTTTTTTAAAAGAATAAAATCTTTAAAAAAAAGAGCTTAAAAAAAAGCTCCAATTAGGAGCTTTCTCTTCTCTTTTTTTTTAAAAACACGCCAGCTTATTAGGAGAGTTATTTTTTTCCAAAAGAATCATCTCTCAAAAAATACTCCCTCCCTCTCTCCCTATTGATCTCCCTATCCTCTATCCTTTTTTACAAATCAGGTTTTTTTTTATTCTTACAAAAATTAAGTGAAACGAAAACAAAAAAATCAAAGCTGCATTCAGGTTTTTTTTTTTTCTGTTTTGTTTTTCATTTTTTTATAGTTCTATTTTTTTGGGTTTTGAATACTCTTTTTATTATCTGATATTTGATATGACAATTATGTGATATTTATTTGTTCTTAACTTTTTTTTTATGTATATAATATATATTGATTATGATTGAAATAAGTCAAATAGGTCAATAGTTGTTGAAATAAATTAGATGAAAATTGACTTCCAAACCCTATATGATATATTTTTTTATTCATTTTTGTCATGAAATTGATACTGTTAGACATGATCATATAGCTTGATCCAAACCGCTAATCTCTTTCAAATTATTTTATGTTTATTTTTTTTTATTTTAGTTTTAAGCCAAGTTCTAATATTCCATAAAAAAATTGCTACAGAATCTTTCAATTCCTCACAAACTCAAAAGGCTTCTTGTCTTAAGCAAAGGTCTTCCAATACCTCACAAATTGTTCCTGAATAGGGTTTCTTGTCTTAAGCAAATCGTTAATTTATGAGTTATTTATGAATTATGTGTTACCTATGAATTATTTGTGAAACTCTTTTTTTATGATTTATTATTAATTATAAACTTTATGCTATATAAAAATGCTTCTTATATTTTTAAAATTTTATTTTAAATAGATAAAAAATAAAGTTAATTTTTTCTATTTTGAACAAAGAAATTCATGATTAATTGAAAGTTATTTATTAAATACCCTTTATGGTAATTTTAATTAAAATTATAGTTTATATAAATTATTTTGCCAAACAGTTTATCTATAAAAAAGAGCTTATAAAAAGTAAATTTATCAAACAGTTTTAACTTAATTTTAAAAGCTATTATTTTCTATAAGAGCTTTATAATAGCTTTTAAGCTAAAAAAAAGTCAGACCAAACATGCTCTTAGTCTTATCAATTTTAGAGGCTATTCCCTTAACCATGGAATAGCAAATACCAAGTAAGGGTGGGTTTAGTTAAACATGGCTTTTGATTGATTTTGAGGAATAACTATTCCTTGACACAATTACTGACCAAACAAGGGAGAAAATAATAGATGGGAATAGAGGGCTATTCCCCATACCAAACGTGCTGTTCTTGTTTTTAAATAGTGGTGTACCTAGTTAGGGGTTTCTCTATGTGTCCATAATAAGACCATGATTGTTCAAACATTTTACTTTGGCCCATATAGCAACTTGCAACTTGCTTATCTCAACAGCTTATTTAGTGTCCAAAACGTTACCCTTAAAAACCACATCATTTCTAAAGAGCCATATTGATCATGCAATCACATAAAAGCTATTCTCCAAACTTGTTATTCTCCTTTTCTTATGTTAACCATATTCCATGTACTAAAAATCTCCTTTACCTTATTTGGAATTGCCCAAGACACTCCCCACTCTTCACTCATTTCATAAAAACTTTCACACTTCCTCGCAATGTCGAAAGAGATGGTTCATAATCTATAATCCTTTGTGACATGAAGCATAGGCAGTTGCTTCCTGACTAATTAATGCTCTTTAAGCTAATTCCCTTTTAACAACCACCATTTCGTGTAAAATTTGCCAACAAAATACCTCAATCTTATGGGTGCAAGATTTGACCATTCTTTCTTCCGCACATTTTCATACAACTCCCATGAATAAATCCTTGCTTGCAAAAGAATTTAACTTAATACTACCCTGTTGCTGAACCTTTTCGAGCAAGAGTATCTTGAAATTTTTTGCTCAAGTGACATTCCTTAATTAAACCCTTCGACTGTTGCCATTGATCCTTTTCCCATCCAAACAATTGTTGTCTTAACTTTACATCCCAAACCCTAATTTGTCCTTCCTATCTCCTGCACTCACCAATGTATCCTTTTTTATTCCTTATAAGAGCAAAAATTCTTGAAAACAACTCCTCCAAAGTCCACTTATCAAGCCAAAAATGGATATGGTTGCCATCACCAACAACCAATTGCATAATAGAGTTAATTTGCAAGAAAAACTTGTTAGTCACAAATAATGGTTTAAGGATATTTTTCCATACACTTGAATACCTTTTATTTGTGTTTGTCTCTAGTAAAAGATTGGTGGAATTTTGTCATATCCCATTTTTTGGAGGGATCATGACCGACGCATGGAACTAGACGAGTATAACCAGCTAAGCACAAGCAATCCTCTTTATCTCAATCATACGTTCATCAATCAATCACACATGGCTCATTTGCCAACATCATTATCATACATGCTTATAATATTAATCAACATAATCATAAACATTCATGCATAAATAAAGACAGACGATTATGGACTTCTCAACATAAACTGTGTGTACATTTTCATTCATAGTCTTTGTACCTTGTACAATATATACAAATTCTATAAAGGCATCTCAGATGCTCATATAGGCTCACAAGCCATCATTCACATCACTCACATCATTTCGTAAAATAACTTGCCATGCAATGGCTTAACAATCCAATATCAACAAGTATGTAAGAACAGAAATGTAAAACCGACTCATCAAGCAAAACATGATTCGACTCTCTGAGCTTTAAGAGGCTGCTATGTCACTTACCAAAGGAAGAACGAATCACGTTTTCATGATACGAGTTCTTAACAACTGTCACTAATCTACAACAAAAAATGGGAAAAACTAACGTGTGATTTATAAAGATTTCGTGAATGGATATGAGAAGGGAACAAGTCAAGGGGTTAGAGCTTTTGCATAAATAAGCATTTATATAACCATGCACATATGATCTTTCAAATATAGAAGGAACTTGTAAGAGAATAATCATGTTTTCAAACAAGTTTCATAATTATTTAGAAATATGTATCAAACCATTGAAAATCAAGTTCAACAATAATGAAAATTCGTTTCATACATTGTGAAGTCTTATACTCCTTAAAACCCAATTTGAGTAAACCATTTGAATCACAATCAAAAGAGCTAACTTATGCATTCATCTTTTAATGTCATGGTGTTGAGACTTGCCTTCTAGGGCTTATCAACAATGCATTTGAAACTCAAGAAATTTGAACTAACTAACATCTAATCTCACAATTCAACCTTACATTTTACCTTTATAATAGACTAAGGAATCTTGTTCCAACACACCATGCATCATACCAATGGAATAATAAGCATCATAATCATTAAATAAAGTCAAACAAAATATAAACATTCATCAAATACCTTTGTGACGGGATAATCCCAGTTCACTATGGGCCTTACGGTATATCTCCCATTAGGCATGAGTGCATGCAAATGGGGAATGAAGTCACTGCCTCGCTCCCTATTTCCCAATAAGGTGGTAATGAAAAATCTTTCATTACCTTATAAGATTTGTTACAAAATAACCCTCGATAACCATGGGTAACAATCATTCATGACTCATATTGCAATCAAATGCTCAATACATAATTCTTAATCGTTCATTAAACACATAGTGTACATTTGGCATCATATTATGCCATTATACTCATAATATAAGTATGTGGAACTACATTACATACTACTCAATAAACACACCTCATTCATCATTCATCTAATATGTGGAAATTTATCATCTCATAATTATAGCAATGTGGCATGCTCTAAGCATTTCATACATATCTCATAGAAATGGAGATTTTGGTATAAAACATTTGAAAGGAGTTGTACCCTTTTGTTGAAAACTACTAAATAATAGGATATTTATATACAAAGTAGATTCACAAACAATTTGAAAATCATTTGTGTTACATACATAATAAATCATCATCCTTTTAAATCATTTAATCATATTCTTAAAAACTAGTTGAAAACCTTGAAACTCAAATCCTTTGAGAAACCATTCTTGAAACAATAGTTCATCATGCATAATCAATAATTTTCATAAAAATCATGCTCATTTTACATATAAAAAGACTTGAAGAGGTGTATCCATTCACCTAATCAGATATTCAACATCTAGCTCTAATCACAACTCTTCTCTGGTGATTTTCTCAAAGTTTTCAACCGTTCCTAACATTTAATAATTATCACAATCAATTTCTTAAACTTATAATCTCAGAATACCCATTCCAAGTAACTTTGAAACTAATCAAATTCAACTAAAACTAATTTTCTAGCTTAAATTCACTATTACATTAACTAAATAATGTTTAGAAACCTAAAAATCCTTCATCTTTATCTTAGGTGAGTTTTGATGCTAAGGAAAATGACAAAACCTTGAGCTTTAGCAACCAATAGAAAAATTTGGGCATAGAGACAACATTTTTAGTTCTAGAAAATCAAGATTTAAAGATTTCAAAGTTGAAAAATGTCATTTTGTTCATAAAAACTCAAACCAAGCTTAAAATCATCAAAAATGGTAATTTGAGTTGAAATGGGTTTGAGAGAGTTTAGGGTTTAGAAAATACATTGCAAAAACGGTTGAAGGCTACAAACCTTCGAAAAATGTGACATATTTATAGTTTAGGGGTGAAAATACATTTTTATCTCTTTTATTTTTTTGAAAATAGTGTTATCTATCGATAGATTGCTTTAGGGTTCTTTTAAAAAGCTCTTGGGTTGCTACCTATTGATAGATGTGGCTTATTTATCAATAGATAGGACGGTCTATCGATAGATGATGAATATCTATCGATAGATGTTCTTCTATTTTCTTAAAAACTTTTTCGGGTTTGTATCTATCGATAGATGAAAAACATTTATCGATAGATAAACTCCAATAAGCAAAAATAAACTTAAAACTTTGTCCATTGAACTCCTTTCTACATTAAACCTTGTAAATCATCTTTAAGCAACAAAACATGAATTTTGCCAAGCTTCAAAACTTAACTTTTAAGTGTTGAAACATGAAATATGCATGTTTACCTAAGGAATCTTTAACTTAACATCATACATCAAGGTGGGATTTCATAGATTTTCTTCTATTTTCTCCACTATAACCTCCTTCCACAAGCTATCTCTCTCACTCTTATATCTCCAAAGTCATTTATTAAGGAAAGTTCTATTTTTTAACTCAAGATTAAGAATTCCCAACCCCCTATTCTCTTTTTAGTTGCACCTTTTGTCCTATTCAATATAATGAATCTTGTGTTTTTCTTCACTTCCACACCTCAAGAATCTCCTTTCAATTTTCTCAAGCTCCCTTAAGATGCCTTTAGGTATTTGGAAGATGGACATAAAAAAATTGGAAGACTTGCAAGGATAGATCTAAGAAGTGTCACCCTCCCTCCAATAGATAAAATCTTAGCTTTCCAACCCTCTGCTTGTGTACATGTTGATAAGGATTATTTAAATTTAATGATGCAATATCCAACAAAGCAACCCATTGATGACTGCCTCGAACTTGAAGGAGTCAATTCCGGTATGATTGACTTAGAATGCATATGCTCTCTCAATTGCAGTATAATTTTGCCAACGGCCAATGAGCATCACCTGCTATTGCAATTAGATTTTATTTCCTTTGGTTGCTTGCTTTTTGGTTATACAAGTGAAAATCCAAAACTCAAATTTAAGATTATTACTCGGACCTCAATTCATCTTAATAAGTTGTATCATATGAGGCTTGCATCTTTGTTTTCCTTTATCCCTATTATTTGGTGCAATTTTAACAACATCCCAATGCTTTGTTCTTTTCACCAATTTTTATGACCATACATTCAATAAACCTTAAATGAGGTTGTTCATTTAATTATAGTATTAGCTTGGGAAATTAAAATAAAAGCATATATATTTCACATGATATACCATGGATATTATGATGAAAGATAAAATATTTGAACAAACAAATGGACACAAGCAACGTATATGCAAAAATTTTGCTTAAAATGCATTCCTTTATTCATAACAAATTCAACCAACCTTGTGCAAATGTCAAATTACGGTACAAACAATGTGAATTAAATGAACAAATAATAATTAGACAACTTTTCTCAAACCAAAACTAGAAAAGTTGTAGCATTAAGCGAAGCTAATTTAGAAGGCTAGGTAGCCAGCAACAGCAGCAGCTCCAGCGATAGCAGAGACCCTAAAGGTGGTTGCACCACTGCTAGGAGGTTGAGCAGCAGCAGCATTTTTCGCTGCATCCTCACTGCCAACAGGGCCTTCAACAATAATAGTAGCCTCATCACCACTAGTAGTTGGTGCGTTTGCTTCATCAGTGTTGCCAATGGTATCATCATTGACAGATGCGGCGGCCTCGGCACCTCTTTTGTTGCTAGAGGAGTCTTGACCAGCCATAACCAACCCAATAAGGGCAATAAAGACCAATGCAATAACAAGGATTTGGCGTGCCATTTTTTTTGTTTATTATTTGGTTGGAGTTAGATTTGTTCGAGGTGTTACAAAGGAGAACAAGAAGAAATTAAGATACCAAGAATGCAATTGTTCTCTAGGATTTAATAATAGAGAAACACCCCACAACTGCGGAGGGAATGGGAGAGATTTATATAATGCTGAATTCGGACAAGAATGGAATGGCATCAACGCAATACACGGGTTCAACACCCTGTGCGGACTCGAGAAAACCATGCATGCATCTGCTTTCTTTATGCTACGGACGTTGTTTCTTTTCCTTGTCTTCCATATTTAGGGAAAACAAATTTGGCTAATGCTATTATATTCGATTTTGTGGGGCAAAATTTAGAATAAATTTTCTTCTCTTTTTTCTTTTTAAATATATATTCTTTTTATCAAATATAAATTTACCTAAAGACGATCTCTTAATTGACTCTTTAAATAGAAAAAATACATATATTTATTGTTAAATTAAATATTCAAATCCAATATCATATATGGTTACACTTGAAAAATATAAAGTTATCTAGTATGATTTGAATTTAAGTTTTTACAACCTTAAACAAAATTTTTTGAGTCAATTTATACAATTATATTAAAATTAAGTTTGAAAATCAAAAGCAATAGATTGATAGAATTTAATGAGATTATTAATAACATGTAAAAAGTTAAATGAAAATACGATTTATATAGAAAATTTAATCACTGCTTAATAAATGCTACAAATTAATTGATTTTTTATAAAATTATCAATTTAAACAAAATATCAAAACTTATTCAAATTTTTCAAATTTTGTACATTTAATTTAAGTAATGAAGCCTTTCAATTTGGTAGTTTGGGTTTTCAATTTCAGCTTTTATTTAATTATTGTTTTTAAAAAAATAAGGAACTTGACCAAAAAACTCTTATTTAAGTCTTGCTTGATAATAATAACATTAAGGTTGGGTTTTGTGTTTTACCATTCCAATATTTCAATGTAATATAATTATTGGGTGTTATATAATCTAAAAAAATAAAATTGTAATGTTCGATATAAATGTGAAAAAATATAAGAATTGTTGATTTTATTGATGAAATATTTGTTGATAATTGGTGAAATTCCATTGGTATTGTGCATTACCTACAGATTTCAAACAAAAAATTCCGTTATTAAATCAATTGTAAAAGCAGTTGATGGCAATGTTATATTTTGTCAGTGGCGAAATATTTTGTCGATACAAAAAATAGTTGGTAAGTTAACAATTTCGTTGACAACTTTTTGACGGATTTGCCAACGAATTATCGAGGGGGAAGGTTTCTGGTTCATGAAAGAGGATTTACACTAAAGATATTAATGAATGTGCATTATTGAGGGGAACAAGTCCGAGACTACTTATGTGACTTTAAATAAGAGTACAACCATTCATATGTAGCATACAATGCTCCATGTAGTCAATCAATGCGGTCACCTCCTCAAATAAGATCTTATTTATCTTTGTCCTTAGTCTCTACAATATGTCATACATATTAGAACAAACATAAGGTATCATATACCTTTATAATATAAAATAATATATCTTAACAGTGGTGGCAAATGTTCAATAAGCTTATTTTCCTTGCCCATAATATCTAGGTACTCCTTGCAGTTCCTCCTTCAATGCCTAGGTTTGTCACAGTGGTGGCAAATGTTCTTCTCTTTGTCCTTTTTGACACATCCCTTAGGCTTTAGTGCCTTTTGATTTTGGGATGTTACCTTCTTTCCCTTTTAGGCTTTCTTATTTTTTTGCTTCATTTGAGCTTTTAAAGAAGAAACAAAAAGTAAGTTCTCTTTTCTCTTTTAATGGACTTCTTTGCCATATCCAACATGTTTAGAAGTTTGGAAAGAGTAGCTCCTAAACGATTCATATGAAAGTTCAACACAAACTGATTGAAGCTGTTAGGAAGAGACTGCAGAACTAAGTTAGTACTCAACTCATGATCCATCGTCAGTCTTAATTGTCTAGGCCTCTCATTGAGTCCAACCATCTTCGGTATGTGAAGTCTGACAAAACTCTTTTCTGTCATCTTGCACTAGACCAATTCTTTAGAGATCTCATATCTCTCAATGCACCCTTCCTTCTTGAACAATTATCTAAGTTGAAAAATCATGGATTAGATACCCATGTGCTCATGTTGCTTTTGGACCTCAAGGGTCATATTGGCTAACATCACACATGCTGCCTAATCATCGTCATCCTCATGATGTTGATATGCCTCCTTATCCTCAGCACTAACATCATTGGTCGAGATTGGTGGAATAAGTGTGTCAAGGACATATGATTTCTTCTCTTGTCTCAATATGATCTTAAGGTTCTGAAATCAATCTAGGAAGTTTGGGCCAGTGAGTATGTTTGCATCCAAGATGCTTTAAAATGGCAAGTTGTTAGCCATGTATATAGATTATGTCTGAATAGATAAGATAAAAGCGATAAGTATAATCATGTATAAACTATTTAAAACAGGCTTTAAAATTTTAAATAGTTCTCTTACTATTTTATACACAAAATGACAACCTTCAAAGTTGTTGGCTCTTTTCATTTTTTGATGATAATAAAATATTCCCATTTCATTTGTGTCTAACATTTCTATCTAAGTGTGCAGGACAAAAAGTCATATGGAAATAATGAATCAACCTTTTGAATGTATATATCAGGAATCACGAAAATGAAGAAAAATGATTGATCAACTAAAAGGAAAGTTTTTGGTTAAATATTGAAGAATGTTGGTTGACTAAAATTTAAATTGGAGAAATGGCGGGTTGAAGAATATTAAGAAATAGAACCAACTTAGTCGACCAAGAAATAGGTTAGTCGACTAAAAAGCTACTGTCAAAATCTGAATTTTAAGATAGAACCAACTTAGTCGACCAAGAAATGGGTTAGTCGACTAAGTGTGCACTGCCAAGACTACCAAACACAGGGACCAAAAAACAGAGACGACTTAGTCGACCAAGATATCGGTTAGTCGACTAAGAGCATTTTGCTTGCAAGTTTGAAATCTGCACTAAAAGACAGAGTAACGGCTAGAACCGACTCTCAACTGTCTCTAATGGCTAAAAAACTGTCAAACTCCCATCCGAGATGTTTCTCCAAGTATAAAAGGGTCTTCCAATAGTTGGAAACTAGTTCTTGGAATGAAGAGATTTGAGTCATTAAGAGTTGAAAAACCAGAAAATTTTCTCTCCACCTCACTGCACTTAAACGCCCATCCTTTGTATTTGTATTCTGCACTCAACCTTGCACCATTTAGATCAATTTGTGATCATTGGTACTTTCTTCTACTTCTTTTCTTGTATTCTTAGAGTGAGGGAGTCACTCTAAGTGATTGTTTCAAGCTAGGATTGCCTGAAAGTGTTAAAGTTCTAACTTAGCCTTCAAAAGTTAGGTGTTGGGTTTTAGTTTAGCCCGTGAAAAACTAGTGTAAAAAGTTTTGGCTTAGCCTTGTAAAAGTCATTGTAAAGCTTGGTGAAAAGCTTGTGAATTTCATAGGTTTCTAGTGGATTGTTTGAAAAATCCTTGGTTGGATAATCAAGGTAGTGGATGTAGGTTTTGGACCGAACCACTCTAAATTTTACTGTCCTTTTTACTCTATTTTGTTTCGTTTTCTTTCCTTCATTTGTCTCACCCTTATCTAGACTTTGAGACAATATTTGAAAGAGCCAAATTGTGCTATTCACCCCCCTCTAGCACATATTATTGGGACCAACAAAAGTCATTTCGAAAAATCTCTTTTAAGATTTTTCTAGTAGGCTAAGACCCTGTTCAACTTACTATGACCTTGAATGTGCTTAACAAGCCATGATATGCACTCCTGGCTAAAAATTTTGAAGACGATTAACCAAATTAATCGACTTTGAAATAAGTATATTTAAAGGTTTTTATTACATGTATGCATTCACATTAATTTTCTATACATATATATTAATGATCGGCTAGATTTAATCATCGAGAGGGATTTTCTTACATGTATTAACTCACACATTTTTTCTATACTTGTATACGAATAAATGACTTAAACTTAATCATCAACAATAAAAAATAAAATACACTTTATGTAGATATTAATATATGAAAACTATACCCTAAGCTCAAGTTATTAATTTAACTTATTATATTAACTTATTAATATATTATTTTTTATTTAAGTTATTAATATATTATACTATATATAGTATATTTATTAATATACAATATATAGTCTATGTTATATAGACTATATACTATAATAGCTTTTTTTTTATAAATTATTAATAAACTATATTAATATAGTATAACTTACATTAATATAGTAACTTATTAATATACTATATATTAATATTAGTATACTACAGCAATATAACTTATATTAGCAACTAAATATAATAACTTATTAATATGAGTTACATATTAATATTAATGACTTAATGAGTTGATTTTACTATATTATAATAGATAATAATATATTATAAATATTATATAGTATAGTNTAACTTATATTAATATTAGTATCCTATAGTAATATAACTTATGTTAATAATTAACTATATTATAATATATAACAATATATTATATATTATATAGTGTTTATTAATATACTAATTACTCAATAACAATTTACTATTATATATAACAATATACTATTATAGAGTACATATGTTATATGCCTTCTTAGTATACTTATATACTATATAAGTAAATATTAACTATATATAGTAATATATTAATACACAATACATTGTATTAGTATATAGTTATACACTATATATAATTTATATCAATACAATATACATATATACTATATACTATATAAAGTAAATATTAATATAGTATATATTATTTACAATTATACATTATATAATATATATCTTAATACACTATAGATAGTGTACTTATTAATAAACTAATTAATCAATGTATAGTATAACAAATATAATTAGTCAAAAATTACATATTAATAATATACTATATTAATATATTAGTAAAATTATAAGTAATAATGTAGTATGTCGTAACATAAAGTACATTATTAATATATTTTTAAATAAATTAAAAAAATAGAAAAAAGTTAAAAAAATTCGATTTAACTGACTAAAGTTGATTAAAGTTGTTAAATCGATTCAGTTCAATTAATTTTTTTAAAAATATCGATTAAGTTGGTTAATAATATTCCTTAACTGAATTAACCAATTTAATCAAATGCTCACCCCAAAGCGTAAACTAAAGAAGAAGATATGGGAGAAATAAAATATACTATTTCACACGACCCAATAAACTTATGCCGGCTATTAGTATGTTTTTTCCCCTATGCTTACATTGAAATTAAAAGGGGCTATTTATAATATAGCCCATCTTATTCCTAAAGGAACTCTACTTTTAGTTGTTAGTACAATTAGAGTAGTTAACAAAAAACATAATTAAAATAAGTGTTCTATTTCTAATTAGAGCACAACTAGCCTACTTTCCCTAGACTAACTTAACTACCCAAGTTGGTAGTATTAACAAGAAGTCCAACCTAAGTAGACAACTCATGTATGCACGACCCACAAGCGCGTTGCCCTTGTGCACCAAGCTTGCTAATTTGCTTCGCTTTGCGGAACCCATCATTCTAGGTCTCATGCAACCCAATCCTACTAGCGTCTTGTGTACACGACAACTCTCATTTGTTGTTGGCCAGCTAATTGCGTAGGTTAAGCTTGTCACGGATTTGCAAGCCGTGACAATATGGTTGTGGTGGTAAAAATAGTCTATTTAATGATTTTTCCTATCGTATTATACACATTGGTGGTAAATAATGAGAAAGTAATGGAAATGAATTTTATGCGAAGAAAAATGTCATGATATGAACTAGTTAATAAATTCTTTTTTAGGATTTTAAAATTTTTTTAGAGTAAAACAATGCGTATCTCTTATCTATGGTCTTAATGGGCCATGCAAGATTTTTCTGTGAATAATGGGCCTAACCCAATACAGACAGGCAGGCAAGCCCAAAAAAGGAGCAAAGGAAACGGCCTAAAATTACAAAAAGAGCCACTGGTTAGGGCTTTGAAAACAAAGAGAAAAAGGTAAACCGAGCCAACATTTTACTCAAAAGCTTCCACGCTCTTCTTCTCACTTCCAACTCTTCAAGGGACTGAAACATTGAAGAAGAGAAGAAGAAGAAGAAGAATAGATCCGCGACGAAACAGTAAGACCAGGAGAAAATGGCGTTGGCATTCGACGAGTTCGGTAGGCCCTTCATTATAATAAAAGAGCAAGAGCAGAAAACAAGGCTGAGAGGGATCGAAGCCCAAAAAGCCAACATTTCCGCTGGCAAGGCGGTGGCTCGGATCCTCAGAACCTCTCTCGGACCCAAGGGCATGGATAAGATGCTCCAAAGCCCCGACGGCGATGTCACCATCAGTTAACTCTTTTTAACCTCTTCTTCCCATTTTTTCTTTTTGTTTTTTAAATTTTTTTTCTTGATCTCCAAGTTTTTGGTTAGTAGATTAGGGTCTTATAGAAATGAATTTTCTGTTATGGATCTGTTTGACGTGGAACTTCGAAATGAGAAGGTAGTTAGGTTAAGTTGTTTGTGGAGAGAAATGTTAGGCTTATTGGTAATTTTGGGATTTGTGGTTACTTTAGAAACTTTATTAGTTTTGGTGTCTTTAGGTAAAGTTAATGTAGATAAACTTTGCTGAGTTAACCTTATAAGCTTAGTGTTTCAGGACAAAGCTTCTTGAAGTTTATATTTCAGGAGTTAATGTTGAACCTAAGTATATCAGATTTTTTTATTTGAAATTATGCCTAGATCGTGTTCAAAGTTTCCTGATGTTTTTTCTTTTTTGGGATTTTGTCAGCAAATGATGGGGCTACAATATTGGAGCAGATGGATGTTGACAATCAAATTGCTAAATTGATGGTTGAACTGTCTCGGAGCCAGGATTATGAAATTGGTGATGGAACAACTGGTGTTGTTGTCATGGCTGGAGCACTTCTAGAGCAGGCAGAGCGGCTATTAGAGCGTGGGATTCATCCCATTCGGGTTGCAGAGGGCTATGAACTGGCTTCGAGAATAGCTGTTGAGCATTTGGAGCATATAGCTCAGAAGTTTGATTTTGGACCAACAAATATAGAGCCTTTGGTTCAAACTTGCATGACCACTCTGTCCTCGAAAATGTAAGTTCCTAGCCTTTTTCCTGGTATATTGCTGTACTTTCTGTTGCCCTTATGATGTTCAGATTGCCATAATGCATGACTAGAAACATTCATATTATGACTATAACAGGCACTATACTAGCTTCTTATGTTGCCAGGGCTAAATTTTTGCTTGCATCTTGCTGTGCTATAAGGAGAAATTATGTCTAATTTGTTACAAGATGTTCCTTTTTTTAAAAAAAAAATTGTGAAGGATAATTCATGTGTATATCAACTATCCTATTTTTTTGTTCATCGTAATATCCTATCTCAACCACTGGGATTTGTCATATCAAATTACAGGCTCCTGGTTTCATTGTGTTGCTATCATTATGATGTTAAAAAAAATTAATTGCTTGACTATATTTCTTCTAGTATAGTAGTCTGCAATTGAATAAAGATTTTCCATAAGGTGATGCTTTGATCAATACAAGGTGCCATTAAGCTTGACTTTAACACATTATGTTGCGGAAGCTTTTAAACGAATTGCAGGTGCTAGTATCATCTTGTTTGGTAAGAACAATGTTTCTAAATGTTAGTTCAAACTTTTGAAATGCTGACACCTTAACTTGCAAGGATATTAGTTAATCTTGATTGGTAGTCCTTTTGGCTACATTTTCCCCTTATTGTCTTTTCCTGAATGATCCTCAAATTCAGATCTCAATGTTGACTTTTTGGGATGTTTGCAAGATTGAAGTAACCACTGGGGTGTTTATGGTGGTGTGTTGAACCATCTGAACTATGTGGCTCTTGGCTCAGTTCAAACACACCATCATCTAGCAATTTATAAACTTGTTAGCATTGAGAAGTGAGACTCCTAATATTGGGATTTAAAGGCAAAAAGTTGAGAGTGCATTGCTAGACTGATATGTTATGTATATCTTGTGTATTGTGAATTTGCAACCATTTTTTGTTGTTTTACAGTGTGAATCGATGCAAGCGCCCTTTGGCTGAGATTTCTGTTAAAGCAGTTCTTTCTGTTGCTGATCTAGAGAGGAAAGATGTCAATTTAGATTTGATTAAGGTTGAGGGAAAAGTTGGGGGGAAACTGGAAGATACTGAGCTAATATACGGAATCACTGTTGACAAGGACATGAGTCATCCACAGATGCCAAAGCAAATTGAAGATGCAAAAATTGCTATATTAACTTGCCCATTTGAGCCACCTAAGCCAAAGACTAAACATAAGGTGGACATTGATACAGTGGAAAAGTTTCAGACTTTGCGTCTGCAAGAGCAAAAGTATTTTGATGACATGGTCCAAAAGTGCAAGGTATGGCTGCAGATTGGAGTTTTGAGGAATATCTTTTTCAATTTTTGATCAACCTTTCATGTTCTATCTTGCTTTAGATTATTCTCTTTGGGGAGAGAGGTGGTGGAGGTGGATTATTGCTATGGTCACCTTTGCAATTTTGGGGTAGACAACTTGTTCTGATAATAATGTTGTTGCAGGATGTTGGTGCCACCTTGGTTATCTGTCAATGGGGTTTTGATGATGAGGCAAATCATTTATTAATGCACCGGAACTTGCCTGCTGTGAGATGGGTTGGTGGTGTGGAGTTGGAGCTCATAGCAATAGCTACAGGTTTGTTTCTGTTTAGTTTATTTTCATTTCCAGACATGGTAGCCAAATTCATGATAGATAAGTATTTTGTTGCTAATATGCTGTGCAACCTTATTAGCAATCTAATTATGCTTATTTTCATAGGTGGAAGGATTGTGCCAAGGTTCCAAGAGTTGACCCCAGAAAAGCTGGGAAGGGTATGTTTTGCTGCATTCTTTCCTTGTTTATATTACTTTACTTAGAAATGTGTGCTCGATTAATTCCTCTCTTGGAAATTTTTTCATGCATTAGATAGACAACAGGTGAAGCTCAAGTGAGATGATACAATATTTGATGACTTTTAATTTAAGCAAGCACTAATGCATTGCTCATTTGGACTAGCAATCCACGTTTGCTGAAGTTTTTACAGTTTAAAATCTCAGGTTAATCCCCTGGTATTGCATCTGTATCTTACATGAAACACTTGTTATTTATTCTATTTTTTTAGGCTGGTTTGGTCAGAGAGAAGTCTTTTGGAACCACAAAAGATAAAATGTTGTACATTGAACACTGTGCAAATTCAAGAGCTGTAACCATATTTATTCGTGGAGGTAGATTCTTTCCCCTTGTTCTATTTGGTTGCAATTGGGTTGTGGCTTATTGCATTATGCTCAATTAATAATAATGGGTTTAGGGTTGCTCATAGAAGGTGTAATGCGTTAGGCTGAATTGAGATGGCTTAGGGATATATATCTGATAGGTGTCTCTTGTGTTTGATGATGTATTAGGAAACAAGATGATGATAGAGGAGACCAAGCGCAGTATCCATGATGCATTGTGCGTGGCCAGGAATCTAATCCGCAACAATTCTATAGTCTATGGTGGTGGCTCAGCTGAGATTTCTTGCTCAATTGCTGTTGAGGCAGCTGCAGATAAATATCCAGGAGTTGAGCAGGTACGAAGAAGCATGTGTATTCATCTAAATATTTTAGTATTCCTTTTTCTTGGGAGTAATTATAGGGTATTTATTTTCTATTATCTGCAGTATGCAATCAGGGCATTTGCAGATGCTTTAGATGCAGTCCCCATGGCACTGGCTGAGAATAGTGGGCTCCAACCCATTGAGACACTATCAGCAGTGAAATCTGAGCAAATTAAGGTAATTATTAATTAGCATGATGACCAATTTTTGTTCTTGTATAATTTCAGCAGCATGGAGTAAGATATTGATTTTGTATCTGATGCGCAGGAGAATAATCCTCACTTTGGAATTGACTGCAATGATGTTGGGACTAATGATATGCGCGAGCAAAACGTATTTGAGACACTGATTGGGAAGCAGCAGCAGATCTTGCTGGCAACACAAGTTGTTAAGATGATTTTGAAGATCGATGATGTCATTTCTCCATCAGACTACTGAGGTCTAATGTGATGGATGGGTTTGTATGGTTCAGCTGAGAGAAACATGTTGTTGGCTTATAATTTTTGGACTGCCACTCCCTTGGTTGATGGAATGATATCACTGTTCTTGCTGATGTGGTTGCTTGTTTCTTTTCTCTAGTTACTTTCAGTCACCTATGGATTACCCCTGCTGGATGTAAAATTTCTAGTTAATGTGTAAGTTTGGGTTCAAAATTTTGGTGGTTTCCCTCTAGTATTTCATCTCTAGTTGTTATGTTTACATTTTGAGAGTTAAGAACGTAGTAATCTCTTAAATTATTAATGGTTTTACTTGTAACTTATTAGGCATAGTTTCGATATAATAATTTTTTTTCGTAATGTATAAAGCACAAAAAGCAATGTCTGCCATAAATCACATAAAATTAGTTATTAAATTAAATCTATATTATTGCTTACTAGTATTACGAAAAAACGATGATTGGGAAATTTCTTGTGAAATTTTCATTTATTCTTTCCCAGTTGGTTGGGGTCAGATCAGTTTTATACTTTTTATGTGTTGTTTTTCAGTTGGAAGGACATGTTTGGCAATGGTGTTATTAATGACACAAGGATCTCTCTCTCCTTGGTCCTTCCCTTATCATATGAGGGGCAATTTTATTCTATATTATGTTATGCGAATTGCCGAGGAGTCGACACTTGACAGGAAGGGTGCATGGTACATTGGATGCCCTTGCCTGTTCCAACCATTTCCTACTTTTTAAAGAAAAGTGCAATCTCATCACGTCGTCTGTTTGATTAATGTCGTTAATAAAGTTGAAAAATGTATTATAAAATAATAAACTTTAGACATTTAAAAAGTAATTTTTTCTATAATTTGAATACCAAATGTGTAATTAACTCTCTTAAATACTAACTTCTTATTTTTCTTATAAGCAAGGGAAGGCTAGTTGGTGCAAGGAATTATATAATTTTGGTAGGGGACTGAGACAGAAAGTTGCTTGATCCAAGGGCGTAGCCACAGGGACATTCAATGAAAGTGGTGGTAGTTGGTTCTGTTGGAGAAGGCTCAACAGCTGATGGGGTCCCCTTTGTTCATACTTGGGTTTATTTCTTGTCTTCAATGAAGTACACTAGAGCGAACATTAAACACCGCTTCTTCTTTTCTGTCCTTCTGGCTGCACAAAAAACACATCACTAAGCAAAGACCAAACAGTACTCAAGTATTGAAATAAGACAAATTTATGTGAGTAAGCCCGCCGTGTGTTAATTTTACCAAAAAGAAAGTTATCAATAAGGAATTCAGTATTAAAAGTAACATGGCATAAAAACATTAAAAAAAAAAAAACAAAAAGGAGAAAGGAAAGAGAGCTTGCGTTGAAGTCTTCGTCCCGCCGTGTATCACGGAGCCTAGCTTCCATAGTTTGGGCCCTAATTGAAACCGGAAAGTGCGCTGCATAACTTGTAAGAGAAAAAGAAAGAAAGAAAGAAAGAAATAGTGGCAGTGTAGCCTGGAGTACCAATCTTCCATCTGCTATTTAAGGATGGGATGGTAGGGATTGAGGATAGGTGGTGTCATTTATGGCAACTGGAATTGTCGGAGATAGGACCTTTAATAATAGACGCCATAGTTGCTCGTGAATTGGTGTCGGTTGAAGCATTCCCATCCCTTTAAAAAAAAAATAAAAATTAATAGCTATAATAATAATAAAAAAAGAACAAGCAATATGAAAGGCCCCCAAGCTTGCAACTTTGTCAAAAGGGGAACCAACAGGCAGTCGCAATCAATAAGCCAAAAATGGTCCTCATTTATTACAAAGAAAAACAAAGTTCTGTTAACCAAAGTTTTAAAAATACTTTTTTAAAGTTAATTAAAATACAATTTATAGTAATACTTTTGCATTAAATAATAATAAATTTAAAACATGCTCTTGGTGGTAAAATTTGTTTCTTTTTTTTCCTTTTTTTAAATCCTGAGATCAAGTTTAATTCACACCAGTTCAATTATTTAGGATAATCTTGAATTGTGATTCAAATAGGATTATTTAATTTTAATTAAACTAGTATACCTTGTTAAGATAGTCTTTAAATCTAGTTAGACTAGAATAACATATTCTAATTATATTAGGATAAGATTTTTGTATTTGGCACTATAGAATGATCCTATGGGGTTAAAGAATAATCATCACGTAAATTTAGAGAGATTGGTTTGGGTGTACGTGGGATAAAGATTCTGAGTTTGACACTATTTTTGTAATCTCCTGATTTTTTTTTGTTGCTGTGCTTGTGGACGTAGGTCATCAAATGACCGAACCACATAAATTCTTATGTTCTTGTGGGTGTACTTGATTTTTTTCTTTTCTTATTCTATTGATTAGATAAGATCTTGAGCAACTCTTTAGAGATAATTCTGCAATTTTCACAACAAACCTGTATCAGAGCTTCAAGGTCTTGAGTCAATCTAAATCTCGTTATGACAACTTCGTCTATCAAGTATGAGATTGAAAAGTTTAATGGTAGAAATGATTTCAGCCTGTGGCGTGTTAAGATATGCACATTACTAGTGCAACAAAGACTGTTGAAGTCACTAAAGGGAAAAAAGCATCTTTTTTTGAATTTATATGATGGTGAGAAAAATGACCTTATGAAAAAAGCATATAGTGCTATTCTCCTAACTTTGTTTGATGAGGTGCTAAGAGAAGTCAAGGATGAAGAATTTGCTGCTACAGTGTGGTTTAAACTCGAAAGTATTTATATGACCAAATCCTTGATGAATCAGCTTAATATGAAGCAACGATTGTATACTCTCAAGATAAGTGAAGGTACGTTCGTTAATGCCCACATTGATGAATTTAATAGAGTTATTCTTAATTTAAAGAATATTGATGTTATAAATTGAAGATGAAGACTTAGGCCTAATTATTTTATGTTCTTTGCCTCCATCGTATGAAAACTTCATAGATACTATGTTATATGGTCGAGACACACTCACTTTCAAGGATGTAAGGACATCTTTAAATTCTAAGGAATTGAAGAAGAAAGTTAGAGGTATAAGGAATGAAAATCAAGTAAAAGGCCTAATTGTGAATAGAGGAAACGATAGAGAGAAGGGTCTAGACAGAAAAGTAAATCTAAAGCAAAAGGGAAAACTTGTTGGAATTGTGGTAAGAAAGGGCATTTCCGTCAAGATTGTACCAAATTCAAGGATGATGAAAAGATCAATAAGTCTGAATGTACTGCAAACGTGGTTGGAGATGACTTTGATACTTTTAAGAAAATTAATAATTTTCTTGCAGTTACTAACGGTAACCTGATGGATACATGGATCTTGGATTCAACTTGTTGCTTTCATATATGTCCTCGGTGTGATTAGTTTACAACTTATCAATCTGTTGATATGGGCACTATACAATTAGGAGATGATTGAGTTGTTGGGATTGACGCAATTCGGATCAAGATGTTTGATGGTATGGTAAGGACACTTGACGTGAAACATGTTCATGACATGAAAAAGAATTTGATATCCTTGAGTTTGTTAGATAAAAAAGGCTACAAATATAGTAGTCAAGATGGTGTCTTGAATGTATCTAAAGGAGCCTTAACTATCATGAATGGCAAGTTATCCGATGATCTTTATCGTCTAGTTGGAAACACGGTTATTGAAACTATTTTTGTGGTTTCATTTAATGATTCTAAAGATGATGTAACACGTCTATAGCATATGAGATTAGGTCATATGAGCGAGAGAGCGATTAGAAAACTGAGTAAGCGTAATTTGCTGTGTAGTCAAAAGATTGGGAAGCTAGATTTCTGTGAGCAACATATAGTGAAATTTAGCACTACAACTCATCGAACCAAAAGTAAAGTAAATTACATTCATTCAGATTTGTGGGATCCTTCTTCGGTGGCATCAAAAGGTGGATCATTATGCATGTGGACCTTTATTGATGATTTTAAAGAAAGGTGTGGACATATTTTTTGAAGGTTATAAGTGAAGTGTTGACCACCTTTTTGCATTGGAAGGCACTGATCGAGAAGCAGACTAAGAAAAGGATCGAGAAGCAGACTAAGAAAAGGATCGAGAGCTTTCAAATAAACAAAGGTTTGGAATTTTGCAAATGTGAGTTTGGTTTGTTTTGCAAGAATAAGGAAATAGTTAAATATCGCACTGTCGTCAAAACATCACATCAAAACGGTGTTGTAGAATGGATGAAAAGAACACTTCTAGAAAGAGCAAGATGCATGTTTTTTAATGTTGGCTTACCCAAAGTATTCTAGATAGAAGCTATCAACATGGCTTGCTACTTAGTAAATCGGTCTCCATCAACTGTAATTAAATTTAAGACTCCTAAATAAGTTTGGTCTGGTAAGCCTGCTGATTACTTTATACTAAGAGTATTTGGTTGTCTTGTTCATGTTTTTGTGAGTGATGGTAAACTTGAGTTGAGGACGATAGAGTGCATATTCTTAGGCTATGTATATGGGGTGAAAGGTTATCAATTGTGGTGTATTGATTGTAAGTTCCCAAAGTTTATGGTGAGTCGGGGATGTTACCTTTAACAAGTTTGCATTACTTCATGGTATAAAATCTAGAATTGCAAACACATTAGACTAGGAAGTTGGCAAGTAGGTGGAGCTTGAAATCAATGCTCTTGTAACAGTGCGGGATGATAGTGAAATCTAGAATAAACTGCAAGAAGTACAAGAATTGGTATCTTAACGAAGCATTACTTGTATCGGTGGTGATTTTGATTCTTATGTTTTATTTGGGGAAGTAGAGATTGATGAGCTTTACTTTTATCGTGAGACAATTACATATGCCGACTCTTCTAAGAAGATTGAGTCTCTACATTGGGATCAAACATGAGAGCTTGTGAAAACACCTAAAGGTACTATTGATGTTGGCTTAGTGTGTGAATGAGGTGCAAACAATAGTTGTAATATGGTTAGCCTCTCCAATTCAGATTTTGCGGGTGATCTAGATAGTAGAAGATCTCGAATGAAATATGTGTTCACTCTCTTAGGGTCTGTAATCAGTTAGAAAACAGTTCTTCAATCAACAGTTACTTTGTTTACAATTGAAGCTGAATATATGGCTGTGATCAAGGCAGTGAAGGAGGCTTTATGGCTTAAAGGCTTGGTTAGTGATCTTGGTTTTGGACAAGCATATGTACTTGTGTTTTGTGATAGTCAAAGTGTCATAGACTTGACTAAAAATTAGATGTTTCATGAGAGAACCAAACACATCCAAGTCAAGTGTAACTTCGTTTGAGAGATTGTTTCTAAGGGTGAGATTGTAGTAAAGAAAATAACTACAGTTGAAAACCTGGCACATATGGTGATTGAGTTAGTTTCTGGGATAAAGTTCAAGCATTGCTTGGACTTGATCGGTGTTCGTAGTGCTTAAGGCCCTTTGGGGCAGTGACGGTGTCGACAGAGATTGGTTTATAAGTTGGAGCTTGGTGAATTCAAGGCTAAGGTGGAGATTTGTTAGGATAGTCTTGAATTGTGATTTAATTAGGATTGTTTAATTCTAATTAAACTAGTATATCTTATTAAGATAGTCTTTAAATCTAGTTAGACTAAAATAACATATCCTAATTATATTAGGATAAGATTATTGTATTTGGCACTATAAAAGGACCCTATGAGGTTAAAAAATAATCATCACCTAGATTTAGAGAGAGTGATTTGGATGTAAGTGGGATAAGAGTTGTGAGTTTGAGACTGTTCTTGTAATTTTCTAATTTTTCTCTTAGTGAATTTTTCTCTAATGTTGTGCTTGTGGACATAGGTTATCAAAAGACCGAACTATGTAAATTTTTATATTCTTGTGAGTGTGCTTGATTTTTTTTTTCTTTTCTTATTTTATTAATTGAGTAAGATTTTATGTAACTCTTTAGAGATAATTTCGTAATTGCCACAACAGTTTTGTTAACCAAATATTTAAAAATACCTTTTTAAAGTTAATTAAAATACAATTTATAGTAATACTTCTACATTAAATAATAATAAATTTAAAACATGCTCTTGGTGGCAAAATCGTTTTCTCTTTTCTCCTTTTTGTAAATCCTTGGACCAAGTTCAATTCACACCCCGCTGCCGACTGTACCACCCCATGTGAGGGAAGAAAACCACTAAGTACATGAAAAAGAGGGAGAAAACTTTTGATGTAGAATAATGATGACTCATTTCATCGATTAAATTACACTATTGCTGCTCTTGTTGCTGTCAGCTGATCATGAGCCTTTACAGAAAGAGACTGATCAAAGCTTTGCAGTTGTATACATCCAAGTCAAGACACACAAAAATTACCAATATACAGAAACATGGATACTGAGGCTTTTAATTACAGTTTGGCCTTATTGTTCTTCCATTTTCTTCTCATGTTTCAATTTTTCTCTTTAGTATTTAATTTATTGCTATTAGCAGACCATGGGTGTCGCATGCCTAGCAACGCGAGCCCTCCTTGCAAACCAGTGAACCCGCCCCGGCTGTGAGCGAGCCGACCAGTGAGGAGGGTCTCGCACCCAAGCTCGAGGCCTTCGCATAACTCGAAGAGGCTCCAGTGCCAGATGGTGTGAAGAAGGCTCCATTCAACATCAAATCCCCTTCGGACCTCCAATTCCAATGCTTCCATTGACTTTGCGGCGCATCTTCGTGTTTAGTAACCTGAATTTTGTTGAATATTGATGTTAGTTTAAAGCTTACTGATTATTCTCTACTAATTTCTATCTTGGATACGCTAAAAAGGGGATCACTGATCGGAGATTTTTGGTCTGACCTCTTTGTTGTATTCGTTATTTGGTGCAAGGAATCTATTGCCCTGGCTGTTGATTGTAGGGTTAGCACTGCCGCCGATTGCATACATATCCCAATGGGTGTAATCATTGTTCACCACGTGAAAATATCCATGTCTGCATCTGTATGCAAAGTGAAAAGGAAATTATAAGAGCTTTGCATATAGATTTTACTAGCAGTAATTTTTGTTTTGAAAGAAAATAATTCATGCCTGTACCTATCGTACATTATGTATAAGTTTCTAAATTGAAAAAAAATATATATATATATAAATCACATTTGAGAATGAGTTCCTGAAGAAACAATATCATCCAAATCTGAATTATTAAAGTAGTGGATAGCGTGCATAGCTTAATCACCTAAATGCAAACAAAATAATTAGGTAATTGAATGGTTAAGGGTAATGTTTGACTTCAAATTATTTTACCTCGGCATTCTTTGCACAAGCCCTTCTCCAAAATGGTTGAAGGCAATGGTGACTTGCATGTTCTTGTCCTGTTTATAGGAGTCGCTGTGTCCCAAGAGCATGACCTTATTATGATGGGTCAAGTAACTGTTAGAAATTGTGATGGCCGTGGATCCATGAATGGCATCTATCAGCCCATCATTGCAATTAGACAGAGAACAATGGTCCACCCAAACGTGGCTCCCTCCAAAAATAGACACCCCATCACCGTCGGATATAGTCCTCCAACCGTAGTGGCTGGGAGAGTCCCTCACATAAGCATTCCCTCCTCTCTTGCAATCATGTATGTTAATCCCGTGGATTATGATGTTGGTCACGTACTGTATAGTAATGCATGGCCCGCCGGCGATGTGAACATTGGCGCCTCGGCCGTCGATGGTCTTGAACGAGTTCATCAGCAATTCTTCCTTCAATTTGATCACCATGTCACTAGCAAAAATGATCCACAAAGGTTCGTCTTGGATAACCGCATGCCTAAGAGTGCCAGGTTTTGGGTTGACGGGGTCACGGTCACTGGAGTCCGTGACCACATAGATTTTGCCATCCCTGCCACCAATGGCATGCTTCCCGAACCCAATGGCACAATCGGCTAGCCTCTGACGGTTCTTTTCCCAGCGAGGGTCGCACCGCCAGCAGTCATCAATAGGGTTGCCGGTTCCACATGAGAGATACCCAAGGTTCCTCCTAGCTATAGTAGCATTCCTGACGCTCCTGTATATAAAAACACAGAGTGTACACAGAAGTTAAAACAAAAATGTGACACTTTAACAATGGTAACTGTTTAGTTTGCTAATGTATGATCAAAATGGCATAAAGTTTATGAAACACGTACTCATTTACTTGCTGTACTACTTGCTCAGGGTCTTGAACTGGTGAGGAGAAAATGAAGGTGGGAGCCAGGAGAGGCAAGAACAGTAGAAAGAGGGATAATGGAATTGCCATTATTTCGAAATTTTTATGAGGTAGGTAAAGGGAATGTACAAGGGTGAGGAAAATTCTGAGGAACTGAGAGAAAGGAGGAGGGCTTTTATAAAGAGGATCAAGAGCTTTGATTGAATAAATAAATAATTAAATGGGCGCCCACTCTTCCCCTTGAATCTTGCTCTTCATGGGTCCCAGCAGTCCGTTATATGTTCATACTCCACATCTAATTTCTTTTTCTTTTTAATGAAGAATTTACATCATTGTATAATAAACTCTGTTTTACTAATTGGGATCTATTAATCATATTCATTACATTAATTAATTACAAGCCAATTATTGATGACTTCTTTACTTTTAATATAACCAAATCTTGTATATTATTTTTTAGGTATCAAAAATAAAATTCTTGTACTGTATACTCAATACTTATTAGAAAAGAGATTTCATCCGCCTCATCTAAGTCATTATATTTATGTATATTTTATATATAATTTTCCTTTATTTTCTTTCTTGATCCATATATATATATATATATATTAATTTTTTATAACAAAAATATATACATTTATCATTGAATCAAATACTCATATATTAAAATATATATTTTGTATATGATCAATATAATAAAATTTGATTGACTCAAGTCTTTTTTTCGTAATTATAATAATATCAAAGCAAATTAATTTCCCATCTAATAATATATAAATTAACATTGACTTATTTTTTTTCTCATTTATACTAAGAAAAAATGAAAATGAAGGATGGATTTCTGAGTTTTGTCGGAGACTTGAGAATAAACCTTATCTTAAGGGAAGGTTGTAACATTAGTTGGGAAAAGTTAATGATAAAGCATTTCATATATAACATGAAAATAACATTTATCGGAGTTAAACTCAATTAGGAGCCTTGAAATTAATTATAAAGCTAATAGTGCCATTAATAAACAGTCACCAACAAGTAGCCAGAAATATCGTTTAGGGATGTTGTGATAAATTAATTGACAAATAATTTTCGTATAAACGTCTGAGACTAATCATTTTCACTATACACCGACACTCTCTCAATATCCACATCCTTGTCGGTATTGCATTCAAAGTGAAGACAAATTCCCCTGCTTTGTTTCTCCGTCACGGGAAATTAACTTAAGTCGCAGTTTTCAAAAAAAAAAGAAATCATTTTTCCTGAAATTTATTCAACTACGTAAAACCCTTTTGAATAACCCGATCGACAAGTATTTGTTCTGGATATCGGTCTGTCAGTAGTAGTGATTTTCCAAAGATTAAACCACCTTGTTTCACTTTGAATTCTTCTACCTCTAGCTGCCAGAGCCAGGCACATGAATGAGATATACCCTAGCCTTTGTTCGCTATAATATGGATATATTTGTGGCTTGAAAAGCCTCTCAATAGTTAGACAACTCCAACTCCAACTCCTCTCCTTCAATTTTAGTACCTAAAAGGGCAGACATCCATAAATTCATTCAGTAGACTTTTTAACAATGCTGCAGCTTTCATTCTTCTTCTTTCTTTATCTTCCCCACCATGGAAATCCTTACTAGTTTGTCACTTTATATGAAATATTGATATCATGGGCTGAGCCTGAATTTAATCTCCAATCTGCTGATCTTTCCATGCAGATAAGAGTTTGATAGCTGCTCAACCACATGCTACAGCATGTTCTTTCTTTGCAATCTTGAAATAAAATTTAAGTAATAACAAAGGCTTCCAACAATATTGTCAATTCAGCATTCCAAATGCCGGGGCTTTCCTTTTCTTTATCCTTGCACTTGTGTCAACTGATAACTGTATCATCAGGACAACACATGTATAATCAGAACAAAACGTAGTTCTATATTATATTTGATAATTCGATCCACAAAATAATGCCGAAAAGTACACCGCCATTGTCTTTTAATTAAAGCTGTTCTCCAAAATAAAAGTACTAAGAAACCGAGTAAACCCTTCGAAAGTAGACTTCGTCATTTAGTTTTAAGATAATGATTATTATAATTATAATAAAATTCTAATGAAAATTCAAACTCAACTTGGAAAATACGTACATACATTTATTATTAAGTCAAATAATAGAATGCAAATTTTTTTTTTGATTCCATGTTCAATATTGCAAGAATTTGTTAATTACAAATCACTTAACCTAGTTATGAGATTAATTAGAAAGTAAGTTATACAAATTCATTCAGGTGTAAGACTAATTTCAGGCTTAACACTTAAACAGAAACCTTCTTTTGTGAAAATAAAAAAATGAAAAATATGAATCTTCTGCAATATGGAGTGGGAACTTGCAAAGTTGCACAGGCAAAGCAAATGCTGCATTGAAAGTTATGCTCTATCGAATTGTTCACTATTATTATTATTATTATTATTATTATTATTATTATTATTATTATTATTATCATCGTCAAATTGTTTCCCTTATTATATTTTTCTCTTCGGGGTTAGGGGCGGCTGTAAGCTGTTTGTGTTTGGAGCTTCTGAGTTAGGAGATTGAGTGGGCACATGGGGAAGTCCGTACCGTCCGTCAAATTTGTGGCATGGTCACCATTTCTCTAGGGAAAGGCACGTTCTCCCATGTGACCTTTGTTCCCTTTAAAAAATTCCCGTTTCCCCCGAGTGGACCTTTTGATTTCGATTCTCAGGGTATCTAAAGCCGTTGATGACTTCTGGCAGTTGATCCAACTTCAGCTACACAATCTGTAAGGGATCTGACCGATGGCAATGGTGGGTTCAAAAAAGGAGACTACAAAAGGCCAAGTCCAATCTTTTCCATAACCAATTCACAACTATTTACCAAAATTCTAATCCATTTTACAGGTGTTTTGCTAATGCAGGAGCCAGGTGGCAAGTCATTCTCAGCCATTAGTTTTCCGTTTTCATTTTGTAAGCCACAGGCCACAGCCAGCCTTAGTTTTCCTTTTAGCAGAAGGTACAATTTTGCCCAAGTTCGCTAGTGTATGTAGTCATGCAAACAAATGATAGCAAGCACCCTGATCCAAATGACCCACCTTTATGCATTCTTATTTGTTTGCATGATGGATAAGGCCCCTTTACGCTACAATTATTGCCTTCGTGAATCTTGCTTTAACGGAAATTTGTACCATTCATTCCCAATAATAACTCTTAGATTATAAACAAAAAATTCAGACGCATGATTTTCATCCACAACGTCTCATTCAGGTTCCTTTATAGCTTGTATTTGCATATGCAAAACTGACGAGAAGGAAACATGTGTAGTAGTAGTAGTAGTAGTAGTAGTCGTAGTAGAGGAAGCAACTTTGGGACTAGGAAAGACGACAAACAGGGCCTCAACAACGTTAACCAGTTAATTGTTTACTTTCATCTCTTGGTAAGTCTCTTGATAGTGCATGGCTGCTCATGATCCTGTTCACTTTCTATAGCAAAGGCTCTACAATCTCTCAATATTCTTTAGTTAGTAATGACTTTTTTTGTCCAAAAAATTCCTTGTTTATTTAATCATGCTTGTTTCTTTTTCTCTGATTTAGGGTTAATAAATAAGAAAAAAAAACAAAAGTCTATAGAGTCTTCATACGCATGATGATATGTCTAAGGTGGGATTTTTAGCCAAAGGTCAAAAAACATCACATGGCCTGCGCAAGCCATGTGCCCTGCCAATCCATTAACTGCCATGTATGTGTATAATTAAGTCACGAAATGGACACATCCTAAAATTTCATGTTTGCTTATTAACTAGCTAAGGCTGAACTGTGAGGAGGATCCAAATCCCATTTTTAGTATAGTACTATTTCGTCTCAGACAAAAATATTTGTTGTAAAGAAGTTTACAAAAGGAAAGTAATTTTTTTGTTATATGTCGTTTCTTGTTGCTGAAGGCAAGGGATCATGAGCACCTACCGAGAAAGAAAATGAAAAATCTCTTTTCCCTTTATAACAGTGTCGTAAAATTCTGCCTTTTACTTTAATGATATGCAGAATCTAACTCTGATATGTTTAATGATGATGAAAAATTGGCAAAAGTGAGGATTGGAAAGTGCACCATCATCACTTTTAAAGGCATAATCATTAATGCATATCACACAACGAATAAAGTGCAAGAGGCCCAATTGTGTGTAGACTTGGATTTAAGATTTTTATTCTAATTAACCCAGTTACATTATATATATTCTAGATAATGTTACTACATACAAAATCAATATACAATCAAGAGATTGGTGGTTAATTTGGTTTGAGATCGCAAGTTCCAAACGTATACATTAAGCCGGCCATCTTGTAGAGAAACAATAATACTCCCTCCATATTCTTTTGTCAAATTAATTTCAATTTTGACCTTCATATTTTTAGAATATAATATACATTAAAAATTGAAAAAAAAAAAACACAAGTTTAAAAAAGTTTTAAACACAAAACTTGCTAAATTTTATAACTTTTTTTAATTATATTTGATATTCAAAATATAAAAGTCAAAGTTGTATTTATTTGACCAAAAATATCAAATATGAATAAATAAAATAGTGCAAATGAGTAAAAATAATCAAATAATCTAGAGAGGGGGAAGTCAAACCAGTCCTAATGATTGGCTCATGTGGTAGTTTGTGAAACTAATAATAGTACTAGCAAACGTCCCTATATTTTAGTGCTTTAATTTTTGCCTCAAACTTCAAATTAATATTGGAATGAAAAAGGTTCATTGTATTATATAGACTCTCTAACTTGCATCATGATTATATGGACTCTGTTCAATCTGCAGGATTACAACCTTGCTTAAATACACTATAGGAGGAAATCCCACATGAATAAAGTGGTTAGATAATATAATATTTATAATGGACAGAGACATTAGTCTTGAATCTTGATGATGATAATGGAAGTGGATGGGGACGGCCAAGGATTGGGAAGGGGGAAAACACAAGGCAATGGAACAGTGATTACCATTTGCAAATGCAAATTCAGAAACATTTTGATTTGCCTAAAATGAAATCACAAACGAGGGTTTATAACTCTGAAACATTGAGGAAAATGGGCTTCGCCGGCGTGAAAGCAACAATGACATGAACATCCCAGTTATTAGAGAGAGCCTTACCCACAGGCCGCAAGTGCCTACTGGCGATCAAGACCTCCCCTGCTGGAGGCTAGGCCAGGCGTTGGTCCATGGGGAATGGCCTAAATTGCTATCGGCCCAAAATTAATCCGGGCTGTTGTATGTTTTTCATTTTTAATAATATGATCAAAAGTATCTTGAATTTTATTTAATTTAATAATCCACTCTGACAATTTAGAGAGTAATGTCCACTCTCTCACATCTACTTTATGCATTTAAAATATTTTTATATAAAAAAATTCCCGAAGGGTGGTTGTGTGTAGCACAGATGAAACCTGGAAAAGAAAAATGCAAGCCCTGGCTGTGGGCAATATCACCACGCTCAGTTCAGAGATCAGAGCTAAGTGTCTACGTCAATGTTCCCGTTCGGCTTTATGTCACACTAACGCATCAAACAAGATAATAGTAATGGGTTATAATTATTTCATCACAAACATGCAAGGCTGAGCTTGGGCGCAGTCAGTTTGGTTTGGCTCGAAGAGAAAATTCACAACAAAAGAATATTTTGGGTTTTCATATTTCTACAGCCAAATCAATTCATAATATAATAGTTGCTAGAACGAAGTGTTGAAGTTTGAAAAACAATACTAAATCAAATCCTAAAATGAAGTTGTGACAAAAAGTAGGCTTGGAACAATTTCATGGTTGATTGTTGCTACGAGGGAGGGTGGCCACCAGGAGTAGGAATGGGTGCGAATGAGGGCCAGTTGGCGAGGATTGTTATTAATGACTGATCGATGGCCAGGCAAAGGATATTATATGGAGAACAGGGGAATGCTCATCTTTTATTTCCTAAAGGTGAGAGTGAGCCTATCAAACCAAAATCATAGCTTCAAATTTGATTTAAGGTCAAATTTAATTCCATAAACTACAAGACAAAATCCCCATAAATTAGTTTTTCACAAATATACGAAGCCCAAAAATTAGGGTTCCCCACGCACCAGTCGGCTGAATTTTTGTGTGGCATCCTTGAGAATGGGAATAGGAAAAAAAGACACTGATATATTTGCAGAAAAAAAAACCTTAAAATTATATTTTTTTAACAAAATAGAGTATAATTATATAAAGTGTTTAGGGTTTAGTGTTTACAAAATTATATTTTGTAAATATTAGTTTATTTATGAATTTGTTTGTTATTATTTGTTCTTGTTGCTTAGTACTTCTTAACAATAATAGTAACAACAACAACAACAAAAAGACATTGGGTCAATACTAACCTTTTTGTTTTGGTAGTGAAAACCACATGCCTAGTGATTATTCTCAACTTACCATATAAACGAAAAACCCTTTCCATGATTTTGCCACAGACCAGACCCAACGGGAATAAAAGGGAGGTGGTATAACATTTCATTAGCCCTGTGGCAGTTGGTGTCCCCTCACCGCGGGCCTGAGACTGCTTCAATGTCCCTTGGGCCATCCACTGAACCAGTTGAGCATCAGTGAAATTAAGAATGCAATTTTAACACAAGTAATCAATGAGCCTTAACAGAAGTTTCAACTATTAACAACTTAAGCCCTATGTGCTAACCATTTTCTTAGGAAACTGATCTTGAACCATTTGCTTGGGCCCTTGCTACCTAACTTAAATCTTCACAATTCTTTGGTTTGTTTCTATTTACAAAATAAACATGGAAATCTAAACACCAAATGCAATGTGTGGTTTGATAAGCTAATGGATGACATGGTGTAAGAGATGCGGGGGGAAACCACTGAATTCTTAATTGAGATCGATATCAACCCGCTCAGGGTTTCCCCTTTCTGTCTGATTGTTAACTAGCTCTATGCCTAGCTGACCTTTGTCTCCTGCGCCAAATGCGTAAAGCTTCCCTGATTCAGTGAGTGCAAATGTATGGGCATTCCAGTATATTGAGTTTGTAAGGCTGATCTGTACCACCCGTTCATTCACTTGCTTCAATGACGTCACCAGTTCTGGGCTCAACACGTTAGCATGCCTATTTCCCTGCCAGATAAGCAATAAACCAAAATGTTGATAGTTACTCAATGAATTGATACCCCTTTCTTTCCCATGTTCAAGGACAACATATACAACATCGGTGTCCAATTAAAACTAACATATGCATTACAGATAATTGCAGTTCTTCAAGGGCAACTTGGCATAATTGATGAATACACATCAGATGCTGTGGTTTCACTGTATTACTACATTTGAAATCTATAGCTTTCTTGAAGGTGACCTCTCAAAAACAAGGTAAAAGAGAGAAAATTGCATATCATAATGGTGTGTTTATGTAAGCAATTGGAAACAAAACAGTTAACAATCAATGCCATCTCAAAAAAACAAGCTTCTCTACAAGGTAAATCATATATGCCCTCAAACAGAGGCATATGCAGCACATTATAAGGAAAACCAGAGAAATGTGTTGCATCTTTGAAACTAATCTTAATGGTTGATATCCTTTTCCTTTCAAAAAGTATTTCAAAAATCTTCCAATGTGCATTTTATATTAGAAAATAGTGAAATAGTATAAAATAATGATCAGGTTTGAGACTTAATCTGAGCTCAAGCATCCTGCATATCTTTTATTTGAAAATTCAGGAAAGGAAATTAGGCAGAACCTTCCATAAAACCAAAAAAGGGCAAAGTTAATCACAACAGAAGGTTATATAAGGGAAGGGAAAGTCAAACCTGTCCTTCAGCAACACTATTATGTCCTAGGCTAGCGGATTCCCCACAACCAAAAGAGTATACATCACCATCATCAGATACCACAAAAGTTGTGTAGTCCCCTGTAGCAACATGAACTGCTTTGACCTTGCTTAATGCTTCCACCACCTTAGGAACTGATTCACACTCTTCATTTCCATGACCTAAACACCCATAACGTCCCCAACCCCATGTGCAAACCCGTCCATCTCGACCAACAACAGCTGCATGCCAAGCACCAGCAGCAACCACCACTGGCTGAAGGTTCAAAAGCTGAAATTGTTCAATTAATCGAGGGTGCTTTTCATCAGTTCTTGAGCCATGCCCAAGCTTCCCACCCAAGCCACAACCAACAGAGTACACTGACCTAATGATTCCATAAGAACGGCACACCACTAAGTAATAATTCCAATAACTCATTCAACTATTCAATATTTGACATGTGGCTATATATGAAGCAACAGGATAGATGGACTTTGAGATTCTGAAAAAAAATCCTATACTATTACGATTATTCAGGACCATCATTCATTATTTCAAAGATTTATAATGGTAAGTCATGATAACTTTTCTGAGAGCTAATTCAGATGAGGTTTTTTCTAAAATGGGGCAGGAAACATAAGTAAGCTGGTAGATCAAGAAATTTTCTACAATCTTAGGTAATTTAATCACATGCCCTCTAATGTGAAGACGTTTTTAAGATTGTCGTATGATAATCAAGAACAGTTTGCATGCCAGTTTAAAAATGATTTAAGGGTTTTCTTAAAAGGAATTCAGATGAACTAACATGCCACTTGGTTGACAAGCTAGGCAAAGGAGGTAGCAGTATCCAGCTGCAATTTGCACTACTGGTATGTTCTCTAGTGCCCCCAGTAGGGGCTGGGGCTCCACATCATTTAGCTCAGTTTGGTGACCAAGCTTGCTATCTTTGCCCCAGGAGAATGTGTAAACTCTGCCCTCTCTGGATAATACAGCAGTGAAAAAGTTTCCAATTGCAGCTTGCACCACAAATATGTCTTTCAAAGACTCAACAGGCTGCGGAGTTGTAACTAGCTTAGTTCCTTGAACCCCATATTCTGCTTCACCAAAGGAATCCTTGCCAAAGGCATAAACTCTCCCAGCATCACTAATCAGCATTGTCCTGCCAGCCCCAGCAGATGCTTGGATGATTCGAATGCCTTGCAGAGATCTACAACATAATGGAGCTTGATTAACTCTTCGCATTTACAATTTTACAGTGTCAGGCATACATAGTGATAAAAATATTGGCAACCTTATTTGCCGAGGCCGCCATTCTTCTTCAGTAGTGCCATGTCCTAACTGTCCTGAGCTATTAGAGCCAAATGAGTAAACTACTCCTGTTGATGTCACAGCAATGCTGTGACCAGGCCCTGCAATTGCCTGTGATTTCTCCCTCCTGCAACATGCTTCCCCAGCCAGCAGAAACCTCAGGACCAATTTCCACGATTCCCCACATCTTTGCTTCAAATTTTGACGTTCTTCGTCAGTCATTGGCTTAAATATAGCTCTTTTTTGGCACATGTCAAGAGCAGCAAGCTCCGATATGGATAATTCATAATCTGGGGCAAAGTTTGCTGGCTGCCTAAAGAAGGAGCATGTTGCCTGGAACACATGTTTACAAAATCAAATCAGCCAGCATTATCAATTCTAACATTTAAAAGGAGATTCATTTTCAGAAAGTCAAGAAAAAATTCACTTGCCTCTAGTTTTGCAAGATCTTGAGGATCCAAATTACAGGCGGTAAGGACATGAAGAACAATGGAAGGATTAGCAGCCAAAGGGAATTCTCCAGGAGTGGAGTCCCCAAAGCAATGACGTACTTGTCGCTGAAATGTGGGTACAGGAGCAGCAACAATAGCAGTAATTGGTTGATCAGGTATGTTATGGTATTGTATAGTTGGGGTTCCGCTTGTTGTGGCATCCATGGGCACTGCCCAAGTTTTGCAGTGCCCAAACTTGGCAAACGAGATCTAAATTTCTGACAATTAGGAAACATGGGGTACAATAATCACTAAAAAACCCTCCAATTATCCAAACTACCTCCTAATACTAAAAGCTTTGTTGACTTCAATCTAGAAGTGCCAAAATATCTACCTTAAATAATGGATTGATCAGCAAACTTCAAATCTCAAACCTACAGATAGAAAACGAAAAAAGATTCTCATAAAAACTCCTTATATCACAACAAGAGAAAAGAAAAACATTTTACACCACAAACTATGTGATCATTTCACAAATCACAAACCAAAGGTGTATCTTTTAAACCACGTGACCAACGTTATCCAATAGGAGAGGCTCAGATGATCAAAGCGAAATAGGAGAGGCTCAGATGATCAAAGCGAAAAGCCCGATCATTCAATGATTGGCCAAAGCCAACAAAATATAGACCAGGTTGGATGATCCAAATTGTGACCGGAGAGCCAAAATGGCCAAGCACAGAGACACGAAAACCGCAAAATCAGTGGCAGAAGAGCTTGTAGAAATGATCAAAAGCAAATAAAGTCTAAATCACGAAATTTAAGGAGCAAAACACCGAAAGAAGAAAACTTTGACGAGAAGAATACTAAGTCCTCCATGAAAAGCATATTCCACACTCAAAAGAAAACCCAGAAAAGCAAAGAATTCCCCACATAAGAAGGAGACACTCCTGTTCACGTAAACTCACTAAACAAAAAGGTCAGATTGATCATTGACCTGATCAAATATCAACCAGGCAAGCAAAATCAACATCCACCGTTCAGAAAACAGGGGATATAAAAAAAAGAATCCATCTTTTTGAGAAACCCAGATCATCAAAACCATCAGATAATCAAAATTGAAAAAAGTACACTCGATCACGTAACCGTCAGAAGCAGAGAATCCAAAGAATAAAAAAACAGAGCAGAATCACATATTTAATACTACGTTTTTTCTTATGGTAATTCTATAATATGATCATTACAGATCAAGCCAGAATAATATAGAGATGAAAATTTACATATCAGAAAGACCCATGATTCCTCAAAACCCATCTGCATCTGTCAATAATTGAAGGGAATTACAACTTTTTTTCAGCCCAAAAATAAGAAAACTGCAAAATTTAGATCAAATTGAAGAACAGGGAAGTGGGTATATCTAATCAGAGTCTCTAGTCTGTTTTATCTAAAGGGACTTGAAAAATAGATTGTGACTGGGATTTCAGAGAAGGTAAAAGAAAAGGCAGAGATTTTTTTTTTTTTTGTGTTTTTGTGTTAGCTTTGTTAGCTTTATTGGCGTGTTATTTTTCCAGGGAAGAGGTGAGAGTTTCTCTTCTTCTCTATAGCTAATACGTTTTTTAAGCGAGGAGGTGTCCTTCGGGCTATACACTACACCCAAGAAATTTATACTAGTAGACTTCCTGAGACAAGTTTTACACGTCAGCTTCCTCTAAACTATGGTAACTGACTTACCACAACCTCTGGTTCAACGAAATCTGAGGGGGTAAAATATTTTCTCTCAAAGATGATAAGAGAAGAGAGGTGGGTGAATAAAAATAGGAGACCCCTTTTTTCTCTTTTTGCTGTTACCATGGAGTTCCCACAAAGCTTTGGAATTTAGACAAGTTACATCATTCCGAATTCACCAGCAATTTTCACATCACAACACAAGTAAAATCCCCATGAGTCTAGTGATTTCAAGATCATTCAACTGTTTACTTTTAGATGCTTTGAATTTAACATTTGCATGTTGAAGAAAGTCCAAGCCAAATATGTCAGTATCAATTTGGTTGGGGTATAAGTCAGTAGCATATACATATATCAAGTCGGCGTTTTTGTTCTTTAGATGGGACTTGCTAGCTTTATAAGCATCAGCAGGGAAAATCACGGTTTCCTTTAAACCACTAGATTTTGCGGCAGAAAAAATGAGTAATGGTCAGCTTCCTTTTTTTTTTTCGCGAAGAAACCAAGTTCGAATCAGGGAAAGCTAGGCGTGTGAACCAAGGAGCTAGTTTCATTGGTGGTTCATTGGCCTTTGTGAAATCTACAAAACATAAGGGTGAGAAGGGTCCACACTCCGCATATACCAGAGGCAGACTGGCGAGGATTCTTCATTTGCACCCTTGCAAGATATTCATGTTGGATTTGCAATCAGTAGAACCAACTATCAGATAACATGCATGTAAGTTTGGTGATCTGATTAGAGATATAAGGCATATTTCATTTCCATGCTGTAGTTTATACTAATACATCGAGAATTCCCCTGTCTAAATCCAGGGGTTGCTAATAGGTTCATTTTGATTTCAATATACGCCTTGATTCAATTAATTTCCCCATGAAAGAATATGATATAGGCTAAGCTGAGCTATTTAAGTATGTATATAACTAAAAGTTATAAACAATCACAACTTGCTGAATTGCTAACCAAAAGCTAGTAGTATTAACATGTAATTTATCATTCAAAAGCATATGTTGGAGAATAGATAGCCTCAGCTCTTACCTTCCAAGAGAGAGAGAGAAGAAAGACAGGGAGACGGAGATGAAGTATGGAAGAGCGAGTGATAGGAACAGAATGACTTTATGCAGAAAGCAGATAAAACTTGAATTAATTTTTCCCTTGCTTTAAGTTTTAAACCCCTGTCCAGCAAGAACTCCTCCTTAATGCTGAGCTTTCTTTACATTTTCAACCAGGTCGAAGGCTCAACTCAAATGTTGTAATCACAGTCACAATTCTATGGTTCCAAACAAGTTTATTTATCTAGTCCAAAAGATTTTCTTCCTCTTTAGTATGAGAAAATATTTTTCATAATATTAACAGAGAATTGAAACATGCACGAATCTTACCTTAACCATGGGTTTATAGGGAGGGAGAAAACTATCACCAACAGTTTAGGGTTTCCCATATATCTTTAGATGCTGGCTGCAAGGCTTTTTCTGCATTAATATTTGCTTTGTCTTTGAAAACACAAGAAATGGATTAGTTTTACCACTTCAGTACTGCCAACCAGGTTTTCTAGTTTCTATATATGGCAGGTGTCCACTTTGACTAGAAAGTTAAAAACAATATAAATTTTATATAAAGAAAAAGTAGTTTAGAAAAGTAATGTAAAGGTTTTGAGAACATAAATCTTTTTATGTGGTGCCCTTAAATTACGAAATGCGAACACTACTTATAATATAAATAAGACACATGGTTATTATGTTGAATGATAAATCTTAATCAGACACAGTCACGACTTACGTCATGAATTGCTAAAACTTCTACATGATTAGAAGAAGTAACAATTATAGTTTATTTTACAAAACGTCATGAAACAATCTTACCTCCATATGTGAATAAGTAATCTATTTGAGATCGAGTTTTTTATGGATCAAATAAATATCTTGCATCTGCATAATCAATTAAAGCTGATTTGGATATATTTGAGTAATATAAACCCATATATATAGTTCATCGGAGATATTGAATTATATATTTAATTTCATTTCAATGTCTTCGAGTTGGAGTTGAACTATATCTTGTTAATAAATTTACGGTAAAATATAAATCAGGATGTGTATTGCTAGCAAGATACATTAATGCTCCAATTGCACTGAGATATGATACTTCAGGGTCAAAAAGTTTTTCAACATTCTTGCGAGGTCGAAAAAAGATTTTTTTTTTCACATCTAGTTATATTACAACTATTAGTAAGCTCAATGGATGTACTTTGTCCATATAGAATCGTTTTAGCACTTTTGTTATATAATTTGATTAATAGATAAAAATTTCATTTGTTAATTGCTTAATTTGATGACCTAAACAAAATTTTGTCTTTTCAAAGTCTTTTATCTCAATTCTTTCTTTAAGTAACTCATAGCTTTGGATAACTTTTCAGGAGTTTCAATAATGTTCAAGTCACCAACATAAATAGTAATTTTGATAAATTCTTATCTAAATTTTTTTATAAAAACACATGAGCGTATAAGATTATTTTTATAGCCTTTTTTCAACAAATATTCATTAAGACAATTATACCACATGCATCCGGATTGCTTTAATCCATACACATATTTATTTAATTTATTGAATAAATTTCTCGAGAATTGTGTATGTGCTTCAAGAAATTTAAATCCTTCAGGGATTTTCATATGGTTATCGATATTAAATGAGTCATACATATAGGTTGTAGCTACATTCATTAGATGCATTTTAATCTTCTAATTTATTACTAGACTAGTTAATAGTGCAATTACATCCACCCCAAGAGAATATACCTGTTCATATTTAATACCAGGCCCTTGGGTAAAACCTTGTGCTACAAGTCGTACTTTGTATCTTATAATCTCAATTTTTTTATTTCATATTCACACAAAAATCCACTCGTATCCCACTAATTTTACACCATTTGGTGTATGGACTATAGGTCCAAAAACCTTATGTTTTGCAAATGAATTCAATTCCACCTTAATTTTGTCTTTTCACATTGGTCAATCATTTTTATTTCTACATTCTTCAAAATATATAAATTCAATATCCTCATTTTCTTTCATAATATTGAGCATTACATTATATGCAAAAATGTAGGAGATTCAGTCTCAACTTTAACTAGTGATAGCCTTATAATTAATTTACCTTTAGAGCAAGCAACACATGAAAATTTACCAGATTGAAAAATCTTTCGACTTTTCAATAGATAACCATATAAATTTTTCAATAATTTTTCGCATCATTATTGATTCTGGATAGTCTAACCAGTCATGTCAAACATTAAAATCATTAGTAAACTTCTAGTTTATGATAGCATGAGTTTCAATCATTTTAATATTTGTATAGCACAATTCAGAGGAAAGAGCGAGTAATTTTTCAAATACACACTTTTTACTTGAGAAGATAAAAGTAATGTGGAAATATTCAGTATTTCTTTCGAATATCTATAAAACTTAACAATTTTCTTTGAGACTTAGTAGAAAATAATGTTTCTCTGATTATAACTCTTGTTCCTTTGGGTAATAAAATATTGGCCATTCTAGAGCCTTCAATTAATCTTGTACTATCAAATATTGTATTGACTTGGCTTCTTTTATTATCAAGTGGAAAAATATTTTTGTCTTTAAATATAATGTGTGTTGTAGTATTGTCTATTAGACATATATTTGCATTATTGATCTTAAATCTAATAATATAAATATCTATATTTTTCTTTAATAAAATATAATGAGAAACTTACAAGTTAACGTAAAAGAACATAAAATATAGAATTAAAATATATAATAAGAACATATCATTTAAATATAATAAAAATATATAAAAGCATCTTAATAATCTAGTTATACTATAATATATCAACTACTATTTCATTTTTAGATATTTTCATTACCAATCAAATGATTAGTTCCTCTTTCAGTGTGCATAAGAATGTCAACAATGTCTTGATTTATTATATCAACTTGGCTATGGTTAAAATCATCACAAGATGTTTTAACTTTCAATGATGCTTGATAAAATTCAAGATGTACGATAAAATTCAAGATGTACAACAAGTACATCGATGACAATACATTTTCTACATTTCTTTTATTATGTCCACTTTTGTCTTTTATTATGTCTCTTAACTATTCATTTACTCCTTTGTGGGTTAAAACTATTCATCCATTTCTGATGGGTTAGAAATTTTCATCCCTTTTAGTAGGTAAAATTATTCATCCACTTTTAGTAGGTAAAATGTATTATTAGAATTAAAATAGTGATAATGTAAATTATTATGGCAATCACTTCCATATCCATGACTATAATTGTTAAATGATTTCACATTCACTTCAAGAAATGGAAAGATTCATGATTTTTTATTAGTAGCTTGTTTGATATAAAATAATTTCGCATTCACTTCAAGAAATAGACAAATTCATGATTTTTTATTAGCAGCTTGTTTGTCGCATTCATTTCAAGAATGGACAGATTCACGATTTTTTATTAATAGCTATATAACAGTAAATTCACTTTTCAATTAAGCAACAATATATATTTGTCATAGCCCAAAACCCGAGCTATGACCGATGCATGGGCCCAATAGGCATAGTCCATCTGGCCCAAGCAAGCCTCTATATGTAAACTTGTCAGTAGTCCATCTATCACTTCTTTTTCTTTAGGATCTAAGACTCGTGATTTCTAATAACAATCTCTTCGAATTTAAATCGTGAAAATCAAGTACATACGAAGTTCATAACAAATCTCACAATATATATTAAACTATCACATATAAACATGCAACAGACCTTTGATTACCAGCGAAGTGACTCTGGGCATGGGTGCTATCATTAGGAGTCGTAGTGAACCTACCGAAAGATAAATAGGAGGGAGCACCTTGACCTAGGATCCAACTACCTTCAATCCTGAAAATTAAAACATGAAGTTGAAAAGGGTGAGTATAAATCCAGTGAGTGAACATAAGAAGGGAACAAGCAAACGATACGAAAGATTTTTTTTTTTTGAAAACACGATTCATTTGTTTTGAAACCATGCAATTTGTATATCATAAACAAAACTCGATGCCATGCTGTCTTTCAACTCATTTTGAAATCACATTATATTTTCCAAAAATCTCTACTCTACAGGAAAGGTGCACATGCGTGTAAAAATTCATATATACATTATGTATATATAAATATATAGATAATTCAAACATACACCAAGGTCATCCCCACACTAGTCACCACGGCTCCGCACATACACCTGCCAACCTCAACTCAGCTCATATGCACTCCCACATCGCACATAGCTAATATCCTTATGTGCACTCCCACACTGCACATGGCATATATCATCATCATGTGCTCTCTCACACCGTGCATGGCATATATCATCAGCGTGTACTCTCTCACACAGCACACTACCGGCACCATCATGTGCACTCTTACACCGCACATGCACAGTTATAATTATCATTCAACATTACATTTCAATGCATGGCAGACATAACAACATGTAACAAGAATCTTTACACAATAATACATCACATGCCACAAATCAATTGGCAATTCAATATAATATTTCAAATACGTAATTAATCACATTATACGTTTAAAAACGTAGAAGTATCACTTGTGAAAACTTGTTCCCGTGCATAAATTTGAAAAGAGTCAACCAAGGATATTCTAGTATTTCATTCGACAGATATGTATTTGTTCAAAACCTTTTAAATGCAAGTTCACTCACCTTACGATAGCGGAATACTACATCGCTATTAGTTCAAAGGCATATCTAGCTATTTCTACTTGTCGGTCGCTCGTTATTTCCTTCGGTACGCCACCACAATACACTATCTTTATTTTTGCACTTCCTAGCAACAATCCAAATTCAATATCTTTAGTGTATATCATTTCTACTTCTCTTTTTCATTCAATCGTGAATCTTTATTCAACTAACTTATATCTTAACACATTTTTACTAAAGTTGACTTTATCCTTTGCTTGAGTAATTCTTTAGATTATAAATATCGATAACTTATTTATGACTCTAGCACATATATTAATCTTTTCTAAGGATATTTATCAAGTTCAACCATCATTTCCACACCAATAACCTAGCATATGGCAACAACTATAAATTTATTTCCATCAAGCATTATCTAAGTCCACATACACCATAAGCACAAACAATCAATACATATCTCATTTTTTCTTTCTAGTTGTGATTTAGAGGTTAGAGCGCTGACCCACCACTTAATCTAGGTCAAAATCACCACGCATTCTAAGATTCTCCCACATGCATGCCTCAGGCTCCTTAGATCTTTATTGATCCTTACTACCATAAACAAAATCACACATCATAATTGGTTCAAACTACATGCTTTCAAACAAAACATCAATTTCTACCTTCCTTACCTTGAAATCCACAAGGTAAACCACCAAAATCTTTTCAAACTTCAACAATGGTGTGTGGGTGAGGAGGAAAACCTCTCAATTTTCTTTTTTCTCCTCCAAGACCGAGCCTCCTCCGAGCTTTTCTTTTCCTTTTTCCTTTCTTTCCTTCCTTTCTTCTTTCTTCCTTTCTCTCTCCTAGGGTTTAGTTAGGATGAAAAATGAGGTTGAGAGTTGTGGGTTGGGTTAATAAAAGGGTACGAGAATGGAGAAGTAAGAAAAGAAAAGAAAGGAGAAGAAAAACTTAATTTTTATGGTGAAGAAAGAAAATCACGTTCAGAGGAAAAAGAATAAGAAGAAAATGCCTTATGGAGAAGATAAAGATCAGCCATGGATAAGGAAGAAAAGAGTTTGGAAGCTTTCACCAAGCTCATAAAAAATTACCGTTTTACCCTCCAAGTTTCTCTTTTTTTTAATGTAGTCCTCCCAACAATCTTTTAATTTCAATTTTTTTCTATTTTTCTTCCTTTATATGTGTGCAAATAAAATATAAAGTTTGCATGTCAACGCGGTATCACCATAATATTTAAATATTTACTTACCCGTTATAGTTCTATTTAACAAAGACACGTGGGCACAACTATCGTCGTTTTTCTTCGAAATTCTTTCTTATTTCTTCTCCCTCACTTAGATTAGTCATATAATCATCTTTCACAACTAATTTCGACAACAGATAAAATATTAATATTTTAATATTATTTTATTTATAAAATATTATTTTATTTGAAAATTCTCCACTAGCCTTCTAGGGCTCCAAAACATCTTACTTTGCCCCGGTTCACCTCCGAGTTACCTTTTAACTCACTAATTCGTCTTCAATAAAAATATTATTATTTTATTATATTTTCTTGTGTGCAAGATATTTTATTTTAAAATATCCTTTTCATCCGTCTCCACTCTATGGCACTTAAATCAGCATCCATTAACCCTTTGTCTCATTGATAAGGTCATATTGACTTCTCTATGAGGGTACGATGTGTCACAATATTACATGATAGCAAATTCACATTTAAGTTAACTTTTAAGGATGAAAAACATCGAAGAGATATCAAATCACTTATCTAATTTGCTACAACTAGAAATCAAAGACCAACAACCATTAGAATCTCTTGAAGCTTGGAGCTAAAATAATACCAACACTTATCTGATTCGCTAAAACTAGAAATAAAAAATCAATCATTGAAATCCTTTTGAAGTTTGAAGATGATAAAACAAAATAATACCAAAACTCAATAAATTAGAGCTTCATGTTGATAACGTTTTATGAAATATAACTTTGAAAGAAAAATATTAAAGAGAAGTAGTAAAAAAGTGAGAAGATCTTCTATTTTATTTCTTCTCTAAGTGTGTATACCATCAATTATAATGCCTTTATTTAAAGGCTTACATAGATAGAGGAGGAATAGAAGATGAATTTAGTAGATAAGGATGTACATATAATGAATAGATCTAGAAGATAGGGATGTACTTATATAAATATGTACATTGGATATAAGAAGGTTCATTGGATATGATGAAATACAAAGAATATTCATATATATTCATAACAAAAGTAAAAATTATTTATGATCGGTGAGTCAAGAGCATTGTAATTAATTATGTACAATCCTTTTTGTTTCTACATAATCAATAAATAGGACTCATAAAAATAATGAATGAAAATAATAAATTTAAGTTTGGAGCAGTACCTAATTTATTCAATGTATAAACACAATTTTTTTTTTTTTGAAATGTTTGGTAATCAATGAATACTAGCAAATGAACGCAACTTTTTTTCCAAACTTTTAGCATTAAGATCATTGTCTAGTAGTAAATTTTGATAATAAAAACAAATAATATTTAGTGAGAGTGCTTCTTACCTAACTAATAAATTCTATTAAAACTGGAAACTGACACTGAAGATTTTAGTTGTTCAACAAAAATATAATTAATGTGCATTGAAACTCAAGTCATACAAGTAATTGCAGAGATCCCTCCTTAAAGCACCTCAGAGTTTAGATTGATCTAATATTTTGGCCAAATTAAAGAATTTTGAATCCATTTCTGATTGCTGAAATTGTTACAAAGAATATCTTCTGCTAAAAGTCTAGCTTTCACTATTAGATGAAATCGATAGAAACATGACTCGCAGAAATAGATCATCCAAGTGTGATTTTGGATTCATCTGATTGTAATTCGGAGTCCCTTTCACAGCTCTTGCATCCTTTTCTATCAACAGGTGGTGATTGGGGTCAAACTCTATTATATCCAAAAGGACTGGAGTGAAACCTAAACTCACAAAAATGATTATTAGGCGCAACTGTAAAGTTCTTGAGTTAAGATTCTTTAGAGAAAAGAGAGGTCATAGAGAAAGGTTAGGTGAATGAGCTTTAAGGAAGGGTCCAAAAGAAAAAAGAATGAACAAAGTAATTAAAATGGATATCCTTTGATTTTCTTTGTTGATTCGTTCCCATCTGTCCTCAAAGTATCAGTGCAAGGAATGGAACCGCAACATGAATCCACCGTGCACAATCCTAGTGCCAACAGTGGCCTATTCCTCTAACTTCTGCAATCAGAAGTAAACTAGAAGAAAATGGGTTTTTGAAACTTAAGCCTGGTAAAGCAGCTTGAGTGGACCTCTCCATCAAGGTGCCATGTGTTAAAAGAAACATACCTTTCTTCATTAGCTGTCATTTGTTAATTTATAGGAAAAAAAATGCTTTTCACGATGCTGCAACTTCCTTCTAAGGCAGAGAAAACGACTTGATTTACACTCGAATGCATGCTATAAAATTCTGCATGTAAGCTAAGAAAGCCTTATTATGACTTTGTAATTCTTGCCCAATTTTTAGTATGCAGTAAAGGGACCGTCCTTTCCCTCTTTAGCTTGCTGAATTCAGTCATCACAGAAATAAAAGCTACTAAAATAATACTACTGCTAGTAATAATTGTTTTTTGTACACTTGTAAATTTATTTTTACTGTTGGCATCCAATGAATTTCAATGCCATGGCTGATAACAAAAACCAAGTAAAATAAGATGATTAAACTTATTTGCTACTGATCTTTAATTTAGCAGAAAATAATGTATAAATTAAGCCAATACCTCACTATGAGTGTGGATTTATATATATGTTATGCTCAACTGAGATCATTAGTGCTTCAATCAATATACTGTTGGGAAGTTATTTATTGATTCTTTAAACACTTGAGGCTTCTCTTCTGTTAACATTATTCCCTTAGGGAGAACATGCTCAAGTACGTGTCTGAAGGTTGTTGGTGTGGTGTTCTAAAGTTTATTTGCTTATTGCTCCGATCTGGGAATACTAAAACAATGATGGAAGGGGTCGATGGGGTCAGCTTCATCAGCCATTATTCGCAAGATTTTTAACCAACTTGATAAATATAACCAGGTATGAAATAGACTGCAGCAGTGTCCTCTTCCGGTGAAGCTTGTTTCTGCATTTCAATATAAGTTCTGCTGCAACAATTGTAAAAGAAGCTGAATAAATTACTAATCCTTTAACATTTTCTTTTTCTATAAAGAAATCTTTAATTGGCGGTTAATCAATGAAGAGAAAGACAATGGATTTCTGACATAAGGACAAAAATAAATACCCTGGGGTGCACCGTGATTAAAGGTAGGTTTTGATTGGAATGATCACTAAAGCTCACCAAAACACTATGAAGGCAACTTCTTCTAGTAAAGAAAAAAAAAAAACAACAAGAGGTGCTTCACTTGGACGATAAAACTTTTGATTTTGAGCATAAAGATTTAACTGATAACTTGTCAACTTAATTATAAATTTAAATAGGATGAGAATTTATTGAAACTAAGCTTACCGATATCAATTTCTAACATAGAATGCATTATTAGCCCCTGTTTCCATCGGAGTTCTTCGATCAAGTCTTGCAAATGAAGTCGCATCAAATAGAAAGGAAGCTTGCGGCAGACTTGATTAGCATGTGTGCCAGAGGTTGAAGATCAAAAGGTTTAAGCTCTGGAATCTTTCGAATAGTTAATATATTTGACGAGTGTTGCCCCCTCCTTATGTCACATAATTGCGGACAAAGCACCCATCTCTAGTGGTGTCCCCAACTAGTAAAGCAGCATTACAAGTAATGATATTAATTGTTTAAATGTACATCACATTGTAACAAAAAAAAAATAGAGAGTTAAAAGAAGACAATCCACTCTCTGAAAAGGAAAGCAACAACCGTAAAACATGATTCATGTGCTTCTTCATGCGAAATCCAGGATGTCTCTTTTCACACGGCAATTTCGCCATTTGACTACTTGCCCTGTAAATTCGAAACCAGGCTCTCCTTGTCATTGCAGAGTCACCAAATTAGAGTATTAGAGATGCTCGCATTGGGGACAATCCCGAGATGTTAGTTTTAGTGATGGTTACTTCTGTGGGAACATCTACCATTTTTGTCATCCTATAACAAATAGGGCAAGACTGATTCCTATTGTGAAAGTCATTAATTTTAAGGACATTGATGTTGTATGCCAACCTTTTATGACTTGTCTAACGCTGATTTCTTATTATAGCCAAAGCTTTGCCATTTCACCACATGAATCATTGTCTAATATCTCACATGAAAAAAAAAATTATACTAATTGTTATTTCATAATATTGATTGAGTTCTCTTGAAAAATGTTTTTCTTTTTTATTTGAGGAAGAGAATTTTGATTTAACATTTTTAACTTCATGTATCAATTATTGAGTTAAATATTCTAATTTAAAAATTTTATAATTAATTGAGAAAAAGATAAGTTCAAGTTGTTACCTTAAGAGAAAAAGAATATTATAAAGTTACAAGGACATATGACTATCGGACGGCTGGGATTTATCTAGACAACCTGAATTATTGGATGCACAGAGACATGGAAACTTCCCCAATATTTTCCACATTTGTGATGATACGACGTAGTCAACTTGTGAATCTTAAACAAGTCTACAGCACTCACATAATGAAACGAACAAGTTAGGACTATTTGTTTTTTCATTTTCTACACGGATTATGATTACAGGAGAAGTTTGTAATTGTAATTGTAATTGAAATTATGATTTTCATTTAATAATATACGCAAGTGAGGGACCAAACCGCAAGAATAGATAAATTGATTCGGAGACCTTTCTTGTCATGCCTGTCTGTAAGTGTAACTTCCATGCAATTTTGTTTAAAAGATGTGTGAGATTGTGCTAATCGTATACGCCAAGGCACCCGTTTCTTTGGATTTTCTGAGCTAGTTTGTCTCGGGAAGAGTGTTTAGCATCGCTGGGTTTGGCCATTTTGGGTTCTGAAGAAGACTGGGTTAGGCCCCCAGAGTGTCGAAACGGACTGACAAGGGCGCATGTTCCAATTCGTGACAAGTCTCGTCCAAGTGTTCTTGTCCTGGATCTTTCTCTCAGAAAAAAGTGATATTAGTGAATTCATACAACACGTGCACCTGCCCGTTCTCTTGTTTTTGTACACAAGAAATTCGGACCAACTCTAGATTTTGGCGCTCCTAACATTCCTTTAAAGAGATAGCCCCATGTACCAAATAATCTGAAAGCAAGGGCTTCGCCAAGCAGTTGTCATTTAGTTGCAAATACTCGTAATATCTGGTAATTCAAACATAAGTGTGTCGTTTCATTTTTTCAGTGATGAAAGAGGGGAGGCGGTGATGTTGAGAACTACCTATTTTATGAAGGGTTTTGGCCTCTTTGTGATTAGAAAATCACCAATGGATCCTTCTGAGCCTTCTCTTAAAAGAGGGAAGAAAGAAAGATAAAAAACCATGAGTGTGCAAGAAAAATAGCATAAACAGAACTTTTTATTTATTACTATTAAACTTGTACAGAATAATCATTGATTGAATCAGTTGTATTTGAGCTCTTACAACAGGTATATCTGAAACCTCCAAAATCTTATATTGTCCTGTATTTTGCTTGTTTCGCTGTTCCTGCAAGTGCACCAGGTATAAGCCAGATATCACCAAAGGGCAACATACGCTCCATCAAAGCCCAAAGACACTCCATTTTGAACATATTAATAATGGTTGATGAGCTGCACAGACTTCCTATGGAGGGAGGAGAATCATTCTGCCCCCTGTATCCAACGCAGCATGCAAATCAACTGCTCCTGTCACTCTTGGTTGAATTCCGGTACTGGCTTCATCATTACCATGTTTCTCTTTTTCCTGTCACTCCCTCCTGGCTTCCTCTGTGTCTTGTGCAGCATATTTGTTATCTGTCGTGGCTGTACTAGTGTATACTTCAACAGTTCCCTAATATACAGCGAATTTCAAAATAATTAAAACATTGAACTAAAATAAAAGTGAATGATGATTAACAATAAAATTAAAAAGAAAGTCTTTTCTAATATCCAGCTCTTCTACTTAAAAATTTATGCTGAAAACAAGTGTACATGCGAGTCCTGCATTCAATCCTCTAATTTCTCATACATTTGAAGTTTGTCATCAATAAAGCAAGGATGAGAGGATCAAAGGATAAGGCAGTTCATACCATTACAAAACAATGAAACTAAAAGAATAAGAGCTATTACAAGTCTGAGGAGGCTATTTGCAGTCGTGAACTCTCCTCTGGATTCAATGAAGACAATATTGAAAAAACAAATCCAAAAATGCTGTAAAAATTATTTTTCAAGTTAATGCAGACTACAAGTCACATGCAAGTGGAGACCTAAACATTGGATTGCTTGCCCTATTAAAAGACTTCAACTGTGTTATTTTTCTTTTTCCTAAATAAATTTAAGGTTACTCTATAATGCAAGAAACAATATGACCACCTTGTATTTCAGCAGCCAAGAACTTCCAGTAATTTTCATTTTATGAGAGGTAAATAGGAAACAAGCCTCAAGAATGTCTGTGAGCAAATTAACAGCCATACCTTCTTTACATGTTCCAGAGATTCACTGTTCGTGCTTGACGAGGAAGAATTCTTTTGATCTTCCTTCAAGTCCTGATTAGAGAGGTCACCATTCACAATTCCTACATTGGAGGAATCTTGGCCTGAAACAGGTTGACATTTTTCATTCTTTTCAATGCTTAAGCCAGTTCCAGCACCATTTTCCCTTTCAGTGGTGCTACCCTCTATCTCATGTCCTTCATTTGTTAATTGATCAGCTTTAGCTGCTGCCTCTTGAGCTTTCCTCCTTTCTTCTTCTCTTTGCCGCTTTCTTCTCGCCTCTTGCTTCTTCAACTGTTTAAATCTGGAAGATATAAAACATCAGATCTATAAGCGACTGTAGTTACAAAAAAGGCCATTCCAAAGTCAGCAAATTTAACAATACCTTTCACCAGGGCGCAGCCCTTCTGGTGTCAACTTTTCTTCTTGTTTTGCCTCCTTTCTGGGGGCATTCAATTCAGAGAGAGATTTCTGCAGCTGAAGTTGCTCTTCCTTGATGATATCAATATTAAGTTGCTTCGCTGGATTCTTTGCACCCCCCAACTTTTGAAGCCATACTTGTTGTGCCGAACTTAATATGTTATTTGTGAACCTGCAAATACATAATTAAGGTTAAGAAACATCGCATGGTTTTAATAAGAAAGGATTACAAAAAGAAGGAAACATAAAGTTGAGTATCTTATGATACTTTCGAAAGGAATGGCTATGCATCTGCTTACCAATATAGACTTAGACCTGAAGGAACTGAAAGAGCAAAATAACCAATCATTAGAGGGAGGAACTTTGTCAGGGCTTGAGAGCTCTTCATGTTTGGATCATTGCTCTAAGAAAAGTTCAAAAAAATGTTAGATAATAGTAAATCAATTCTAGCCTCAATTTACATAGTTTATGAATCATGAAGCTGAAAGCTTCCTAAGTCATCTAAAGGCTAGATGGAAATAAGTAAGCAACAATTAGCAGTATTTAGATAACAAATAATACTTGACAACTTCTGCCAACATGATGAGACAATAATTCAACCACCATCATGATTAAAAAATATCAGAATCATCAAGATGAAAAAGGTGAAAAAGCTTTCTGCTTATACAATTTACATGAAAAAAGTCATAAATATCAAATGGTTACACATTGTTATGGCTGAGATTATAAATTAACTTAGATTTAAGATCTCTTTCTTCTTAAAATTAGACATGGTGTAATATTGTATGAAACAGTGGTAATTCCCCAAGATTCAAGTCAGTTACAGACAACTTAAACATGCAAAACTAGAAAAGCAATGCACCTCTGCAAACTATCAGATTTCTCACACGCTAGTCAACATCATTTTGAAGCATGCCATATAGAAACAAAGTGAAGGGACATTAAAAATAACTAGCTTCTCACAATCTCACTAAATTATATTTTAATGGAAAAAATAGTCTTGAATGGGGCACTTTAGGAGTAATTTCTGTCATTGCTAAAGGAACTAACATACAGACATACTAGTTAATGATGGAATAACTGACCTGTGCTGATTGCATGATTTGGACAGAGATGGACTGTGAGAGAACCAGCAAAACAGGCAACACAAGATATGCCAACGTATCTGACCATCCAAGGGGTGGGTGTCCATCCTATGAAAACAACCAGACCACCAAGAAACAGAATAAACTCCAGCATTTTCAGATAACAACTTCACAATTAAGCAAGAGACGTTGAACCATTAATTTAACACAAAGTAATATATATATCAACAAATTAAGGCACTTACTACAAAAGGGAAAAGCCAAGAGATACCACTGCCATTCTGTCGAGCAGCAATAGTAGTTGGACCAGCCAGGGAGGGTATCCAAAAGAAGCCTTCTGTGAGGAGTCCCTTAACAAAAGATGAAAACGTATAATTAGAGATGAAAGAGAGCCGAAGGAAACAGAAGGTTAAATTAGTAAAACAACACAAACAGCATGCTACCTCATTTGCCACATTTGACAGGGCTCTATAAAGCCCAATCCACACTGGAATTGTGGCAAGAGTAGGCAGGCATCCTGTGGAGAGAGAACAAAGAGATGTAGAAATAAATCAGTCAACAACAATGTATGAGGTATAAAAGATGCAATAAAATGGGAAGATGACATCAACTTTTACAAAGCAAACAGATGCAACAAAAAATCTGATGTCGTGTCTTTCTCCTTTGTATGAAGTAGGATTGTTTTTGACATGCATCATCAAAAAAGGAAAAAAGGGCATCAAAACAGAAGATAGTAGTATTCAGTTAACAATTATTAATTTCCCTATTCCAAGATTTGAATTTCTGCCATACATACAGACAGAAAAGTCTAAACCTTTCTTAAGGCCCTACAATAGAGATAGAACATAGTGGAAGTAGAACGATACCATCAACAAAAATGGTGAAACAAAAATAAAAGTAAATGGAATGCAAAATCTTCAGGAACTTAAAACAGAAAGCAGTCTATGCAGAATCTAAATACGTTACTGAAAGTAATATGGCACTGTGAGGCGAATAATATGTTCTAGAGTACCTGCTAATGGGTTTATCCCAGCTAGTTTATATAATCGAGCAGTTTCAAGTTGAATTCTCTCCTGCAAGTATTAAAGAAAAGTAGCTCAAAGATTAAAATGGCTTCATCCGACCAAGAAACTTCATCAAACAGTCCAAAGCTGTAAACATTCAATTGATATCCTCCTTTTTGTTTTCTTTTTTTCCTTCTTCTTCTGCTGCTAAAGCAATAAGAATCTATTCAATCTATAACTAACAGCTAGAAATATACACCAGTTTCGTTACCCATATTAACCAAACAATAGAACCATCCCTGCTTAAACAAAATGCAAAATTTCACCTGATCTCCAGCATACCGCTGCTGAATAGCCTTTATTTGAGGCTGTAAAGAGCGCATGGCCATAGCAGATTCTACCTGTGTGCAAAATGAAAATTTGAGAATACATTCACAAAAGTCAAACCACTTTTTTCTCTATGATATAAATTAATCTAAAATTAACAAAAAAATCCAAAAAATAAATAAACAAATATTTGAGTTGAGAATTAACTTCTTTTCTTTTCCTAATTTGGTTCTACTGGTTTGTTTGGTTTTATTCAAATAACAAACCTGTTTCCTAGTCAAAGGAAACGTAGCAGCCTTAACAAGAACAGTCAGAAGTATAATAGCAAAACCGTAAGCGTACGGCACATGCAAAGCCGACAACCCATCTTTCAGAACCTGAACGAATTCAATCCAAACAACATTAAATCATTACCCAAGTTAGAAAAACAAAGAAAAAGAAAATCTTCTTAAGTTACCTTCAAAATAGTTTCCAGTGAATTGGTGATACCCGAAAGCCAATCATTTTGCTTGGTAGAAGTGGTTGTAGTAATAGTGTCGGAAGACGAAACGGCAGCGTCAGCAATCGTATAGAGAACGCTTTCAGCTTTAGTAAACAGCTCCCTGATAACACCCTCGTAAGCATCCGGTTCAGGAAAGAGTCCCGGTTTGAACCCGAATTTGGCCACAGGTAAAGAGCCGCGAAGAAATGGTCTGTGAGCTGAAAAACCTGAAAATTGAGTTCGATTTAAAAGAGGATTGGGGGATCCGGTTCGGTCAACGAAAGGAGATAGGACGAGGAGCATGTTCGGCCTGAACGAGAGAGAAGCGGCCATTCTTTTTTTGTTTTAAAATTTAAAGTTGTGGAAAAAAATTTTACGAAACCCTAATTGCAGAGGTTTTTGTCTGATGTTGCCCCCCTGCCCTGGGTTTGAGGAAGATGATGTGGAGATATTTTTTTTAAAGGAAAAATAAATCCGGGGAAAGAGCACAGCAGAAGCTCGGTGGGCATTATCAAAATATCTTACCAAAAAAAAAAAATGGTCGGAAATGAAACATGTTTTTTTTTTTTGGCACGTGGCAGTTACAAGAGGGTAGGTTATTGACTGGGGAAGACTCTGGATGTTTGTGCGTTTTGCTTACGATATTCGTGGAATGCAGATATAATATAAAACATTTATTTATAAAATTCTTTTCATTATATTTCATAGGTGTAAATATAATTATATGTATTTTGATACTTATAAAACTTAAAAATTAAAAATATCATTATTGTAATCAAGATTTAGCTGACCAAGTTAGGGGAAAAAAGCTGTGAATTAGTAAATTTTGATTTAGGTTGTTGACATAATGGAGATATTATTTATGCTCTATAAAATTTTCTGATTTAAATAAGTATCATTATTTAAATGACTAGATATTTTAAAAGTCTCGTATTTAAAGAGAGTGCAAAATAATATCAAATAAATTAAAGGATAGGTGTTCAAAGAAAACTCTATAAAAGAACTTATTTTTATTTTCTCTAAATAAATTAAAATTGCACTTTACTAATTATAAAATAATAAACTAGAGATATATACGGTATTAACATAAAAGATGAACTCCGAAAGATGTTGTGTTGCGGTGATATGAGGACCTCGAAAAAACTAATTTGATGAAAATATTGTTCAATTAAATCTCTAAAGTGCACTAACGAGGGATCTCTTATATTTTAATGCACATTAATTGTATCTTTTATTTGACGATTAAACTTTCATTTGTTAATTTTTTGTTTTAATAGAATTTATTTTATTAAAATATCATGTTATAATTAGTCAAATTATAATAAATTACGTAAAATTTATCAAAATATTATATGAAATATACACCTATAAATTGCGCTTAATCTTCAGACTTCAGTCTTGCAGCTTGGGCTTGGGCTTGGATAGGTTAGCCAAGCTTTTGGGTTCCTTTGTGTGTATGAGCCCGTTGGACAAAAACTATTGACAGCGGCCAGCCCTAGAGGCTAGAGGCTGGGTTATCAGTAGCCAATAACTAGGACCGTTTTGCAAAATTGTTGCCCAAGCCTTTGTGCATTTCCTACTTTGCATGATGATGGCTGATAGAGCGAGCTGGGTTAGTTTGGTGTTGTTGGTTGAATTGAAAATTTGTAGGTGTTATTTGAAACATTAACGTGACAAATGACTTTTCCAATTTGGATAACAGTTTGGCATAAATCTTAGAACAGCCTTTCTACTAGGCTCGTTTATTCAACTAAACTGCTTATCTTTTATTGTATTTAAAAGATTTTTTAAATTTGGATATAAGTCCGAACAAGGTTTTTAACTTTAACAGAATTTTAACCCATGTTAAACCTAATGCCAGCTAGTTGTTGCATATTATCAAACAAGCTATGATGATAAAATAATCCGATGCATTTGGTCACATTAGTCACGATTATCTCAACTCATTAGATCATATGTCACATGAACAAAAAAAAAATTGAGATTAAATTCAATAATAGTTAAATATTTGTTTGAATTTAAATTTAAATTTAAAAATTCATTTAAATGTAATAAAAGATGAGAGTATAGTTGAATAAATGGTCATATTTTTTTTTTGTAAAGTTTAAGCCTAAAAGCTACAAACCTATATAATGGTCAGCACTATTACATGTACAGTGTAAACTAATATTTCTATTGTCAATGCGAGCCCACAGTCCCTGTTTAAGAAGTGGAGATATGAAATTATGTAAAGTGGTTATTGTTCACAAATTGACCTTTATTGGAGGAGATAAGAAAACTGTGGTGGGGTATACAAAATGAGGTCCATATCTCACCGATCACACCCTGTGGATAAGGGGAGAATCCAGAGAACATAATTCTATTGGACCTTACTCCATTCGCTTGACATCAAATCTATATTCCAAAGCCAACTGAAGCCCATTTCTCTTCCACACAGGAGCTCCCAGCATCCCACAAAATCTCCCTAAGGACACAAGACCAGCCGCAGAAACAAAACCAAATCATCAAATGGCAGCAACCGTAGCTACAATGGCCATGCTCAATGCAAAATGCCTGAGCATCAGCTCAAACAAAACGATCAACCCCACAAAGCCATCCGCCAAACCCATCTCCCTTCTCTCCATGCAGAACCTCCCCAAAGGCCTCACCATCTCAAAACCAGCCGAAAAATCCATCCTCCCTTCTTCACTAGCGGGAACCGCCATTGCTGGAGCTGTCTTTTCGACCTTGAGCTCATGTGATCCTGCCTTTGCTGCTCAACAGATCGCTGAAATAGCTGAAGGAGATAACCGTGGGCTAGCTCTGTTGCTTCCCATAATCCCAGCCATAGCGTGGGTGCTCTTCAACATCCTCCGGCCAGCACTTAATCAGCTGGACAGAATGAGGAGCACCAAGGGGGTGATCATAGGTCTAGGACTTGGAGGATTGGCTGCATCTGGGTTCATGTCAACATCGGATGCATCAGCCAGTGAGATCGCCATGATTGCTGATGCTGCATCTAGTGACAACCGGGGTACGCTTGTTCTGTTTGTTGTTGCTCCAGCTCTTCTTTGGGTGGCCTACAACATTCTGCAACCGGCTTTGAACCAACTTAACAGGATGAGGTCTCAGTGAGATATGGATTTTGTTTGGGGTGTGATGGCACGTAATTACCTGTAATTGCACCTAATTTTAATGAAACTTTCCCTCTTACTTAAAACAAATTTTCTTTTCCCTGGCTTGAAGTGTAAGTCTGAAAAGACTTAACCATGTACATGAGAATCCCTAGTCTAATTCCAATAGCACTTAGATGTAGTAGTAATCTGTTTGTACTTCCTTAAGGGTTGTATTTCAATATATATCCCTCCATTTTAATATTCCATGAAAGAATGATACATAGGCAAAGTTGAGTTGTTTATGTATATATGTAAATTATGAAGAAAACTGACTTCATAATGAATCAGAACTTGTAAATTGCATGCTCTTCAATAGTACTAACATGTAATTTGTTTATCATTTAAAAGCATAAGTTGGAAACAGGGAAGAATAACTACAGAAGGGCGAGGGATAGAAACAGAGTGAGTTGGGGGTGAGACCTTATACAAAGAGCAGAGAAAAAATCTCTTCTCCTACAACTCAATTCTTAAATGGCCAAAAAACTCCAAGTCTTATTCTATGTCATTACTCTAATATTAAAATTATCAACTCCGTATGTTGTTTCTTTTAACTTTTTCTACTCTAGATTTCTTCAGCCAAAAACAAAATTTGGGGTTTCTTTTTTTTCATACAAAGTAATATTCATGTCTAACTAACAATCTTCTATTGATTCTTGCTATTGTCATTGCTTGGTGATTTTGAATTGAGCACTTAAAAGGGATGACACCAACTAAATGGTAATGTAACTAGCTAAAACCAATACATGGTAATGAGAGTTTTTTGTAAGTTGCCAATTCATATGGATTAATTGTTTATATATTTTCATTTTAATATTGAATTCTTTTTCAAAGTAATAAAATAACTGATGGATTATCTGTTTTCTTAATAAAATGGACTCCTTACTAAAGTAAACTATTGAGTAATTGTTTATCAATATTTTCATTGGTTCGTTTCTCATGAAATATATGTAACAAGACATTGTAGATAGCTGATTTTAACTAATACTTTATTGTTTCTCTAAGTGTTGTTTTACAGCTGCCTAATGTTATATAGAAAATAATGAAAACAACTAAAACAAGCAAAACATTGTTTCACGTGGAACAATTAGAATAAGTGAAACAATTATTTCACACAAAACAACTAGAATAAATGGAATAACTACTTTACGCAGAACAATTAAAAGAAACGGAATAACAACTTTACATGGATAGTAGTGAAAATGACTTGGAATGAGTGGCAAGATTTATGTGTTACTTTCACATTTAGATGTTATGAGAATTTGACTTGGTGATTTCTTGAAGTATAAGTTTCTCCCTCTCACTTTTATCTTGTTCTCTTATATTTATTCACGTATAACTTTTTCTCTTATCATGTTGATACAATGTATATCTCTTGACTCTTACCTTATTTTCAAAATATAAAAAAACTACAATTGTAGTTCCCAAAATGGTAAAATCAATTGTAGTCCCATTCCTGCATTGGTAAGGGAACTCTATTGGCAGTTGCAACTGGCAACTACAATTCTACATATTTACTAGAAAGCTATAGGTGAGAATAAAACTAATTATTGTATTGTGTTGATAATGTTGTTGACATATTTTTGGCATTAAAACATTGAATTTGTTACTATTGCCACGGAAAATTGCACAACAAGAACAAAGAGGCAAATCGAAGTCATCATGATAATGTTGTTACTTTATTTTTCCTTTAAAAAATTGAATTTGTTACTATTACAACAAAAAAATGCACAACAAGAACAAAAGGCAAATCGAAGTCATCATGATAAAGTTGTTACTTTATTTTTTTCATTTAAACATTAAATTTGTTACTATTGCCACAGAAAATTGCACAATAGGAATAAAAAAGCAAAACAAAATCACTAGTTACTGATTTGCTAGATGGTGCACCACTTTCAACTCAAGAAAGCATAAGAAAAGTGTAATGGTGCTGTGAGGTTGCTATTTTGGTTGATTTGTTATATTGGCTATTAGTGTTGTTATTTTAACTGTTACACCGATTATTTTTGTAACTAAATGGAAATTACAATTCTTTTATTACAAATTTTTTTAACTAAAGTTGATATTTTTGTAATTGGTTTTAACTTCAATCAAATTGTTACATTTTCTTGGTTTTCAGTCCCAATTAGGTAGTTAATAAAATGATGTCATTTCATTATATATTTTTTCATGGATTGCATAAATATATCAACAAAACAAAAGATAGCAAGGTTTCGTATTACAAAAAGAAATTATATTCAACTACAATATTTCGTATTATAAGCCAAAAATTACATTCAACTACAATGTTTCACGATTTTCATACACTTCATATATCATTTTAGCTTATAAAGAGGGCCAAATGTAACGTGTAACAAAAAAAATAGTGCAAGTATCCACGAAGCCCTTGTATTGTAAAATTTTATTCAATTTAATCCTTATATTATAACATTTTATTCAATTTAGTTTCTGTACTAGTTTGTTCAATTTAATCTTTATGACATGATACAAAAAAACTAATGTAGCAAGAATTTTTTTTTTATAAATTTTTTTTTTGACATGTTAATGCCACATCAACATCATTTGACATGTTAGCATCACTAACGGTCAATTTGAACAGAATTAGATAGAGAGACTCAATTATACAAAATTTCAAAATATAAAGACTAAATTAACTAATTTTGAGGTAGAAGGATTAAATTGACGAAAAATTTATAATACAGGGACCTATGAAGTACTTTAATTGTGATTTTTTCTTTCATTTTAAAAAAAATTATAATGAAAACAATGATAAATTATTACTTTTATTATGAAAAAAAATAAAAATGCATAACACTTGGGAGCTTTTTCTGTAACATGAAAAGGATTTTTTTTTTAACTAAAGAAATAAAGTAAGTTTGACTACATGTTCAGTTTGGATAGTTTCATATATAAGCAAATACATGACTCATTTTATAAATTATTACTATTATATACACCAGTAGTAGAATACTTTAATTAATTTTACAAGGGATTTCTAATATATTTATATATAGATTATATTTAAGTAATTTGTGAAGAAGGAGCATGTGTTATTTGCTGGATAATTAAGTAGCTATCGACTACTGGAAAGTGGAAACCGAAATGGTGATGTTTGATTGTTAGAGTGGCAGTGGCTGCTTGGCTATTTGAGGCGGTCACCTAAAAAGAGTGTTTCGACCCCAACATTAATCTATAACTATAAAGAAAGGAAGCCCCAAGAGGGCTTAAAAATTGTGACACGTTAAGCCTTCTGTTTTGCTCCACCTTGACCCTTAATCATTTGACACATGGCTATTTTTTGCTGTGAGTTTCAAATCTAGGGGGCATCGTTCATCTTTCAGACTATTCTTTATCTTTTTGCCCTTTTTGTTTGCTACAACACGTGGTTGATTTCTTGGGTTGTAGCCTTCAGATCTAATGGGTACTGTTGATGTTCTTCAATTTTTTCTTCATCTTTTTGCTTCTTTACTTCCTCCTCTTTCAGTCAAATATATTATTACAATTGTTGGGTTTCGGCTTTGTAGCTATGACAATTGTTTTTGGCTTTACTTGGTTTTGTATTTTGGAGGCTCGACTATCAATCACATGCGTTTTTTGTTGTACTCAGCTTTCAACTCTTACCAGATGATGAATCGCAGACAGTTTTGGTGAAGTTTTGAACTCTTTGATTTTGTTATGTTGTGCCATACTGGATATGGGGTTTGCTGAAATTTTTTAAGGATTTCAAGTCTCTTTTGGTCTTTTGAAAAGTTTTGTCGGGATTTGTAAAAAAAATTCATGCATTTTGGTATTTTTGCTCTATTTAATCCATTCAAGAAGCTTCTTGCTTACTATTTTCCCGTTACTTTCTTCCTGTTTTCCTTTTTGCTCCTGTTGCTGGTGTTGTGGTTACGATTTCGTTTTGGTTTGTTGTGTTTTGTTGGATCATTTTGGTTCAAAGAAATTGGCTCAAAACTGGATTCATCCTACGTGTTATAGGTAGTCCTCCTCGTAGACCCATAGTAAGTAGCTAAACACAAATGATTTTTCTAAGAACCATTAATAATTCGTGGGAGACAATAATCATGTAGATATATAGCTGGTAGTTTCTAATTTTTTCTTAAATATTATTGGGACGAAAAAAGAAAGAAACCTTAAGATTGAAAATTTTATAATTTATATACGAGAAAATCCATTAAACTTAAGTTACATTGTTCATAACTTTCAAAAAAATTCAATCTTCTTCCTGCATCTAACATTTGTTTAAGTTGACTTTTGGATGGTTTTGTTCAAAGTTTTTGGCCCATACCCGTCTTTTATTTTTGTTTGGATTTGTTCTTTTTGAGTGAAAATGCCTTTGTATTGTATTATGATAGTGAGCAGTTTTTCTTATGTACTTCACGACAAAGATTCAAGGGAATTAAAGAAAAAACAATAACAAAGTAGCATTGGTATTTCTTTGATCAGTTGCCTAAATTTTTTTGTAACTGCAAACAGTTGGTAATTGTTCAGCTCTTTTGCCCAAGCCAACTTTTTTATGTCATGGGGAGTCTCTAGCAGTCGGCTTTAGACTTGCAACAGCATGTCGGCTTAAATAAGATTAAAAAATTTTCAAAATAAGATTGATTATTTAATATGTTCAGTTAACTAACTAAGTTGTAAAATTAGCCAACTAACATTTAATAGTAATTAACTAATGTCAAATATAGGTGAAAATTCTCAAAAAAAAAATTTCAAATAGATTTGTTTAATCAATAAATATTTGAACAAAATGGTAATTCAAATCTAGAATTTTGTTTTCGAATGAGTTAATTACCTCATTGAACAAATAACTGATTTCATAGAGTAATCTATTTACTTTATATTCAGTTTAAATTTTTTCTTTTTGTTGTCTACATTAATTGATGCATTTTTATTGTTATAACCCTCAATCATTTTTTTAATCGTTTTCATTATCTTTTGAAATTATTTCAATACATAAAATAGAAAACAAACATATGTACTTATACATATATGTATATGTGTGTGTGTGTATATATATATTCATGTGTGATTTATCTCTCATGATCAATTTTATTCTCAAACAACATGCTCACATTTATTCTTGTCTTTTCTTCAAAAATTATTACTCAAATTCTAGCATGATCTCAAACTCAACACTCCTCGCATATTGTAAAGTATGTTGATTTTCACGTGCTCAGTAATGTTATTTACACTTTTTCTTCACCTTTTACAAGTTCAATGTTTTGTTTAAATTATTAAGCTTATCTAATTTTGTTCTCATTTTATTACTTTGTTTGCAATTTATGCTTTTAGTGAAATATTCATTTTTTTTCTAACGTTCTACTTAGGGTAAGATTTTGTTTTGGTATCTATGCTTGCTTGTTGACATGTTTATTATTTATTATTGGTACTTTTTAATCATCTTTCAATAACATCTTTCAATATCTTTTTTTTTTTGTTGTTTTTGTTTTTCTTATTGAAATGAATGAAAATAATGATGCAAGACAAAATAGACTTAAGAGAATGCAAACATTGAAAATTAAAAGACTTCTAAACGTAGCAAAGCTGCTAAATGTTTCTCAATTACACCAAATGATCAAAAAAGACAATTTAAACATACAAAAGACAATCAATGTCAACAAAGAAGAAGAACCACGTTGCCAAACAACTTCTCACACTCAAACATGAATTTTCAGAACATGTATGCCCATCCAATTTTATTGAACTACCTATCGTAGGGCATGTGACGGTTCACTCAATCGTCACTGCCGAAAGAGAATTACAAGCAGTTTTGATTGAACCTGTTACTACTCCTCTAGACTTGGCATGGTAAATGGTGTTTCTAGAAAAACAAAATCCAATGTAACATCTTTTTCTCTAGTAAGTTCTAGCCATAATTTACACGATGTTTTTGCAAGTCGTCGTGCAAACTTAGTTTATAATCATGTCAACTCTTCCTTTCCACTTCATATCGAGAGTTCAACAATGATTGCTGACATAGACATTAATGGTAAATCTATTCTTTCCTAGATTATAAATTTTATGTTTTAATGCTATTTTCTTTATCCAATTTGTTCATTCACTTTCTGCTACTATGAATAGATAAAAGCTGCAACCCATACGCAAACCTTGAATCCAATAATCAACGATTCACAAATGAAGCTTTTACACAAACAAGGAACAGTATACATTCAAGTGAGTAAATAGAAAATAAATACAGTTTATGATATTCTTTTGATATAAAACATAACAATTATTACTTTTATATATTAATTTTTGTTGGTGATGTGTTTGATAGGAACGTGCTACTCTCTTTTTTCTTTTGACGGGCTTAAGAATGTATGTCCTTTTTGTGGTGCTTTTGTGTGGTATGAAGAACGAGCTGACATATAAAAAGAAAGTAAAAATCCAACTTTCAGTATATGTTGTCAAGAAGGCATAGTCAAAATGTCACCCTTTAAACTAACACCTTACTTGCTACACAATTTGATAAATGATAACACAAATTGTAGAGCAATAAAATTTAAAAATAGTATCAGACTCTATAATAGTATGTCTCAATTTACATCTTTAGGAGGTAAAATTGATAAGTCCATCAACAATGGTGCAAAACCTTATGTGTTCAAAATTAATGGTCAAATTTATCATAGAATCGGATCTTTACTTTTGACAATAGGTAACAAACCAAGATTCACTCAATTATATGTATATGACACAGACAATGAAATCCCAAATAGAACAAAAATTTTTGCACTAATCAAAATGCTAGTTTTCCTAATAGATTAATTGTTGAGGGTTTGATGAAAATGCTTGATGAGAATAATCAAATTGTCAGATTTTTTAGATTAGGTAGAGATACATATAGGTCAATAAATTTTGCTCCCTTTCGATTGAGACTTATAAGTTCCTGCACTAATTTAAAGCCAAAATGCATTCCACCAACAACCTCTGAAATCTCTGGCCTGATAGTGGGAGATATAGGAGAATATGATGGTCATCGAGATATAATAGTTGATTACATCACTAAAGGTCTGAAACAGATAAATAAACATCATCTTTCTTTGTGGCCATGCAATATCCTCTTCTTTTCCCTTATGGTGAAGATAGATATATGCTTGAGATAAATTATGTATATTCATCAATAAGAAAAAAACCAAAAAGAAAATATGTAACAATGAGAAAATATTATGCTTACATAATCCAACAACATATGGTTTTACATAACACATTATTGAAAGGATTAAGACTTTTTCAACAATTTATTGTTGATGCATTTACGACTATAGAAGAAGAAAGGCTATCATTTATAAGAAATAATAAAAAAATTTTAAGATTTGAATTGTATAAAGGTTTAATAGATGCTTTCAGAAAGGGTGATAATGATGCAAATAATCTTGGCAAGCGAATAATATTACCCTCAAGTTTTACTGGTGCCCTTAGATACCTATTGCAAAATTATCAAGATGTTATGGTCATTTGTAGATACTATGGTTGTCCAGACCTCTTTATTACATTTACATGTAATGCTCGAGGGAAAAAAAATCGAAGCAACAATGAGGATGATCCCACATAAAAAACCTGAAGATAAACCTGATATAATTTCAAGAGTTTTTAGACTTAAACTCTAATACTTAATGGAAGATTTAATGAAAAGGAATCATTTTTGCCCTATTACAGCCGGTAAGACAATTGAATGAAATAAACAACTATGTTTTTATATCAAACAAGATATGTATTGCTCATTTAATGCTTCAACTTTTATTCACTAATATTTTTTCTTAAATCATTCTAAATTATAATATTTTTATTTGAAGATATTTCAAAATAAAAAAAATAGAAATAAAGAATAGAGGAGAATAAGAAAATTAGAAAAGGTCCAAAACCCAAAACTTAATGAATTTTATCTTATTGCCCTTTTTTCAATTTTTTCTTTTCTTCCTTTTTATTTTTTATTTTGTTTATTTGGCTTTTCATTTTTTCCAATTTTGTTCTCTTCTTTCCTTCTCCCTTACTTTTTCTTTTTTCAAACGAAGAACAAAAATACCCTTAAAACCCCTAAATCCAGTTTGTACCTTAGAATCAATATGATATATAGATGAGTCTTGTATTTAATTAAAGAACTTAAACCATACATTTTTTTTTTTACATTTCTTATCTTTTCATGTTATCTAACTTAAAAAAAAATAACCAAAATTCATGAGCCTTAACCTACGCCCTACAGCCGACTTCAAATTGCATCAATGGGCCCCCTAATTGTTCACTTTCTTTACTTAACTTTGCATTATTCCGATCATCTTTGTCTATACCAAACGGATAAGTATATATATATAGCTCTGCTGGAATTATGGACTCCGCCACTCTGGGCACGTTTTATCCAGCTTATGCCACATGCATTGGAACTCTGGATGCTTCAGCATTACCCTACCACCCAGCCTCTACCATTTAAGTACCTGCTAATCAAAACCTTTTGACTAACACTCATCCCACTTATTGGGCTAGCTGCTTCATTTGATTCCTTGCTTTCCTATTTTTGAGTCTATGCTCTACACTATATATATGCACACTACTATTCATTATTAATACTACTAGTTTATTTGATATAGCATTTAACAAATACACAATATATATATATATATATGCACCATAAAGCTCCTCAGTACTTATAATAATAATTCCATTATTTAGCATTTATGAATTCATTAAATATTCATTAAACTAATCCCTTCACTCATCATGATAGCAAATTAACAGAAGTATTCAATAATTTGTTTCCTTCCTAATTATTACCATTTTTCGTCAAGGTAGTAAACCCAAAATATTTTCACTCCATTGCCCCGATTTGGATGGAGGTGTGACCTCGTTGGCAGTTGCTAGAACTATTAATAGCTAAATAATAGTATTAACCACGGTACAATTTCTATATAATTAAAAAAAGAAGAAGAAAAAGTCAATTTTTACGCCCCAATAGATGGTTACTATTTATGTAGTACTAATCATGTGACAATTTGATGTTGGCTTTTTTGTTCTCTATTTTAAGAGATCGAACATGCCTTAAATAGTGTTGACTAATTTGTTCAACTTGAACTTTATATGTGCCACATAATTGTATAAATTTTATATGTTAGAGAACTGAATAAAGTATATATATATATATAGATATATAATACTAATCATAAGTTAACTCTAATTAGATATTATAGTTTACCTATATATTGTAATCTAACTACTAACTGATAATAATATTGTACTATAATTCTAATTAAACAATTTATACAACCATCTTAGTAATATGTTTTTTATAGTTTTGTAGTTTGTCTGCAGAAAATAATAATATTAAAATAATGCAAAGTAACAAAAATAATGCTGTTAATTAGCAAAACAAGTATCAGGAAAAAGCAGTCTGAAACGAATCAAGGGCCGCCCATTCGATAAGAATCCATCTTTCGGAAGCATTGTGTGAAACAATAATAATAAGCTTACGTATATATACAACTGTGAAGAAAACAATCATACAAAAGCTAACCACTTGGATTCGTGCACGAGCACTTAAAATCCACGTGTCACCTGCACATTGTCCAGCCGGAAACGTAATTCTTTGTCGATTCGAAGTTTTTCCTTGTGCTTTTCTTTTTTTGCTTTCTTTTGCTTGTGTGTTTTTTTCGCCTCCATCTCCCATTTAATCCATTTTCCCTCCCTTGGTCCACCTCCACTCTCTCTCTTGTAAGTTGAAACGCGCATCACCGAAAGCAAAGTACAGGGTTTCTTTCATGCTTTTTTTATTTATAGGAAAAGAGCAAGACAGAGAGAGAGAGAAACTAAAGAAAGTCAAAATTGTGTTGTGTTAAGCTTTTCATGCAGGCATGAAAACCGCTAAAACTAAACTTCCCATAGTCAAATACTTTCTCCTCTCCCTCTCCCTCTCCCTTTCGTTCCTCCTCCTCTTCCTCTTCTTTTCTCTCCGGCCTCGCCGTACACAATCCCTACTAACCACCACCACCACCAATCGCCCTTCTTCCTCCGCCATCTCCTCCTCCGAGGACCTCAAAATCCGACCTGGCTACACCTCCTACGACTCCTACATCCAACGCCAACTCAACAAAACCCTCAACCCGAAACTAAGGAAAGTATGGACAACCCGTGACTGGGACCGCAAAATCCAAGTCTTCTCCAGATTCTTCCACGAATTAAAGCTCCAAAACCTCCTCTCCAACTCCTCCAAGACTCTCTGCATCGGCGCCCGCGTCGGCCAAGAGGTCGAAGCTCTCAAACGCGTCGGTGTTCCCGACTCCATCGGCATCGACCTCGTGCCTTGCCCGCCACTCGTCTTGAAAGGCGACTTCCATAACCAACCTTTCGATAACGAGACTTTCGATTTCGAGTTCTCCAACGTGTTCGACCACGCGCTTTACCCACACAAGTTCGTTGCCGAGATCGAGCGAACGTTGAAGCCTGACGGGGTCTGCGTCTTACACGTGGCTCTATCAAAACGGGCTGACAAGTACTCGGCTAACGATTTGTACAGCGTTAAACCGTTGGTTAAGTTGTTCCAGAGATCGGAGTTGGTTCATGTCCGCAGAGTTGACGGGTTCGGATTGGACACCGAGGTCGTTTTCAGGAAAGAAAATGCGATCCGAGGGTCCTGATTCTTTTTCTTCTATTTTGGTTTTCCTTTGATCAAGTTTTGATAGAGGACAAGTAATGAATTCTTATTCGTTGTTAAATAATACATAATTTTGTTGTTACTGTTTGGATTATTATTATTTTGTAAAGGTATAGTCATCCATCCATCACGTTATTAAACTTTTCTGGACTCTGCATCTAATTGGCTTCCTTCCCAACATTATTTTAATCGTAAACTTTTATTATTTTTTTAATAATTGGAGTAGAAGAAATTCAAATCTTACTCTTTGGATAGGGATAATACACCAATTAATAAATCAAATGCTCAAGTACCTTAAACTTTTATTATTAAATTGTAATTATTTCAAATAAAGTGAATGTTACTTTTTCTTTTCTTTTTTGCAGGGTAGCATTCCGGAGAAATAAAGAACTTTTTTAGTTAAAATTGAAGGGTTTATATATTTAAATGAATGATGTCGATATAGAAATTGTTTTAATAAATGTAGTGGAATTGAGGAAAAGGAATTCAAATTGTGCTTTTTAAGTAAGAAATCATACACTAATCAATAAATCAAATGTTCGAATGTTAGATATACGGTAAATTAATTGATAAGAGTGATTAATTTAATCCAACAATAGTACCTAAAAATCATTTTATCTCTAAGAATGAAAATTTCATTCATTTGAGTAAAATAAATTTAGTTTAATAATGGTTATACCCGGGTCAAGAAAATTGAAGAAATGCAGTACAAAATTCTAACGTGGCTCCCCCTTTATACCTCTCATATGTAGTAAAACAAAAAATTCGTTCATTACAAATTGTGAAGGGTATACCTGGCAAGAGTTTTAGCAATACTTGTGAGAAAATAATAATACTATAGATTTTTACCTCAAATATATATATATGGCATGGTTGATAATCCTGTGTATGTGTGTATGTGCATTTTTTATTATATAAAAGTTATAATATGAACAACCTCAAGCCTTTCCAATTTTGCTTTTATCCAGCATATACGATTGTCAACCATGAGAGTTTGAATATTGGTCGGATGACTTCATCAAAGGCCAAGGATCGCCTTGTAATAAAAAAAATCAGCGAATCAAAGTTGTCATTAACTCTAATTGATTCATATTCTTATTTTCTTAATAAAAAAAGAAGTATAATAAAGTAAACGAAACTTTAAGTTTGCTCAAGCGTTGGCGATGGAGGGAGACCAAAAAAAAAAAAACAAAGGAGAAATAAGCAGCTGGGATGCAATCCAATCCCAGTGGGGTCCTTGAGCATGATATTAGCAACTCATAACAATCTCTTATTAAGTAAAATTAACGCAAAGTACGCAAATAAAGGAATTCCGTAACAGAGAGGCAGAATGAATTGGTTATGACTTTTGGGGACAAAAGAAAACTCTACAATTATTTTCATCCTATCATAATTGCCTACTATCTAATAAGGATCCTAATATTATACATTGAAAAAGGAGCTGGAATAACTTGAGTGTCATTTGTACCCAGGATTTTTAAATAATTGTGAAGAAATTGGATTGCTCGTTCACAGTTTATTGAACATGGTCGTGAAGTGATAGAGAAAGTAGAACTTGTCTAGTCAATTGCAACTCCTTACTTGTCATTGACACTAATTCACCACAATCGCCATTTTTCTATCTTCTTTGACATTCCATTGTAATATCAAATTTAAGGATTACAATCATACACAACTCCAACTGCAACACTCCTTGTCCACCTGTACCTCCTCACTTGCCGCACCAATTTTATCCTTGACAATGTTCCAAATAACCCCAATGCCATGCCCTTTACAAGAACAAGGGGTGGACACGAGGGAATGAAGTTGGATGGGAGGGTGTCATAATCCAAAGTACTAAAATTCACCAACACTCTTTAATTCGAATGAAAACAGGGCGCAAATTACATTCACTTCATTGTTATCAAGAAACCCTTTGCATACCACTTCTACTACATAATACTACAAAAACATGCGGGGTGGGGGTGGCAACAGTCCCTGACAATGGCATTGGAGAGCACAAGAATGACCCCTGCTGCATGGTAAAAGGACAACAAAAACCCCTCCCACAAGAGATTAAAAATGAAACCGATAAAGAAAAAAACCTTTTGACTATTTTGCCTGACTATCTGGAACAAATTCATCAGGCAGGCTATCAAGGTCATCAAGTTGTGATTGAGAAGCTGTTAGTTTGGCCTTCTTGTAACTGCTCGAATTGCGAAGGATTGCATGCAAGGACATGCTCTTTGGGCTTGTAGAACTGCTCAAGTAAAAAGCACAATTAAAGTCAAGCCAAAAATATAAGATACAGACTACAGGCTATACTATGGAAAACTTTGAAATCAAACCTAGCCCTAGAGCTCTCTTTAAATGTGAATCCAGTGAATTCGATTTTTTCCATTCTCTAGTAACATGGAAGTGCTAGACTTTTTTGGAGGCTGTACTAAAAATTTGGAACATATTCTAGCCTCAATCATAGACATGGAAGACTTTAGGTGAAAAAAGTGGGCAATACAACATTACATAGCTAAATTATTGGATCAAAAAAGAATTTTATTTACTTCATTTCATTATCACTGTTATCAAATTAACAAAGAACTGAAAAGCTGCTAAAACACATTTGAAGAATTCTTTCCTGCAGTTTGACATTTGGATATGCATTGCAAAAGATATTTGCCCCAGCTACCCACCAAAATTCAAAACCAATGCAAAATCCAAAGAGAACAATTATTTAAATTTAGAATGCCCACAAAAAAAAAAAAAAAAAAGATTAATTCTCAAGCTCAATTTTGAGAAGAAAAGGATGATAAAATGGACTGGCTTTCACATGCTTCACTTAGCAAGTTAAGTTGCATGAGAAAATTTGTTGATGCAAAAATTGATTAACATCAAAGTATATCAAATGTAGCTTCAAGCCTAGCAAGGTGTTTCTAAACCATACATATAAGTTGCTAACAATAGCAGTAAATTACAAATATGCAAGATCTATATCTTAAAAGACAAATATGCAAGATATTGGGGGAATATGCTCAACAAGAGTATATGAACCAATATCTTTTGACCTCTGGCTACTGATCATTGATGTATATGTTTAAGGGGAAAAATTTCACTCCCCTCTTTGGTATGAAAGTCTCGATTTGCTTTTTCCGAAAAAAAGAATTTAATCCAACTTACCCAGGGTTTTTTCTCTCTCTTCCACCACCTTCCCCTTCTGAGTTATGAGATCCTACAGCAAATTTCAACATAAACAGAAGAAACTATCATCTATGCAATCTTGGATCACAATTCACTATAATAAATAGGAAGCAACAAAAGTATGAGAATAATGCTAATTATGTTATATCTTCAAATTTGGTTCTACATCAAAACTATATATGGAAAAAATAATAACCCCATATTTAATGAATACCAATAATATCAGCTAGACACTATAAAAAATTTAGAAAATGAAAACATAAAAGTTGATATGAACAAACTCATTGAGGGTGGGGGGATGGGGAGGGATAGGAAATCAGGCACTATCTTCATTTCATGCAGGACATAAGAGCAACTAAAATTAAAAGCAAGAAATGGTGGAATTCTGAAAGAAACGATGAAATTTGATGCACCTGCTCATTTTGTTGAAAAATTATATAGGCACGATGAAATAAAATGAAATTTGCAAACTAACAGTCATATAGTCAACTTTGTTCAGCACTAATGAATTTGCGATAAAGAATATGAATTACCATTTTGTGATGAACTGCTGTTCATGTTACTATCATCATCAGATGATGAATTATCCAATGGACTTCTGGTGCTGTCATCTGAGTCATCTACTACGTCATCATCAGAACTCTCCTTATCATCATGCTTAAATATTGGACCTACTGTAGCCAGTAAGCTCTTCTTATTTTCCAGGCTGTTCACAACTTTCCTGTTATTACTTCCAGTATCTTTTGCAATATCCAGATGAGATTGATGCTCGTTACTTCCACTTTTTAGATTAATGGGGTTTTTAGATCTTTCTAAGGTAGAGCTTGATGCAGCACAATCATTGTTTTTCCCCAGACCTGTATGCACCCTTGAAGAATTGATGTCAATGGGCCTTTGAGATTCTTTAGGAATAGAATTGATTTTTTCAGATTTATTAGTAGATTGCAGACGTTCTTTTGCCGCACTTCCAGAAATGGTCAAACGTGTCTTACTTGATTGAACAGGGGAGCTATATGGTTCAACCTTCGATGATGATCTCTGAGATTGGATGGAGCTAGATTTGGCAGCTTGAGCTTTCGCGTTTTTATGTTGATTCCCATTTAACATTTGTGAAGATGATAAATCAGGTGTGGATCGACCTGACTGTACATCAGGCTTCTTTTTCTTCCTTTTCCCTTTCACCTCAGTTTCCACTCCTTTTTTGTCAGTCACCTTATCAACGACTATCCCACCAAAATCAACAATTTCATGCTGATGTTGGCTTTTGATCCTTTCACTTTCACAGAGAACTTCTATGCTGTTATTACCATCAACCACACGGGCACTTTTAGGGTAATGTCCATTGACAACATCTTGAATAGGCCTACCCTCATGATTGGCTTTAAGTGTATTCAGGGATGAGTCAAGCTGAGTGTAAACCGGGCTAATTCCAACCCCTGTCTTACTTTTAGATCCCAAATCTGATCCATTCAATTGTGCAGCTGAACTTGAATTCACCACCTTAGTCTTCCTTGTGGATTTAGATGACGCACTCACCTCACTCACGTTATCAGCCAGAATTGTTGGATCCCGGTGATCAACATCATCTTTTCCTTGCAATTCTGGGGGGTTCACAACAGTAGAACTCTTCTTCTTAGTTTTCTTCCTTGATTTCTTGTCCATATTTTCTGCATTTGCTGGACCATTGTTGCATTGCTGCAAGGACTCCAGCACATCTCGAATTACATCATCAGCTCTCACATCAGTAACTGAAGGCAAACAGTCCGATGTTCTCATTTTTGATGCTTCTTTTCCATCAGTTGTGCCATCTTGCTCCGCATTATCACTCAAATGTTCACCAGTCACAGAGGCAGGACGCTCTGGAGGTATATCACTTGCTGGACCTCTATCATGTACTGCATCTAATGCTTCCGTTCCTCCAACTGGATCCTTGGTCTTCTTGGACTTCTTTCTTTTCTTGGCAGACTTTTTAGGTTCCACAATTTTATCTTCCAATGTACCACTTTGATTTTCATGCCCTGAAACGCCAATGTCATTCTGGAGATTGATTCCCTCTTGGGACACAAAGGTCGGATGCCTGTTGACATGACTGGCATTCTGATCAATTGAATCCCTTCTCTTTATTATTGATGCAACAACTGGTTCAGGTGCTTCATTTTTGCTTTCCATGTTGCCGTCATCAGTACCAGCCATAGCATCATCACCTACTAAAGTCAGTATCAGTATTAGCAAAAGTTAAATTCTTGCCTTAATTCTACTAATCATGGAAGTGAAAATGAGAAGAAAAAGGCTGGAATGAAAGGAAAAAGAATGTAGATAACTTCATATTAAAGCAAAAAATAGAAACTTACCTTCTGAGTGGGGCAAAACATTTGTTTTGCTTACTTCTTGCATTTTCTTTGAAGAGATCAAACAGGGCTCAGAAATTGCTCCAAGAACAAATCCTGGATCAGCTTCACCGCCAAAATCCTTGTTATTAATTGCTTCTATGGCCTGAAAGGTATCCACATTAACATCTTTTGCAGAAGAGATTTCCCTACCTACTTGAATGGGATTTGATATTTCCTTTTTCCTTTTCTTCCTCCCACAATCTTTTACAGATTCAATATTTAAATGATCTAAAATAGCACTTGTACTTCCCAGTTTTTGACCTAAAGAGTACTCAGATGTTGTTACCTCTAGTCCAGTGCCTTGTTTAACCAAGTCAGAAATCAAAACTCCATTTTCTATTAAAGAATTTTCATTATCTTTCTTCTTGGTTTTGTACTTTTTCTTTGATGCAGGCCCAGATTGTGATGAATTTTCTGTGAACTTATGTTCTTGCTCACTAAGAGAAACATCATTTTGTTTATTAGTTTCACATTCAGAATGCTTTCCTGGAACTTCTATTCCCTCATCAGCCATCCTTTTTCTAGTGGCTGATCTCTTATTTCTATCACAAGACACACTCCTGCAGGTTTCATCAAAACAAACTTGGTTTCCCAACTTCATATCATTCAAAACTGCAGTTCTTTCATTTACATTGTCCGACTCCAATGCATCTTTACCAGATTCAACAACTGAAGCACCATTTTCTTTGACAGAATGGTCATGGAAGGCATCTTTCTTTCTCTTTTTAGTTTTGTGCTTTCCCTTTAAATCAGATGCAGCTACCGAAGCTGGTAGATCTTCACATATTTTGTTATCTCCACCAACTTTCTCCTGTACCTTGGGTCTTGACAAAACTTTAGAATTACTATCAGCTGTATGTTCAACTTCCATATGCAAATCTTCTGAATTTTCTTTGCCGGAATTACCAAAATCAAAGCATTGAGATGCAGAATTCTGCTTTGCATGATGGTTGTTCCCATCTTGTGGCAGTGATGAATCATTGATGTTGGACAATCTTTTTGAAGTACCATCTGGTCGAAGATCAACCACATCAGCTGATGAATTATTAGTTGTGATACCAAAACAGGCTACAACATTGCCAGGATCAGGTTTGCGGGAATTATGATTTTCACTATGCTCTTCTGCACTTGAGGCATCAACAGAAAGAAACCAACTCTTGCTCACTCCATCAAAAGCACTTTTTACAAACATGGAATCTGAAAGGTGATAAAGATATCCTTTGCGCTTCACCTGTTCGTGTTACAAAGGCATTTCAACATAAGATTTAAATCAACAGTAAACATCCATAACAATCTAGATGAGTAAGATATAGCACCAAACCTTTAAGGCGTTAATCTTTATCTCTCCGATGTTAGGAAAACAAAGTGGGTGTTCATAGAGTATCTTTTCTGCAACAGCAGAACAAAGATATTATCTAAAACAGAACTTAAAAACGCAAGCAGTTCATATTAAAAGTTAAGTTGTACTTCAGTCACTAAAAATTTGAGAGATTTGCGTTGGAAAAAACCACCCATCTACAATATAAAGCACCTTATGCTAGTGAAAAAAGGTTAAACAACTACAACCAGTAACTAATTTTCAGCACAAAAAGGCATCAAGAGAAAGAATCCATAACTTTCATTACGTAATAAACTCTTCATATCATAACATTGCCACGTTAGTTCCTTTTCCAACATTCTGGAGGAACCCTTGGCGACATCACCAACTCTTTCAACCATTTGAACAACTCTAGCAATTTCCATGACCCGATGTTAGGTCCATTCCGGGGGAAATTTCAATTATTTTTTATACAAGTTTTGATCTTTGAGGTCTCAAATGAATGAAAATAATATATGGACACTAAAACTCTAAATTGGCATTGAATAAATCATCGAAAAAGAGCTCACACCCAATGTGTTGCTCAGCATGCGGCTGATTCACTTTAACATTTTTTCAAAATAATTTCCTTTAACAATTAAACAGAAAGAAAAGAATTATACTTTAGAAATATACAGAATTAACATCTTCAGCTTGGAAAAGCAAAGCAATAAAGTTTCCTTAGACAATGGTAACCAAAATACAGTACCCATAAAGCGAATTTGAGCGGAAAAGGGTTGAAAGTAATTTACTTTTAAGATCAGAAACAGTGTCAGAGTCGGAGACGATCATGGCCAGGTGTGTGTCGAGGCTGGTGTCTATGAAAACAGTATTGTAGACAATGGAACCACCGGAACCGGAGGTAAAATCCGGCTTTTCCATTTCCGTTTAAAAGTCGAGGTCGACTCAAAACTCAAAGGGGTCTCGAGTTTAACTAGAAGCGAAGTGTAGTTCTGTCCGGTCGGGGGTTTTGTTTGTGTAGAAGACGGACAGGGAAAGCCCTTCGGTTATATGGCGGCATATAGAAAAAGAAAACGTTGAAACTTGTCTTATGAAGAGGAGTTCACCGCTTCCTTCTATATACCAGAAGACGAATTAAGGCCATGGTGCAGCGGGCCCAATTTGGGTCTGAGCTTGGGCTAATTAAATTAAGCCATAATAGGCTTAGTGATGATTCCTACCAAGCCCAAGATATTGGGCATTGAGCCCATGGATGCGGCTTGACCCAATTTCCAGTTTTTTTCTGGATGTAAGCACTAATCAACTCAACGAACAGTCGAGAATATACGTATCTTCCATTGGGTTTAAATTTCTCCTCCTCAAAATCAAGGCAACACAGGTTTAAAGTTTAACAACCATGATGAACCATATGGGTAAGTTTGGCCAAGGCCTTATAATCTCCAAAAGTCCAGTGCTAGACTTTGCTTCCAAGGGAACGATATGAAGGAAAGACAAAATGTGAGAAAAGGTTCAGAGTTCTCTATTTTCATTTCATCCTTAACCTACAAAAGCATCTTGATACGTAATGGGATGGTTAAGATGCCATGCTTGAAAACAAATTTATCAAGAGAGTAATAATTAGATTTTCAAAAATAAATAAGAGAATACCAGAACTAGTACAATCCATAGGTAATACGAGTTGAAAGCTCATCCTAGCCACCTTTCAACTCCATGAACAGAAACTAATACAATTCCAAGTGCTTTTCTATTCCTTCTTCCTAGAATCTTTCAGTTGCCCCCTCTTTCGAATGCCAAGACTAAAGCGAAAACGCCATGCATCAACCACACTCTCTGGCAGTGAAGAAGCCAAGCTCCAGAGGATGGAATGGGGCCAGTAGGGTGTGCAACGAGGTTCGTAGCCTATCCAGCGCATTGCCGCCCGAGCATAACCATCTGTTGATGGAACAAAGAAAGAGGATCTTTTGATCGACGCCATCTTGGTAGCCACATACAATGGAACCTGCATCAAGAAACACTTGATTGATCAGAGAAAATAATAGTAGTAGTCAAGGCATAGAGTCTAGCAGCTCTCAGTGTCTGTGACAACTAAGTTATCTGGAGTATTGGTGATAAAGGAGCAAAATTTTGTGACCTGCAGTTTTTGTCATCTTTCCTAAATACTTAGTAGAAGTTCAACATCTCGCTCATGATTATACATATGGATAGACTATAACTCCCCCCAAATGAATATTGACTTCTCATCTATTTTGTCCATAAATCACAAAGTAACCTTAGATGCCAAGGCTAAAATTAATTTTGACAAGATTTAGGCCTGCTGGTTCACATGATAACAAAATCACAAGTCACATCAGTCACCAATCCAGTCTGGTTTTACTGGCATCTTCTGCTCTTGCTATTTATTCTCATCACATTCACCTTATCGCAGAAATCTTTTGATCATCTAAAAGTATTATCAGTTGAAGGAGGGGGAAAGTCATAGAAAATTTGGTGGATCAAAAGAATGGGAGATTGCCCTTCAAAAAAAAAAAAAAAAGGAATGGGAGATTAAGAACCACTGATATCAAAAGAACTAAATTTCAAAAAAGAAGTCCAAAGCTCTAAAAGGTGTTCGGAGTTGGGGAGTATGGAGTTTTCCTAAAATCTAACGCAAAAACTAATGATCTATAGATGGCAATATTGCATGCATGATTGTTGAGTGCTTTCTCACAAGTGAATGACAGGAACCTGGAATTAATTTCCTAGCATTATAAAAAAAAACATAAAAAAAATTTGTTGTGGCAGCCATCCTATACAGTATATGGAGGCTTGGAAAATTGCTTTGTGCCAATAACTTTGGTTAAACTTATAAACACGAAAGCAGATGATAGAAATAAGTTTAAAAACTATCCAGTTGCCTCACATATGGTAACCATCATGTATTGTCAGCACAATTTCTTAATATACTCATTATAATAACACCCAATATAAAAGAGAGTGAAAGTGACAGAAAAAGAGGTCCAAAACAGTAAACCTTTACTTCTTCCCAAAGGAATTAGCTAATATAAACTTTTTAATATTCCAGGTTTTTTAAATAACAATATTGGCCATAATAAGTTCAACAAGTAAATCAAACTTGTGGACATTTCTGGTCAACTTGATAAAATAAAATGTCTTTCTAAAGAAGAAAATGAGATAAAAATCTATACCTAATTTCTAGTAACTTATCAGAACAAATAGATTGCAAGACCTCCATTTTCATTAAAAAATCTACCTTATGACAAAAGTCCAATGTCACTATATATTGGCAAATCAAGGCATTTATCAGTAGAGTATCTTCCAGTATTTTCTATATAGTGGTATTTTTTTTTAATTGGAGGAAGGAGGACTCGAACCCTGCTCTTTAGACAGGGGATCATCCAGTAACCAATGAGCCAAATGTTCGGGTGCAAAAGATATTCAATATTGAATCATTGATTACTTATGGCCAGCTGTTTCTAACAAATGACAAAGGGGTGTATAAACTTCTAACAATCAAAATTTGAAATACTAAAAAAGCATACCGATTAGACTAATCCATATCCGGAGTCTTACGATTACCTTTACTATCAATTAAGGCAAAGGGTTAAAAACGATCAAGTTCCACTAAAAGCCTTACTCTCTAGCTTTATAACTCCTAGGCTTACAAGTTATAACCACAGGAATCAAGCAATAAAGCATAGCATAACATAGCATAGCAAACATTACCTGACACTGGACATCAATCCCACTATTTTTATATTCAACATAAAGGCACTTTGAGAATTGATCAATATACCTGAAAACAATCCCCAAAATAAACCGCCTTTAGTTGCTAAAACAATAGATCAAACTCCAGATAAATTTGAAAGGGGCAAACACTTACGCTTTAGTAGCAGCATAAACAGCATAAAGTGGATCAGAAGGGATGACAATAGCAGCACCAGAACCAATATTCACAATTGCACCTCTCTTTCTCTTCACCATCCCCGGCAAAACAGCCTGAGTAACCTTAGTAGTACCTTCAACATTAACCTTAATTAAATTCCTCAACAGCTCCTCGTCAACCTCATGGAAGAACCTTGCATAAGGATACGAAATCCCAACATTATTAATTAAAATACCAACATCAAATCCTTCAATAGCTTCTTTGATCTTCTTTACACCCTCATCAAAATCACCAGTGAAGTCAACAACAACTGTCTTGATCTGAATCTTTCCATACTTAGCCAAGATTGAATCAGAAACATCTTTGAGTTTGTCAGGATTACGACCCACCAAGACAAGATTAAGCCCCTTCCTAGCTAACTGAAAGGCAAAACCTTTGCCTATACCATCAGTTGGTCCTGTCACAAGACCCCAGGAACCATATTTCTTGAGATTCTTACCAGGTCTAAGAAAATTGACCCAGACCCATTTGAGAAAAACAAATGAAGATTTCAAGAGTGATAAAGAACCCAAAGTGAAAAGAACAAGAACCCAGAAAGGTTGAGCCTTGAGAGTATCGAAGAAACAGGTTGCCATGGCTTATGCAGAGGAAAAAGTCGAAATTTTTGTGGATATATCAAAAAAGAGGAGAGATCTAAGGAGATAAATAGAGTGAACAAAAAGAGAAAATCTTTAGCAAACCTTTTAGTTCGTTTGGGGTTGATAGAGTTGGGTATGGCTTCGACTGTGACAAAGAGAAGAACAAAAAAAAACAGAGGGGATGTGGTAGGCAGAAACAGATAGAGGCAGGAATGGGATCAAATGAAGGAAATGAAGGATCGGATTTTGGAGAAGGAACAAAGAAGAGGAAGAGGTGGGTGAAGTAGATGAGCTGAAAACCACCCTAAATAACTACTTACGATGACACCCATAACTGAAACGTGGGAGTTCTAAGTATTTATTGGTACCTATGAAAAATTTATTTTTGAAATTCTTTTCACAAAGATCGAACTCTTTGAATTTTGATAAGAAAAAAAAATGATAGATATTATCGTTCCTTCTTTTAATTTTGTTTGATTTTCCCTATTTCGTTTCTTAGACCTTGTTATATTTGTTCAGCCAAATTTATATTTTTATTAGAAAATTAGTACAAATATCTATTTTGGAAAGCTCAACTATCTAGCTAGTGCTATTAAAATTCAAAAAATTGAATTTTAACCAAAAAAATTCAAAATTATATGACAAAATAAAATCAAATTTACATCGTGGAATTATCGGAAATGGATTTTGGATTTAGAATTAGATTTCTTTTTATTGAAAATTCTTGATAGAATGAAAGTAAAAAGTGTAATAAGAAACAAAGAAAAAATAAATAAATGTTTAGAGAAGTTGTGTACGAAAATGAAAATTTAAATAAAATAATTGTGTATTTGAAAAGTATTATTTAAATTGAGATTTCACGGTATGTTCCATCTTTTAATTATGCAGATGAATGGAATGTGTCATGTGATTTGTTGTATTAGGTATATATTAAATGCGATGTGATTATTCGATATAAATTATGAAGTTACAATTTAGAAAAAGAAATTAATATATTTTCAAATTAAAAAGAAAAGAAAAGTCTTTGGGTACCAAGTGCAGAACTAAAGCGTTTTTGCGTGGAGGAAGAAAGAAGATATTATGGAATGATTAGCTGGAGAAATGATAATCAATGCTGATTGGCACGTGGACAAGATTCAATCAACCATATAACTTCGCAACTTTTTCCTTAATCTTATCTTATATTTATAATTTTATTCAACATTAAATTTTAATTATTTTTTTTTAAAAAATAAAAATAATATTCATACAAATGTATTGGAATATCAAATTTGGAAAAAAAAAAAAAAGAGGCCTTGAGTTTAAAAGGGAGAGTTGAGTTCAAATGAGGCAGATAGCAGTTTAACATCTATCCAGCTAAAAAGTGAATGAAGACTGAAGCATCTCTCATCTTCCATCCATTTTCATTTTATAAGGTTGGTTGTTGGATGAAGCGGTTTGTCCTTGAGCTATTAATGATGAAATGAATGGAGGGAGGAGGTGCAGCTCACTTTTTTCTGTTTGCTTTTGGTGCATGAGAGTCAATTAATTTTCCGTTGGGAATGAGGCGTGAGGGACTGCTAATTAGCACCTTGTTTTAATGAGCACAGAAGTTGGGCTAGCAAGGACCAGCCTCTTGAAGGGGAGGTTCTCATCATTCCATATACGGCTTTTAATATGGCATACACGAGTTGTTAACTTCTTACTCCTTATTTGTGAAAAACAACGAAAATAATAATAATAAAACACCAAAATTAACAAGGACCACACCACACCGCATCAATTCAAGTAAACTTAGCCTATTAAGAGATGCAGTTCAAGTCTAGTACTGCAGCCTCACAAAGAACCACACAGAGGCAACAGCTGGCTGTTAGCTGCTGCCTGGTGCCACCATTTTACAGTCACTCTAATTATCACTTTACGTTTTATATTTTATAATATAATGTGATTATAAATAATATAATTATAAATAATATGATTATAAAAAAATAATATTATAGTATTTAATATATAAGTAAAATAATAATTAAAATATAAAAAAGATAATATTACAGTATTTAATTTATAAATATTTTATTAAGAATGTAATATTAATTTTTAAAATTATCTCTATTTATTAAAATATAATTTTAATATATTTATATTTTTTATTATTAATTTTTATATAATGTCAACTCTTAAATATATTTTTAATGTCATATATTTTATTTTTATTTCTTATTATAATCTTATATATTTTATTTTATTTTTTAATATTATTTTTATATTATATATTTTATTTTTATTTCTTTTACTTATATTATATAAATTTTAATTTCTTATATTTTATTTATTTTAATTTCTAATTCTTATATTATATATTTTATTTTAATATTTTTATTTTAATTATAACATTATAAAATATTTTTAACAAAATAATAAAGTTGAAGGGTAATAATGTATTTAATAACATTGCAGAGTTCAATGTAACGTGATTATATTGGTTTTGGACGGTAATCACATTACATCCCTTGGGCTGTAATGTGGTTGCATTGCAATCTTACATTGTAGTGGTTTATTGCAAAACAAATACTGTAATATAATTTAATTGGACACATTATAGGGAATGTGCTTTCACTTCCCTCATACCAAACGCTACCTTAATACAGCAGGATTTGACTCCATTTGAGCGCTTAATACTATCAATTTATTTAGTTCTATCTGTGAAAAGAATCAAGTTAAGAACTTTTTTTTTTTGACAATAATATACCTATATTGAGTCATAGAGGACCACCTTAAGGATTTCTCGCATGGTTCAGTTTGTTCAGATTTTTGAGTCTTTTAGCAACATTCTCTTCCGCATCGATCCTTCAAGCTATTTCGCAATACACTCAATATGAACCATTGCACAGAATAGGGGTAAGAAAATGAGTGAATTGGGTGGATTGGTCTATTATACTTATGAACCAAATAGACTAATCATTGTTTAAAAGCTAATTAAAACTAACCAAATATAAAAGAATATTAAACTGACCAAACATAGAATTCATTTAATTGATCCGATTTTGGACCAATGGACCAAAATTTTATCAATTTTTTTTGTAAATTATAATATTAAAACTTATAAACTTCATCCATAATTATATATATATATATATATATATATATATATATGAAACTAATTATATAACTTATATGTTATAATGTTTATATCAAAATGTGTATAAATAATAACTAATTATAAACAATATATTATAAAATCTAAAATGATAGCTAAAAAACTATTAAATGTAATTATATAAATAAAATTTATTATAAGTTATAGCAATGCTTATATATATAATTAAATATATGTATATATAATATATTACTTATTATATATATAAAATTAATGATACAAATTATATATTAAAATGTTTTGTATCAAAGTTTGTATAAATAATAACTAATTATAAATAATATATTATAAAATCTAAGGTGATAACTAATAAAATTATTAAATATAATAATATAAATAAAATTTATTATAA
>NC_030851.1:33986679-34161314 GCF_000208745.1 Theobroma cacao
AATATAATAATATGTACTTTATTATATATATATATATATATATGAAATTAATTACATAACTTATATGTTATAATGTTTTATATCAAAGTTTGTATAAATAATAACTAATTATAAATAATATATTATAAATTCTAAGGTGATAACTAATAAAGTTATTAAGTGCAATCATATAAATAAAGTTTATTATAAATTATAGTAATATTTATGTATAAATTAAATATATGTATATATAATATATTTATACAATTATATAAATATTCATAACATTTTATATTACGAAACATTACTAAAGTGTAATAATTATAACATATTAATATGTAGGATATTTACTATCATATATTATAATATTAACATATAAGTTATATTATTTAAAATATATAACTTGTAATTTCATATTATATATATATATATATATATATATATATATATATAGCCAGTTTGCTTTTTTTGGTGGATTGGTCCAAAAATTTTAAAATCGAGAACCGACCAAAAAATCAATTAGATCAAACATTTTGGACCAATCAATCCAATAGACCAATTAGACTAAATCGTTTTTACCCAAATCGTATTTTTTTTTGGATAAGTAATTGGTCTAAATTGATTTTGCTCACCCCTAGCACAGAATGTGGCCAATATGGAACACATAGATGTTCATAACCAATCCACCATAGGCTTGCTTTGCTATATATTTCTGTCGATGGAATGAATAAGGAAGCTTTCTTTAACCTTGACATCTTTGTTACTGCTAGAAAAATTTCTTAGAAACAAATGAAAATAAAATAAAGAAAGTAACGATAGTAAAAAGTCTGAGGTGTGGTATCACTGTGCTTAAGGATAATTTTCGCCTTTTTGGAGTACAATACTTGGTACAACAGGACTGTAGTGATTATCCTCCAAGATTTAATAGATCCTTCCTTATAGTTTGCACAAACTAGTAAGAGATAGTAGGAAAAGTAAAAAGATTTTTTTGGAAAAATAAAACCTAGCAGGAAAGGAATGAAAACAGAGAAATATTATACAGAGAAGCTTGAGAGGAGAGTAGTAGAGAAACTTTGCTTGGTGTGTGTTGTGACTGAGGTAGGGAGATTGTATTTATAGATAGAGGATGAAGTGAACATTGCACCAAATTAAGAGAGTTCAGAAAAAACTTGGTCAACATATATACTTAGTCAAGTAAATGTTGGGAGAGTTTGAGTCTGATTTGATTATACTTAGTCAGGTAGATCGTGATAGAGTTTGAGTTTGATGCAATCAAAGGCTGAGAAAGCTTAAAAAAAATTAAAGCACAGGTACAAAAATTACCTTGGGCCTAGCCCACGTGTATACTAGCATGCATGGGGGGAAATTTGAATTTTCTCAAAGCCTAGCTTGATTTCTTGTGCGCAGGAGCCCACTATTTTTTCTTCTTTATAATAAACCAATAATGGGTTTGCTTATTTAAAGCACTTACATCTTTATGTATCTTAGCAATGTGGGATGTTTGAACCTTATGAAATAAATTATTTTTCAACAATCCCCCACATATTTCATAAGGTTTTATAGGAAATTTTAGTTGGGTCAAATTTCATTTGAGTGTAATGCATTGTAATTGGTGCTTTTTAAGCTATAAACCAACGCTAAAAAGAATGAAACATAAATTACAGAATTTTGGTAAAATTTAAACTTATGTTAACCAAAAATTCTTTATGTAAAATATAATTTTCATCAATCACATTACACCCCACAATTTTTCCTGTTCAATGAGGTTTTGCACGAATAGGCCATGCACATACTTGGTTATTCATAAGTGCTTTAGAGAATTTATCACAATTCTCATAGAAACGGCCCCACTCCACACTTATATAAGTGATTCCACCAAGTGTATACATCAATTTAATACACTACTGATAAGGGAGACAATAATTTTAATAATGCATTAATTCATCAACAAATAACTTTTTATTGCTCATATGAACCTAATGTATGAGATCTTTAATCACATAGGTTGGGTTACCATTATTTGTTGATTTTTTCAATTGGCTTAAGTCCCATTCCCCTCGATGTATCATTAATCAATTTTCTTCCTAGAGGTTTAGTTAGAGGATAGACCAAATTTAGCCATGACTTCATATAATTAATGGATATAATTCCATCTTTAAGTAGCTACTTTACTACATCATGTCTCAAACGAATGTGTCTATTTTGACCATTGAAAGTTTTATTCTTCATAACGTCTATTGCCGCTTGGCAATCACTATGCATAGACATAGAAGGTGTTAGTTTCATTCCTAACAGAATATTGGCTAAGAGGTTTTTCAACCACTCAGCCTCATTTCCAACCAACTCTAAAACTACAAATTCTGACTTCATTATAGATTTAGCAATTATTGTTTGTTTGGCTGATTTATAAGTTATAGTTCCCCCACCAAAGTTAATACATAACCACTTGTGGATTTTGTCTCATCTGAATCTGAGATTCAGTTAACATCACTATATCCTTCTAATATAGTGAAAAATTCATTATATAAAATACTATAGTTTATGGTATCTTTCAAATATTTCATCACTCTACTTAAGGCAGTCCAATGATCTTGATTGAGACTTTATGTATATATGCTCAGACTACACACAACATAAGCTATATCAGGTCAAGTTTAATTCATCAAATGCATCAGACTCTCAATAATCTGTTCATATTCAGACTAAGCTACATTATCACTTCTATTTTTCTTTAATTAGATATTTCTATTATAAGAACTACTCATAAATGTGACATTAAAACATCCAAACTTCTTAAGTAGCCTCTCAATATAATGCTCTTGTGTTAGCATTAAGCCACTATCACATCTTATGATTTTAATACCCAAAATAATATTGGCTTCTCCCAAATCTTTCATATCAAATTTTGAAGTTAAGAAACATTTTGTTTTATTCATCATATCAATGTATGTACCAGAAATAAGCATATCATCAACATATAAGCTAATAATCAAGCGTTCACTATTAACAGCTTTTGTGTACACAAATTTATCAAATCCAACGGTAGAAAATCCATTACTAACAAGAACTTGATCAAATTTCTTATGCCATTGTTTTAGTACTTGTTGCAAGCCATATAAAGATTTAATCAATTTACAAACTTTATTTTCTTGACCAGGAAGAACCTAGCCCTCAAGTTGGACCATATAAATTTCTTTTCTTAAATCACCATTCAGAAAAATGGTTTTAACATCCATTTGATAAACAATGAGTTTGCAAATCAAAGCTAAGGCAAACAAAACACAAATAGATGAAATTCTTGTTGCTGGAGGAAACGTATTAAAATAGTCAATATTTTGATTTTGAGTAAAATCCTTTGTAACTAATTTGGCTTTGTATTTCTCAATAAAACCATTAGGATTAAATTTTCTTTTATAAATCCATTTCCAACCAATTGATTTGGCTACAGGTGGTAAATCAACTAATTCCTAGGTTTGATTTTGTGAAATCGAACCAATCTCATTTTGTATAGCTTATTTCCAAAATGGACTTTCTTTAGAATAAATTGCATCAGCATAAGTTAAAAGATCATTATCTACAAGATAAGTCATTACCAAAAGAAATTTCTTTCCTTGGTCTTGTACTCTTTCTTAAATCATCATTTTGTATTTCAAAATCATTTTACTAAAAGGTGCATGAGAAATTGTATCAATTCTCAATGAAAAAATATGCTAAAAAAATTCACCATTTTTGTTTCAACAATTGTATTATAATCAAGAACATCACTTTTTAATACAAGAAATCTATATGCAGCACTATATTCAGCATAACTAATAAACATGTAATTATATGTCTTAGAGCCAATTTTTCTCTTTTTAAAATTAGGAAGCATTGCTTAAGCAAGACACCTTCACACTTTCAAATATTTTAAGTTAAGAGAATAGCCTTTCCATAATTCTTAAGGTGTCCTACTAGTTTTCTTATAAAGAATTTTGTTTTGAATATGATATGCAGATAATAAAGTTTCACCCCACAAGTTTTCAAGTGCATTAGAACTAGCAAGCATAAAGTTCATCATTTCTTTTAATGTTCGATTTTCCTTTCAACTACACCATTTGATTTATGGGAATATGGAGCAGTAATTTCATGAATTATTCATTCTTTTTCACAAATATCATTAATCTGTATATATTCACCCTTTCTATCTGATCTAACTCTTTTTATTTGTTTATTCAATTGATTTTCTCAGCTTTATACTTAATAAACATGTCAAAAGCTTCATCTTTATGCATAAGTAAATAAACTTTAGTAAATCTAGAATAATCATCAATAAATATAATATAGTATTGCTTATCGCCTTTAGTCATAGTTTGTTTTAGATCTCTTAAGCCAATATGAATTAAACTTAAAAATTCAGATTCTCTATTTACTAAAATACAAGTTTTCTTAGTTGATTTCGTTTCAGCACATATTTCACACTTATTAAAGCATCCATTTTTAATACTAGAAATTAAACCTGGTAATTACATTTTTTAATCTAGGGAATGCTAACATGTTTTAGTCTACAATGCCATAAATTAATAGAGTCAATCGTGTAAACGAAAAAACTAGCATTTTCATTCAGAACATTTTAAATGTTAAGTACAAAGAGTCCCTGATTACAATATCCTTTACCCAAAAACATCTTTTTTTTTGTCATTACGATCTTGTTAGATTTGTATGACACTTTCACCCCAACCTTGCCCAATAAGGCCACAGAAACTAGGTTTGCATATTAGGAACATGTAGAACATCATTCAAGCTGGGGTTTTGCCAAATGTGAGCTTGAGAAGGACTTTCCCTTTTTCAAGAACTTGAGCAATTCGAGAATCACCAAGGTATATTATCTCTTCTCCTTCCTCTACTAGAGTATATGAGGTAAAGGCATTTCTGTTTGCATAGATATGCCTATTAGCACTTAAGTCTACCACCCATTCCTTCACATTGGCCACCATATTTGCTTGTGAAATGACCGTAGCAATTATATCATCAGATTCATCTGCTTTGACCAAGTTGACTCTTAGATTAGCAGGTTTGTCATTTCCCTTTGCTCTATTTCTGCATTATACTGCATAATGCCCTGGCTTTCTACAAACAAAACAACTACCCTTATTTTTCAAGGTGGGATGAGGAGTTTTGGATTTATAATCAAGTTTATGAGGGTACCTATGTTGACGTTGAGTTTTACCTTGTGCCAAATTGGCTTTAGTTGCACCTTCCGTAGCTTTGGAGGCCTTAATCTCCCGCCCGGTTATGTCTTCAATGATGATGTGCACAATCAAGTTTGCAAGTAACAATTATTTTTCCTTGTGCTTCAATTGCTGCTTGTAGCCATTTTAGGATCTTGGCAGCTTCTCAATTAGCAACCTAACAACAAACTCTTCTTGCAAGTTGATTTTTTAAAATTTTAAATCATCCACCAGCTTGTGGTATTCATTGATCTAACTCTTGATGTCCTTGTCATCTATTATCTTCCAACAATAGAAGTTGTCAATCACGAATTTCTATTTCCCAACATCTTCAGTAGTGTACTTGGCAATCATTGACTCCCATATTTGCTTTGCTTCTTTGTACGAACTGTATGCATCAAACAGCTCATTAGAAAGTGTGCTAATGATCATATGCCTACATACCTTATTTGCATGCATCCATGGTTTCAGCATCTTGACATCATCTGGCTTGGAATCAATTAGCGTAAAAGCCACCCCATGAACATCAAGGATTGAAAAAAAATCCTTGCTTGCCATTTTTTGAAATTTTTGCCATAAAAAATGTCAATTTTGAAAATATCTATAATTGGTTTGGCATATGAAACCAAAGGCATAGGAGGAACGGTCAATGGAGTGGGAGCCATGGTGGAACCATTGATAGTGGTGATGGCAGTAGAGACAGAGGCAGCAGTAGAACAGTGGCAGCAACATTATCAACGTGGGAATCCATTATCCTTAAGATTGTTAGAAAAATTTCTATGAAACAAACGAATATAAAATAAAGGAAGTAAAAACAGTAAAAAGTCTAAGGCATGGTATCACTATCCTTAAAGATAATTTTCATCCTTTTAGAGTACAATACTTAGTGCAAAAGACTGTAGTAGTTTTCTTCCAAGATTCAACAGACCCTTCCTTATAAGTTGCAAAAACTAGTAAAGGACAATAGAAACAACAGAAAGATTTTTCTGAAAAAATAAAACATAGTAGGAAAAGAATGAAAACAAAGAAATAACATGCAAAGAAGCTTGAGAAGAGAGTAATAGAGAAGCTTTGCTTGGTTGTGTTGTGAATGAGATAAGGATGTTGTATTTATAGGCAGAAACTGAAGTGAATGTTGCACTAAATCACGAGAATGAGGTGAACATCGCACCAAATCTGAGGAGTTGAGAAAAAACCTGGTCAGCATGTATACTTAGTCAAGTAGACCTTGGGAGAGTTTGAGTCTAATTTGATTATACTCAGTCAGGTCGACGTTGGGAGAGTTTGAGTCTGATTCAATCAAAGGTTAAGAAAGCTTTAAAAAAAAATTAAAGCCAAGGTACAAAAATTAATTTGGGCCTAGCTCACGTGTATACTAGCACGTAGGCGAGGAAATTTGAATTTTCTCAAGGCTTAGCCTGATCTCTTATGTGCGCGAGCCCAATCTTTTTTCTTCTTTGCAACAAGCCCATAATGGGTTTGCTTATTTAAAGCACTCACACCTTTATATACCTTAGCAATGTGGGATTTTTGAACCTTATGAAATACATTATTTTCCAACAGTTGCCACAAATAAAGGAATCTGACATGCTCAAAAACCAACATATTTAAATGTTAATCTTATAAGCAAACTAGAATTAGTGAAAAAAAATGAGAATAGAATCTTGACAGTTAAATATGCAATGGCATCAACAACAATAAGATTGGACCAATATCACTAGGAAACTAGATTGCATTATCCATTGTAGGCTTTATAGAAGCAATGTAGACCTATTTTAAGTTTGACTCTCGTCATATAGGTATAATTTTGAGGGAGATGTTTTAGAGTGTTTGCTAAGCTTCCTTTTCTTAACTAGTTCTTCTAACCTAAGTAATATTGCTGTCAACTAGTTGCCTCCTTAGTCCTATTTTTAATTCATTGATTGATGATTTAAAACAAATTTAAAAAATTAGAAAAGAACAATAATTGTCATTGCAAAGTCTTCACAACTTATCTAAGAAGGAAAAAGTTTCTATGTTCTATCTAAGCCAATAGTCAACAAATATCCAAAACCAAGGGAAGAGACTTTCACCAATTATATGTTTTCTAAACTACACAAGCGAGGGAGAGACTTTCTCCAATTATAGGTTTTTTCTTAACTACACAAGCAAGAGAAGAAATGGTTTTCTTCTTTTGCTTTCAACAAAGATATAAAATCTCTAATGTTACAGGTAACACTTATTTCCTAATTATTCTAAAAGCATTGTAAAAGATGTATAAAGCTAATTGTGGCTTGGGATACCAATCATGGATAAGATAACTAGGTGTAATCAGGTAACCTCCAATCTTTTCTTACTAAACAATTCTTTTAAGGATATACATATATATGGATATAGAATCATTCATTAGTTGGGGGCTGGGGAAGCCTAACTTTAAGGCTCAGTTACCTCATAAAGGGTATGAAGGACCATTAGTGTCAACCCCAGGCTAAAACTCACTAAACAATCAATGTGAATATTAAAGCTATGCTTTCTCAAGAAGTTATCTTCTTTTCCTCAAATTTAGAAGACAATTTTCAAAGTTTTTTTATGTTTTTTTCTTTGACCAATGGGGCCATTGAGTTTCAAGTTTCAACTATGCCATGCGATTTTCAGATCCAGTTGAGATGTAATGAAGATAATAGGATATAGGAAAACAAAAACCCAGGACACCATGAGATTGATAGCAAATCTATCTTCATTTGTGAGGAAAATAATTCATCTACCAAGCAAGATATCCCCCATCCCTTTTATGATGGAAAATGACATTGACAAGTGCATCAAGTAACCAAATTTTAGGCTTTAAAACTCTTAATTGTGATGCTTTCAAGTATAATATCAAAGAAGTTTCACAGGGAGCATTCTTATTAATTAATTTTTCCAACATTCAAGTTGATTGATGAAACAATTAAACCATTAAAGTACAAGAATATAGAAACTTACGCTTTGCTAGTAGCATAAATGGTGTATAACGGGAAAGCACAGATGCCACTAGAGGTACCAGAACCAACGGTAACTATTGCCTATTTTTCTTGTTTAGCATTACCGGAAGCACTGCTTTGGTAACCGAGGTAGCTCCCTCAATATTCACCTTTATAATACTCTCCATAAGCTCTAAATCAACCTTATGGAAAAATCTTGCACCCAAGTAGGCCAAGCTTGCGTTGTTTATAAGAACACCTATATCTAACACTCAAATATCATCCTCCATCATCTTAGCTATCTTTTCTCCACTAGATTTGGCCAAGTCAATGACAACGTTTCTTATGTTGATTTTTGCACCAAATCTTTCACACATACCATTGGAGGTAGCTTCAAGCTTTAAAAGGTTTTGCTTGACCAAGACTAAGTTAAGACCCTTTGACGCCAAATCAAATGCCAGGGCTTTCCCAATCCCATCAGTACAACTAGTAACTATAGCCCATGAACCATAGTCTTTAAGATTCTTTGGTGGTCTGAGCAACATAATCCAAACCCATTTGAAAAAAATTGAGGATTTGCTTAATAAGGGAAATGAAACCTAACGTACTAATCACCAAAATTGTAGCAAAATCATGCAACTCAATTTCCATGTGAAGTTGCTACAACGGAACCCATGACAATCCATGCACTAACAAAATCTTTTATGTACCTCAACAATAGAACCCACACTTACTTTCAACTGTGGAAATGAAGAGTATGATTAAATTTTCTATGAAGTCCATTTCAAAAATAACTTTCAACATAAAATATCTTTAAAACTATTTCAAACAAATTAAATACTCTCAATGTTTCTCTTTTACCATTCGTATGCTATATTCCCCGTTTTTCTCTCTCGTCATTCAGCTATCTCTAATTTTACTATCATCACTATTTCTCCGTATATCGTCGTCATCTCGTTATCGATATATAGACCAAAAAGCATGACATGGCAAGTAACAATATGTTCTTGGGTTTATTGGTTTACATTCATAAACCCCTCTCTTTGTCTATCTCTTGTCATCTGGTGATATCATCATTGATCTATAAACCAAAAAGCATAGCATGGCAAGTAACAACATATTCTTGAGTTTATTAGTATTGAGTTTTTCAGTGATTCAAGTCTAGTAGAACATACCTTAGCATGTAACAAAGTGATTCATGTCTTGGCATGTAACATCAGTAGGATGAAGGAAACTTTGGCGTGTAATATCTAGTGTTAAAACTTTGGTTTTAACATGTAGCATCTAGTGGTGAAACGTTGGTCTTGGTGTATAACATCTAATACTGAAGCTTTAGCCTTGGCGTGTAATATCTGCTGCTAAAGCTTTGGTGTGTAACATTTACTTAGACTTGCAGAGTCATTTTATTTTTCTTTTTTGTTATTTTTAATTGTTGTAGACATATCTACATATTAGTAGTTTTTGATATTTTGTGTGTGTGTGTGTGTGTATCTAAATGAAGGTGAGAGAAAGTTTTTTCTTCTAAAGTTGTTAATCCCTTACTTTATTCATCTTCTTTTTTTTTTTGAAAAATTTCAGAGTTCTTATTTTCTGCAATATTTTCTTAAAAAATTAACAATTGGTTTACATTCACAAAACACAAAAATTGATGAGTTGAAATTATAAATGAAGTGAAATCTATATTTTAGAACACTGCCCAGAGTTGTTATATGCCATTTTTGCATGTAACAATTCTAATGCACTTGACGTGTAACAAATCTATTGAATATGGCATGACATGTAACAACATATTTTTGTACATGTCTGCATGTAATGAACATTTTTTTCAAAATAGCCTGTAGCAAAATTTTTTTGAACATGGTTTTTAAACATGATGTGTAACTTGCTCATTTGAATTTCACTACAACATAAACTCTTAGGGTTAAAGCGTGTAACAATTTTTTTTTTCAATTGTAACAAATTTTTTTGAACATAGCATATAATAACAACATTTTTAAAATATAACGTATAACTTGCTCTCTATATTTATATTTTATTAGGACATAAACTCTAGGAGTTAAACACCTTCACGATAGAAATCAAGTTTAAAATCAATAAGTAATTTGACATGGAAAGGAAGATGTATAGAAAAGTTATGACATAGATTTGGACAAAAAAATATTATCCAAAATCCTAAAAAATTTGAATAATTAGCTTTTAGAGTTATTTTATTTGTTACATTTCTTGTAATCATAAAAAATGGCGTATAGCAATTTTTTTTTTCAATATGACTTGTAGCAATATTTTTTTAAATACGTGGGCTTGAATATGAAGGGGTTTCATGAAGGGCAATTTTATCCAACAATCTTTTCACTTGGCTAAGTATAGTTAAAATTAAAAAGGATTTTATTCACCTTATCTTTAAGGGCTAAAAAAAAAAAATCATCCTTAAAATATTTATAAGACCATTAGATAGCAACACTTGTAAGTTAAATTTTATATGTATATATATTGATATATATATATATATATATATATATAAATAATATAATATAATATCTTGGATTGCCTTTACTCAATGGTGGAAAGGGTATAAATAATTTCTAGTATTTTATTGATAAGGTTTGGAGTAAATTGAGTTCTTGGAAGGCATCTTCATTGTCATTTATTGGTAGACTTACACTAATGAAATCTGTGTTGACAGTTGTACCTTATTGCTCCACGCAAACAATCTTGATTCGTTTATACTATTGTAAAAAAATCGAGGTGTTATGTAGAAATTTTCTTGAAGGTGGTTAAGGTTCATTTGATTTATGGAGGGAATTATGTAAATTAAAACAGGAAAGTGGGATGAGAATTCGAAATTTGAAGCAAATGGATGAGGCTTTCCTTTTAAAGCTTCTTTGGTAATTGTTGGTGCAACTTGATGCGATTTAGGTGCAAGTCTTGCTAGGAAAATATAAATTTTATTTTAATAAGCGTCTAGTGAGTATCAAGCGGTGCGGTGCATCTACCTTGTGGGCTACTTTAAGCAAATTGTGGTAGTCATTCGATTAAAATATTAAATGAGCAACAACATAGTCGAATGACAAATGACCCCAAATGTTCATAATGTGGTTTGACTGATGAATCTATTTTCCACATATTGAGAGATTGCACAATTGCAAAAGTGGTATGGTTAAGATTTATACCAAAAAATGAATGGAATCAATTTTTTGCCCCCTCCTTCCTGAAAGACTAATTGGTGAGGAATCTTAATGATCAGAAGATTCTAGTGTATGATGTCCCTGGTCCATTACATTCGGTATCATTTGTTGGTTCTTGTGGAAATGGTGCAACTTATTCATATTTGAAGGTAAGGTGATATAGATTGAGGATCGATTGAATGGAATCTGGAGTATTGTGCTATCGATCAAACGCTGTTTTTTTGTACTGGATTCCATTAGTGAGAAAAATACAAGAAAAGAAGAAATTCTTGTTGGTTGGAAACCACCACTAATTGGGTGGGTTACAATTAATTCTAATGGTGCATTTCGGAGCTCTCTTGAAACGACAACCATTGAAGTGGTTGGTCAAAATGTAGAAGGGAATTGGAAAGGTGGTTATACGATGAAACTAGGCAAATGCTCAACCTATTGAGCCGAGTTGTAGGGAGTTTATCATGGCCTCAAGCTTGCTTGGGACTTGGGATTCAAGAAAATTATGCTCCAAGTTGATAATAAGATGGTGGTACAAGTTGTTACTTCACTTCCAACCCATCCATGTTTAAATTAGGATTTAATCTAAATCGTTAAGGATCTACTTCACTGGCATTGGGAGGTGAATGTATTGGACATTTACTACGAAGGAAATAATGTAATTAATCATATGGCGAGTACTGTTTTTACAATAAATGAGAATTTTTTAACTTTCAACACTTTTTCTGTTGAGATTGGGAGATTATTACTGAACGATATGTTAAGGGTTTTTTCCACAAAATAATTTAATCTTAATGATATTTCCACTTAAAAAAAATTCAAGTCTTGGCAACTAGTACATGTTTTTTTCTTTTCGTACAAATTACAATGGTTGTGTTGCCTTTTTGAAGGCAAGTAATAAAATACATAGTGTTATGAGTGGAAAGTGGAAACTAGATAGGAATTCGATCTATTTATTTTAGTGTTCTTTTATAATTTTATTAGATAAACCATTTAATTAAGAATTACTATTTGATACACTGATGGTGTATAACTTCTATACATTATCAACTCACCACATGCTGCCACCTCATTAATGGGGCAAAATTAAAATTCTTCAAGGGCTTAAACTTAAATATTAAAAAATTATAATAATTAATTAAGTATAAATTAAAATAATTTGTTTTTTCCTAAGTGTAATTCTCAAGTTTCGTTCTTGTTCTTCAAGAATAAAATCTCTAAGAGAGAAAGTACTATTAGAACCAGAGAAAGAGTGAGAATTCTCATGTTCCTTGCTTGTTTTTCAATAGGCATATTGTTGGTCCCAATTAAATGAGCTAGAGGGGGGGTGAATAGCACAATTTGGCTCTTGCAAAAATTGTCTCTAAGTGTAGACAAATTCAAGATAGATGAAAGAAAGAAAATAAAACAAAAACAGAGTAAATGAGACAGCAGAATTTAGAGTGGTTCGATCCAAGATTTACATCCACTACCTTGATTATCCAATAAGGGATTTTCCAAATCAATCCACTAGAAACTGTGAAATTCACAAGCTTTCACCAAGCTTTACAATGGCTTTTATCAAGCTCAGCCAAAACCTTTCACAATAGTTTTTCACGGGCCAAACTAAAATCCAACACCTAACTTTTCAAGGCTAAGTTAGAACCTTAACACATTCAAGCAAACCTAGTTTGAAACAACCACTTAGAGTGACTCTCTCACTCTAAGAATACAAGAAGATAGGTAAAAGAAAGTACTTATGATCACAAGTTTGATCTAAATGGCACAAGGTTGAGTGCAGAATAGAAATACAAAAGATTTACGTTTAAGTGCAGAAAGGTGCAGAGAAGATTTTCTAGTTTTTCAGCTCTATATGACTCAAATCTCTTCAACACTTCCAAAGAACTAATTTCTAATCGTTGGAAGACCCTTTTATGCTTGAAGAAATAGCTCTGATGGCAGTTTGGCAGTTTATGGCTGTTGGAAACAGTTGAGAGTTGGTTCTAGTTGTTAATCTGTATTCTAGTGCTCTGGTTCAAATTACAGACAGAGAGCTCTTAGTCAACTAACTTTCTTCTTGGTCGACTAAGTTGGTTCTATCTTCTAATCGTAGATTCTAGCAAAGAGCATTTAGTCGACTAACTCATTTCTTGGTTGACTAAGTTGGTTTTGTCTTGAAGTCCAGATTTTGGCAGAGAGCTTTTAGTCTACTAACTCACATCTTGGTCGACTAAGTCGGTTCTGTTTCTCAATATTCTTCAGCCCGTCATTTCTCTAATTTGAATCTTAGTCGACCAACATTCTTCTTTATTCAACTAAGGAGCTTCCTTCTCGTTAATAGATCATGTGTCCTTATGTTTATCCTTTTTTTTATATACACTTTGAACGATTGATTTATTAATTTCACACATTATTTGTCCTGCACACTCAAGTAGAAAAATTAGACACATATGAATGGGAATGTTTTATTATCATCAAAAACTGATGGAGTCAACAATCTCCCCCTTTTTGATGATGACAAAACATTCCTTAATGAACAACACAGTGTCTTTATATTCTTTTTAGTTTTTGCAAAAAATAAGGATTGCTCCCTCTAAGTATGTGCTCCCCCTTAGTGTGTGCGTAATATGCTTATTTATTTCAGCAAATTTTATTCATGTCATATAAAAAATGACATTGTACATTCAGAGTATATATATGCAGAACTTTAAAATGATTTACAACAGGTGAATGTTGACTGATTATCATAAAAAATTCAGCAGAGTCTGTCAACGGTATATTGTCATCAGATTTTTCTTGTACCAATCAATGTTTATCAGATATATCATACTTATTATCCATACATGTTCACAGACATATTTCATTTTCAATGCTATGCCATCAACCCAAAATCAGTATCATTAAGTGAATTGAGATAACAACATAAACTTAAATAACAAAAATTTATCGACAAATTTAAGCATTCAAACATCAATATGTCAATATCCAGAATATAAACATATCAGCATCCCATTTTTCACACAAAACATAAACACAAGATTAAACTAAAGTGTTTAATTATTAGCAGGGCAAAGACAATAGGAAAACAAAAGTAACAACTGATATTCCTAAATTACCCTTGGTTCATTTCTACTTCTTTTCTTTCCTAAATTCCTGGTACCTTCATCCTAATTTTTTTTAATTAATTTTCTAGTTCTTTCTCTTTCCTTCTCCTCTTAAGGTTTTGCCATACTTATCCCTCTTTTTATCACCATCAATTCCTAATAAGCTTTTGAGGAGGATGAGGAAGAGGACTCATCATCAGTGAAATACTTGACATTGAGAGGTTGAGGAGAGGATTCTAATTGAGGATAGGGTTGAGGTGGTGATTTCTGAGGAGAGGGTTCAGGTGAGGATTTGTAAGAGACTTCAAGTGGTTCTTGTGGAGAAGAAGCTGTTGCTAGCTTGGACTTTTCTGCCAATATGGAGGACTTCTTTCTTATGAGGAATGCTATTTTTGTTGCCATTCTTTTCTTCCCTTTGGCAGGTGGTTTTGTCTTTGTCTCTGGTGCTGTAATGACTTTTTCTTTCCCTTTTCCAGATTTTGCTTTCACTCTAGGGACTAGTGCAGATGTATCTTGTTGAGCTTTTTCCCTAGCAGCTTCCTTTCAGCTTGTTCTTCCCTAACCATTTGGTGGAAGACATCCATAATGGATACCTTTTCTAAATGTGGAGGGGAGGGCTGCTGTTTCTTAGGTTCTGAAGGAGCATTTTCATCTAGTGAACCTAGCACTTTTGTTCCTTGTTCTTATTTATCTTTGCTTTGGTGTTCAGGTGAGGGGGCCTTAGTTGGCTGATCAACATCAGGGTGAGAGTCCTCTATCTGAAGAACAAGGCTGGCAGTTTTGTAAGTGGAGCCTTTAGCTTGAACACCATAACTTGCTTCATGAGGAGTAGACCCTTCTGCTTGCAAAGCTGAACCCTCAGCACCTTACTTTGCTGGTGCAATACTTGGTGTTACAGAGGTATCTGCAACAGCAGGTTCTGATGACATTTTTCCTTTTCCCTTCAGTTCATTTTCTAGTTCAGCAATTTTCTTTTCAATTTTTTGCATTCTAGCTCCTTGGTCTGTGAGCTTTCCATCAATTCTCATAAGGAGATTGAAGATTACCTCATTCGAGAATTGGGATGGTACTCCCTTTAGTTGAGCAAGTAGGGTGGATTCTTATCCTGGACCAACCTTGGGGGTTTTAATGAATCTTCCTCCACCAAGTTTGTACCCCGTTTTGGAGAAACTACCAAAGTAAATGGCTTGGTCTCTGGTCTTTACCATGCCCAGTTCATATCTTTTGACCTAGAGTCCTTTTTCTGCATTTCTGCTTCTGACCCTCCTTTCAGTGGCCTTTTTTCTTTCTTTTTCTTTTCAATAATTTCTTTGCTCTGAGAGGTTTTTGCCATTTCGATTTGAGAGATTTTTTATTAAGGTTTTGAGGTTCTAAGTGGCAAGGGTTTCAGTTATATGAGAGTCGATTTCAAAGGAGAAAATGTAGAGGAATTGGGTTTTAGTTTTTAGATGATCGATTTTCAGGGGAGAGAGAAGTTGTCAGCAGTTTTATTTCCTTTTAGAAAACTGTTCGCCTCCCACTTAAATATTGCCTCATATCATTTGCTTAAAATTTTAAAAATTCCCTCCAAATTTTGGTTATTCACTTAGGCAGTTTTTCTCTTTTCTTTATTACCCAGTAAACACATTCTTTTCATTATTTTATTCTTTTTTCATTTTATTGACTAAGTCTTACTATTTAATGCTAATAGAACACTCTTAGTTGACCAAGATTCACCTTAGTCGACTAAATGCATTCTGTTTTATATGCATGAGCCAAAAATTTTCTCACAACTCTTGCAGACTAATCATTCCTAAATTTCTTCTAATTTCACAGAATCTATCTTCAACATTTGAGCTTGAAGTATCACTATCTGACCATGTTGCAACCACCATTGACTTCTTCGATTTTCTATTTTCTTTGACTTTTCTTCCTTTTGCATCTTTGTTTCTCCATATAACTCTTGTAATTTTTGCCAAATTTTCTTAGCACTTTTGCACATGGACACTTTATCATATTCTCTATAATCAAGTGTCCAAATGAGAGTGTGCATGGCCTTAGAGTTGATTTGTGCTCTCCTCATTTTAGCTTTTGTCCATTTATTTCTATCCTTAAGAGTTTTCTTACCATTGATTGAATTTTTAATCATTAGAATGAAAGGACCATCAGTAATGACATCCCACATCTCATAGTCATAAACCCTAACATAAATTGACATTATAATACTTCAATATGGATAGTTAAAGCCATCAAATATAGGTGGTCTGTTTGTGGATTATCCCTCAACAACTACTAATTTTTGTAGAGCTATTTGGATCTTTCCAAGGATATTAGACCTTAATAACAGAGAACAGGCTTTGATACCACTTGTTGGTCCCAATTAAATGTGCTAGAGGAGGGGTGATAGCACAATTTGGCTCTTTCAAAAATTATCTCTAAGTGTAGACAAATTCAAGATAAATAGAAGAAAGAAAATAAAACAAAAACAGAGTAAATGAGATAGTAGAATTTAGAGTGGTTCGGTCCAAGACCTACATCCACTACCTTGATTATCCAACGAAGGATTTTCTAACTCAATCCACTAGAAATAGTGAAATTCACAAGCTTTCACCAAGCCTTACAATGGCTTTTATCAAGCTCAGCCAAAACCTTTCACAATAGTTTTTCACGGGCTAAATTAAAACCTAACACTTAACTTTTCAAGGCTAAGTTAGAACCTTAATACATTCAAGCAAACCTAGTTTGAAACAACCACTTAGAGTGACTCTCTCACTTTAAGAATACAGAAGAGAAGTAAAAGAAAGTACCTATGATCACAAGGTTGATCTAAATGGTACAAGATTGAGTGCAAAATACAAATACAAAAGATTTGCGTTTAAGTGCAGAAAGGTGCAAAGAAGATTTTCTGATTTTTCAGCTCTATATGACTCAAATCTTTTCAACACTTCCAAAGAACTAATTTCTAACCATTGGAAGACCCTTTTATATTTGGAGAAATAGCTCTGATGGTAGTTTGGCAGTTTATGGCCGTTGAAAACAGTTGAGAGTTGGTTTTAGCCGTTAATCTATCTTCTAGTGCTCTAGTTCAAATTACAGACAAAGAGCTCTTAGTTGACTAAATTTCTTCTTGGTCGACTAAGTTGGTTTTATCTTCTGATCATAGATTATGGCAAAGAGCATTTAGTTGACTAACTCATTTCTTGGTCGACTAAGTTGGTTCTGTCTTGAAGTTCAGATTTTGACAGAAAGCATTTAGTCAACTAACTCACATCTTGGTCGACTAAGTCAGTTCTGTTTCTCAGTATTCTTTAGCCCGCCATTTCTCCAATTTGAATATTAGCCAACCAACATTCTTCTTTATTCAAGTAAGGAGCTTCCTTCTCGTTAATCAATCATGTCTCCTTATTTTTATCCCTTTTTTTATATACACTTTGAAAGATTGATTTATTAATTTCATAGATTATTTGTCTTGCACACTCAAGTAGAAAAATCAGACACAAATGAATGGGAATGTTTTATTATCATAAAAAACTAATGGAGCCAACACATATTGACTCCTTAAAGAGAAAGTGTTGTTGATGTTATTCGATAATACAAAATTAGGATCCCAAAAAGAAAACGAAGATGTAAATTAAAAGGTTGGGGATGATATTGAATCCATACAAGCTGATGAGGCATGGTTATTGTCTGAAAGGATTGATAAAAAGGAAGTTGCATCTCATATAATAGATTCTTCAAAGAAAGAAAACGAAATTGCAAAAAAATGTAGGTGAAGAAATTCACAATGAAGACGGAGAATCGTTAAAGGTAATATTTTATGATTTGCAAATGCCATAAGCATGAAAAGTGAAATTAAGGTGGGGGAAATCTAATATATAGTTTTGGGTTTGGTCAAAAATTTTTTTGGGAGTCTTAATTTTGAAAAAGTTAACCTATTGAAGAGGCTCAACCAGTAGATTGGATCTAAAATACTTCTCAAGGTTATGTTTGAGGTTTAAACATGTGTTACTATCATTGCAACTTTTATCCAAGAACAACAAGGTAGCAAGATATATGATCAATTAAACTCAAAGGCAGCAGCCAATGTTAAATCATAAGAAATATAAACCCTAATAAAATTCTGTTATAACATTCATTCATTTAAAAAAGCACAATTTTTTATCACATTGCAACCATAAAAGAGAAGAAAAAAAATGCCTAGAAATCTTTAATTGCACAATTTTGCCAAACTTGTTTTCAATGGAAGAAAAAACAAGAAGAAGATAATGGAGTTGTAGAGAGATAAAAGAAGATGAGAACAAGATAACATTGAGAGGGAGTTAGAGGGAGAATAGAAAATTATTATTTTATATATTTTTAAATAAAATTATTAGTATTTAATTTAATTTTATATTTATTTTAAAAAAAGCTTTTCATATTTTTATTAAGTCTTTGTAAGTTTTGATTTTTACTTTATTAATGAGATGATCGTATTTGGTGAGTTGATCGTGTATAAAAGCTATACACTGTCAATAAATCAAATATAAATATTTTAATTAATCTTGCTGATTTAATTAAAATCACTAATGCTAACAAATGGCATAATTTGTAGTACCCCGTACTTTGATATAGTGACTATTAAAGCTTATCGAATGCCAATTGAGGCTAATTAGAATGTTTAAAATTGATGAAAGATTAAAGAAATAGTTTAAGATAAAATATTTCGCACTCGAGAAAATAATAATAAAATAATAATATTTTTATCGAGAAAAAATTTTCGAGATAAAAAGTGATTCGGAAGTGAATTCAGGCATAATAAGGTATTTTGGGTACCAAGAAGAGAAAATTTTTAAAATAAAATAATATTAAAATATTAATATTTTATTCAGTGTCAAAATTTTTCATGAAAGAGGAGTATATGGTCAATATAAGTGGGGGAGAAGAGGAACGACAAAATTTTGAAGAAAAATGACATTAATCGGGCCTGTGTGTCTTTATTAAATAAAGATAGCGCGGGTAAATAAATATTTTAAATATTATGGGGACATCGCGTTGGAGTACAAACTTTATACTTCGTTTAAACATGTGTAGAAGAATATAATACAAGGAAATTGGAGTTAAATGAGTGTTGGGAGGACTAAATTAAAAAGGGAAGAAATTGGAGGGCAAAACGATGTCAAAGCTTCCAAAGGAAGCTTTGACTCTCATCTTTATCAGCCAAAACCATCCTTGTCTCCACCAGCAAGATATTTTCTTCTTCTTTGTGAAGCTTCAACGCCATTTTCATGTCAAGTTCATGAAAATCAAATTTTTTCGTGTGATGTTCCTTGTTTCTTCTTATTTCCTTTCTTTTCTTACTTCTTTCTTCTCCAAACTTCTTGGGCACTAAACCTGGAGCTTTTAACCCTAATTTTCAGCACATCTAAACCCTAAGAGAAGAAGAAAGAAAAAGAAAGAAAGGAAGAAAAAGCTTGGTTTTGTAATTCAAGCAAGCTAAGGTAAGGATTTTTGTGTTTTAAGTTCATGGTTGGTTAAATCCTTGAAAAAATAATGTGAGACCTCAACCTCTATAGGCTCGTAACTAGGCATAGACATAATAACACGGGCTAGAGGTAGTTTCATCATTTTCTTAGTAAGCCCATAAAAGTAAGTTTTAAACAATATTAAGGCCTAACTAGGCCTAAGGCATAAATGAATGATGAAAATATGGGTAAAATGACGAAGAAAATAAAAATGATGATGATTTTCACGGTAGGGGTAAAATAGTTATTTTTCACCTTAGGTCAAAATTTTTAAGTTTTCGCGAACTCGAGCATTTTTAGACCATTATGGACCTTGTCCTAGTGTCAAAAGAGTAAAAAGATTGCATAAAGGATTGGAAGAGAACAAGTTAACTTGTGAGGGCATTTTGGTAATTTAAGTGGAATGGATAAGCTTGGGCTATAAATATCTTTTTCTTTCAACAACTTCTTCTCCCATTTTATAGCAGCTTCTTCTCCCATTTTCTAGCAGCTTCTTCTTCTTCTTCTTTCTTCTTTTTCACGTTGCTTTCATCCTCTATGGAAGCTTGATATGAAACCTCCATAACCTCTCTCAAAATAGCTCCAATTTTCAAACTTTGGTGCACTTTTGCATAGAACCCTTGTACTCTTTCACTTTAAAACCCTTTGAAAATCCTACTTCCATACTTTTTCTCACTAGCTAATTGTTTAGAGAGAGAAAGAAAGAACTCCCATAATAGCTTGGAAAATTTTTGGAAAGAATTTCAAAGTTACAAAGATATCAAGGTGAGTAGTAAATTGGAGTTGAGTTTTAAGTGTTGAGAATGTCTAGTAATCATATTTGTAAGAGTTTATTTGTTGAGATTATTATTCATTTAAGTGTGATTAGAGTATTGCAAACAATAGCCATTTAATGGTAATTGGAAACTAGTTAAGAATGACTAATAGAACCCAATTTAGAAAATAGCTTTGGAATAGTATTAATGCTAAGTTGGGTTAATGGTGATGTTGTTGTACATGATAGGTCCCAACGAAGTCCCACAACCTCAATTAGACCATTAGGGAAGTTACAGTAGGCTAAAGGCTCAACAAAATACCGGTGAGTGAATTTGCATTTCAAAACTATTTTGGGAATGTGAATCTATTTGCACAAAACATTGATTGATTTTATCCAACTTTTCTTAAAAACGTGTGCCTTGGGAACAAGCCCTTGATAAAATATGTTGATGTTGTGCAAATGTGAAATGTGTAAAAAGGACGGACCTATGTGTTCCTATACTGTGTTGATATATATATATATATGTATACGAATAATGTTGTGTAATGATATTGACCCAACTATGTGTGAGTAGGAGTGTGCATAAGTCGATGCTGACCCAGCTATGTGCGAGTGAGAGAGTGCATAAGCCGATGCTGACTCGGTTATGTGTGAGTAGGAGTACGCATAAGCCGATTCTAACCCAACCATGTGCTAGTGGGAGTGCATATGAGCTGATGATGATGGGAGGGTGTGCATGATGGTTGATATATATATATACATATATAGATATGTACGTTATAGAAAGTTCATGAGTATGGTATGTGGTTTTGTGCATGTGAATCTTGCATGTTGAACTTTGGGAAATTTTATGCGTTTCATGTTGATTTTTTTGTCATTTCAGTAGGATGGCTTTTTCTTGAAAGAAAGGAAACTTTTTTCTTGGTGTTCTGTTTCTTGCTGCAGCGAGAAACTCTCGGGTTTGGACGGGTAATGCTTGCCGAAATCTCGCTGCAACGAGAAAGTTACTGCAGCTTCTCGCTGCAGCGAAAAACTTTTTGTTTTGTTCCTTATTTTGTTCACTGCAGCGAGGACCCGTCGTTTACTTGACTTAATTTGCATAAAGGCTATTAAGGTTTTCACTTTTCAAATCATTTGTTGAGCATGGACCCTTTTTATCAAGTGATTTACTCATTTGGGGTTTACATGAGGGGTTTTGATAAGAGTTAAACTAAATTGCATTGTTTTAAATATAAATGCATCATGATTTCTTTACATTTTCCTTGTTATGGCTTGTTCCCTTATTTGTTCACTCACAGGGTTTATACTCACAGTTTTCAACTTCATGTTTTCAGATCAAGAGGCATTTGGTAACTAGGTCAAGGTGTTTTCGTAGATTCGACTCTTGGTAGGTGTTTCGACATTCAGTAGCTGTACTTTTGTTCGAGTCTCTCCGCTGGAAGTCGAGTACTCTTTTGTTGTGTATAGAAAAACCCCATGTAAATTATTAAGACGTATGTTTAGACAATACATGTATTTTTTATTGGTAATGCCACTACGAGTTGGCAATGCTTAGTATTATTTGATTCGAAGTTATGAAATGTGATTTAGCAACTTTGATGGAATGATGAACAGGTCATATTAATAGGCTTGCTTGGGCTTTGTGGACTACGTCCATTGGGCCCATGCACCGGTCATGGCTCGAAATTTGAGTCGTGACATATAATGAATGAATCATTTTGTGGCAGCTATGGTGGCCATGGGTGTGAGGGAATTATGAATTTTGTTGGGTGAAATCCAAGCTAAAACCAAGTGGTAAGCTTCATGCTAAAATTTGAAGCCTACGATTGGTTTACAATGGTGAGAATGATTGTGTGCAATATGTAGTATTATTGTGGTGTCATGGGCATGGTTGGAAGGCAATTATATTAATTGGAAGTTTGGAAAAGAAATGAATTGTGTGGATATATTTGTTGTTAGGAAAAGCTTAAAAGGTTATGGATGTTGGTGCTTAGGAATAGATATTGATGTTATGCTTGGTGGCAACATGTAAATGAGAATAGTGTTACATGTAAACTTAGAAAGTGTTTGATGGAAGTAAATTTGTAGTTGCTGCCATATGTTAGGTAATTGTTGTGGAAATGATGGTTAAACTTGATAAATATCCTTAGACAAGATTAATATATGTGTTAAAGTTATAAATAAGTTGCCGGTGTATATAATTTAAAGAATTACGCAAGTAAAGGATAAAGGTAACTTTGGTAAAAATGTGTCAAGATATAAGTTAGTTGAACAAGGATTCGTGATTGAAGGAAAAAGATAAGTAGGAATGATGTACACTAAAGGTATTGCATTTGAATTGTTGCAAGGAAATACAAAGGTAAAGTTAGAGTACTGTGGTGACGTTGCAGAGGAAATAACAAGCGATCGACAAGTAGGAATAGCTAGATATGCCTCCAAACAAATAGCGATTTAATTTTCCGCTATCGTAAGGTGAGTGAACTTGCATTGAAAATATTTTGGGAAATGTATTGGTATTTGGACAAAGCGTGTGAATCATTTTTACTTGATTTTTACTTAAAGATTATGCATGGGAAGAATATGATGAATCTTGATTTTTCCTTTATTAAAATGTTTTATGTTATAAGTGTGCAATATGATGAATCTTTGTGCCTTATATGATGTTGATATATATATATTGTGTATTGATAGTTAATATTATATAATAAATATAACCGTGCGTGTGCATGATGTGGGGGGATGCACTTGCCGGTGATGACGAAGTGTGGGAGTGTGGATGATGATATTGTTTGTGCACGATGCGAGGGGATGCACACGATGTCAAGGGATGCACACAATGACTCCAACTATGTGAGCGATGTGGGGGTTGCACATGAGCTGGGTGAGGAGGTGGTGGTTGTATACATGCTTGTATATATATATGCTATAGATATGTTTTTATATACTATAGAAAAGGGAATGAAAATAATGTGTGATTGCATTGAATATTGAGGAAACGTGATTATTGTCAATGTATTCAATTTAACGTACAATGTGGCATGAGTGGATCTTCCTTATGGCAGTTAACACCCCTTCAATTTTATCTGGCCAGAATTTTGCTACAGCAGAATGCCTTTTCGCTGTAGCGAGAATCAATCTATTATGCTTGACTTGCTTGAATTCTACTAAAGTTTTCACTCTTCAACTTTTTATGGTTCATGGATCCTTCATCATCGAGTGATTGAATAACCAAGGGTTAGAAATGAGGGGTTTTAATAAGAGTTAAACTAAATTGCATTGTTTCTTGAACTTAAGTGCATCATGATTTCTAAACTTTCCTTAACATTGCTTGTTCCCTTCCTATGTTCACTCACTGAGTTTATACTCATGTTTTTAAGCTTCATGTTTTAGGTTTCCTGAGTTAAAGGTGATTGGATCTTAGGATGAGGTGTTCCTCCATATCCATTGCTTGGTAGGTTTACCATGACATTAGATGTTAGCAACCGTGCCCAGAGTCACTCCGCTGACGGTCAAGGTCTAATTATGTGTATATGAATACTTGATGTGAAATATTAAGATTCATTTGTTAATCTATATATGTATATAATGGTTGATAATGCCATTATGAATGCATGATTGGGTTTTATGAATTGTTTCCAAAGGAACTACATTTGAACACTATGAATTGTGAATTTTAAAGAAATATGGATTAATGTATAAGATTATATAAATAGGCTTGCTAAGGCTTAGTGGGATGGGCCCATTAGGCCCTTAGGCCGGTCATGGCTCGAAAATTGGGCTGTGACATAATTAATCACTTCCTCTTCAAAAATCATATAAATTGTACAGGTTGTAAGTGATATGTACAAAGCACATATACATTTCTTTTCAGTTGCCAACATCAATATTATTGCTGAGATATTTTCTTCCGTTGCATCACATTTTCAGCAATTGAACTCTGAGACTATCCTGCAAAGAAACTGCAGAAAGCGTGCTCAATCTTGGTGCTCTCTGATCCTCTTATGGTTCACTTTGAAAATGAGGCTTATCAAAATTTCCTTAACCTCAACTTCCTCCAAGATTTGGGAAAAAATTAATCCATCTGTCTCTGAGGAGATGAATCTAGAATCACTACTTGTGGTAGTGTGTGAAAAAGTATTGTAGATATATCTCAACTGTACTAAATACCACTACATGTAGTAGAAATCCACTAACATGCTAGTGACCCATTGGATTTTTCCATTGGGCTCAACCAGAAAAGAAGCATTGGCAGCTAGAACTCCTCTACTTGTGTCGGCATTGAAGGTATTAAGTGGTTTGGATCCGAATTCTTTTGGAAAGTACACTTCAAGTTTCTTTCAGCTGTTGATAGATCTTGTAAGGAGTGAGCATAGCTCGAGAAGTTCAACTTGTTCTAAGTAACATATTCTCCTCATGTACAGGTCCAATAATAATGCAGTAAGTTATTATTTTATAGAATATTACGTACTTATCTTTCATTATCATATCACAGTTTGGATCTTTATAGTTGGCACGATGAGGAGCCAAAGATATCATCCATATTATGATTTTTTTGTAGCATATTCCTAGTTTTTTCTTCTCTTTTCTTGTCTTTACATTTTTCTCCCCCTCCAAACAAGAGTGTAAATGTGAACATTCATAATGATATAAATTGAAAAATTCTTCAAAAAAAAAATTGTATAGATTGTATTTATACATTGACCCATCGAGTTCATAAAAGCAAAGTAAAAGAATATTGTACTTTCATCACGAGTGCATATAGTACAAACTTTTGTTCAAATCAAGTTGGACTTGATTGCTTTTTGGGCCTAAAGGCCCTTTTAGTGGTGATATTTCATTTCGGTGAGATGGGCCTAAACCTTACAGTTTACCTTCTTCAACGTGCATCTTCCCATATACTCAAGAATTTAAAGAAATTAAAAATAAAACTTAGCATTAAGAATAATTTTATTAGGTTGGGGTCATTTCCAGTCATGTGTTTAGCATCATCAACTTTACATAATTTTACTAGAGCAAATCTTGGGCTTCTATAAATTAAAGTAATCACAATAAGGTATCTTGTGATTGCAATCAACACCATCACGACAATGACAAGCATGATTTAAAAAAATAAAAGAAAAACAAATTAAAAAGGAATGATTGTGTTAACTCTGTTAACTTTCAAGTTGATTTTTTTAGACACGTGGGAGTAATCTGAGCATAAAGTAACGAGCACAATATTATGGCAGAAGAAATCTATTGGTACTTCTTATTGATGATTTCCATAAGCAAAAGTGAATTTAGCTAAGGAAGGGAGATGTACGCCTTCCAAGGTTAGCTAAGGTAGATGTGTATTCATTCACAATGCAGGGTTGGTCATCATAATATATTGGTAAACTGATTGCCATAGAAGTTAATGCCATTGCCAGGGCACTCTCTTCTCAAATTGATCGATTACATCCGTATGCTATGAGATAGGGGAAGCTATCCACATAGATCCTTTACTACCTCTTTCTTGCCTTAATTTAGTTGCATAACCAAATCATTCAAAGTATTATTAAAACACTGGCTACTAGCTATCCAACTAATTCCATTTTCACATTCTGGCAAGTGGTTTATATGAGATCCTAATGACCAATAATGTAAGAAGAAAGAGAAAATCTTATATAAATAAAACTGTAGAAGATACAGAAAAATCTAAATAATATATTGAGTAATTTTAATTGTGTATGCTACATATATATAATATATATAAAGTTAATCTTAATTGTATTTATAATTTAACTCTAACTAATTAATAATATTATAGTATAACTCTTAACTAGATGTTATAATCTAACTAGGTAATATTATTTGTATAACAATTCTAACTAAATAATTTGTATATTTATTTTAATATTTCTCTCAAACTTAAATGGTATGATACATGTTACCTTGAGGTAGAAAACTAAGATAAATCAAGTCTTGAAATCAACTTGAGTTTACATGATGTTTTGACGTGAGACGTAAATTAAGTCTTGAAATCAACTGGGGGTTACATGACGTCACAACAAGTTGAATAACGTGACGAAACACGACATAAGTTGAATGATGTGGCCAAACATGAAGTAAGTTGTATGACGTGACGAAACACGACATAAGTTGAATGATGTGGCCAAACATGAAGTAAGTTGTATGACGTGACGAAACACAATATAAATAGTTGACATTCAAATGATGTTACAAGAATACATGGGACGTGTAAAATAAATTACAGTGGCAGAAGACGTTAATGCATGGACAATCGAAGCGTGAGATAGGAGTTGTTGATGCATGGGCATGTGAAACAATGATTGCCAACAACCAAGGTGGCTCTCAAGGTGACTCTAATAAAACTTTGGTATAATAATTATAAAGTTTAGATATTAGCACTCGCATTAGAAAAAAAGTTTATAAAGATGATTTTAAAAGGAAAATCCTTTTAGAGTAGCAAATTTAGCAAATATTTTAGCCTCACACCTTTTTATGTTTTCATTTTTTAGCTCCCATCTTGCCTTTTTGGTATTAGCAAACTAGATTATATGAACAACTTTACAAATGGAGTTTGCCACCAATATTTGATTATCAGTTAATTCATCCTTGTATCTCTTCATATCTTCAATTTTTCTAGTAAGCTCTTGCTCAGTCAATGTCTTGGAATCTATCTCTTACCATAAATGTGTTACTTGTTCTTTTAACTCATTATACTCATGTTATACTCTTGCCTAAGTGAAATAATCTTGGCCTTTTTGTCATCAAAAACTGTAAAGATCTCGTTTGCCTTATCCATCACTTCCTTGTTCTCCAAAAAAACCTCACTAAAGGATGGAATCGCTTCAACCAACTTCAACTTCACAACTTGTTCAGCAGTAATTGTAGGACTCACTATACTTGTGAGTTCATCAAGGCAGCAAATTAATGATGGAAAATCCATATTGAGAAAGGCAGAAAGGTTCCGTTAAAGTCTTAGTGGTAGTTGAGTTTTAGGTGTGACGAAAGAGAGAAAAAGAGAGGAAAGAGGAGATGAGCTAATTCTGGAATATTCGATCAAAAATCGTGCAGAAAACATTACAAGTTGAAAGAGAACCCTACCTCTAAAATAATTACAAGAATAGTTCTACCATTAATCAATAATTACAAGTAAGCCAGGTGCTTAAAAATCTCAACACACTCTCTTAAGATAAGCATATATGTTTACAATGCTCATTTTGCCAAGTAAGGTATGGAACTGAACTAGTTTTAGTGCTTTCGTCAGTTGAAATTATGTGGGAACATAATTTGGAACCATTGTGCCATTCAATACCTTTTCTCTTATGAAATGGTAATCTAATTCAATATGCATTGTCTTTGCATGGAAGAATTCCTACATATGTGCAAAATCGACTGATTGTCGCAAAATAAATCCACTATTTTTACATGTTCTACTAAAGTCTTTAAACAAATATAAAAACCACATAATTGCATAGCAGGTAGAAGCTATTCTCTGTACTCTACCTCTATGGAGATTTTGACCACTACACTCTATTTCTTTGACCTCTAACTTATAAGAGAATTATCAAGAAATATGCCAAAACTTGTGATAGATTTTTTAGTGTCTTGGCAACTAGCCCAATCACTAATGTCAGATTTGCATTTGAAGATAATAATATACCTTAGCCTAGTGCACCATTAAGATACCTTAAAACCCTATGTGCAACTTACATATGAATAATGAATGGCTTATCCATAAATTGATACAAGACTTGCATTGCAAACATAATAGTTGGTTTGGTAAAAGTCACTATAGAAAAACATAGTTTTATTGAATTTTTGTTAGTAAATTTCGTTAGAATGCCAACGAAATACCAATGGAGTTGTATCCCAAGTATTATCGATGGAACATTGACAAAAAATACTGATAGAATTGAAAGTGTTACCAATGGAATGTATCGACCAAAATTATCGATAAAACATCTAGTCGGCAAAGATATTAAAATACAGACAAAATTACCAATAGAATTTTCGTCAGTAAATAATTTGAAATTATTAGAAGCTTTAGTGACTGACTTGCCAATGAAAATTTCATTGGTAACTTTATTGTTAAGTTATCGACTGAATTTCTATTGATAATTTGGTTGGTATTGTTATTTAAAATAACTGACAGAGTTTTCGTTGAAAATTCCATCGGTAATTCGAATATTAAATCCAAATCGAGATTCCCCTCCGCCCTAATTTTCCCTTTTCTCTCTTTCTCTTTGTCCTTTTGCATCTGAGCAGCCTTTCCCCCTTTGCACCTCCGACCTGCCACCTAACCCAAATCTGACACTCCAACAGTTGAAGAAGCTCACCCTTCACAGCTTCAGCCAGTCGCAACTTTGAGCCGAGTTGCCCTTACCCCCTTCGCACCTCTAACCGAGCCACCCTTGCCCCATTTAGTAAGTTCAGTTGAGCGCACCTTCAAGTAGAGAGACCTGAAGCCCCTTTCATACCTCAAACTGACAACCATTCTATCCCACCCCAAATCTGCCCTTGCCCCCTTCACAACTCTAGCTAGTAGTATATTCTTAGATGGTAAGCCCCAAATTCGACCTTGGCTCCTTTGCAGCCCCAAATCTGTTGTTGAATAATGTGTTTGAGTGTTGTTCAATAATATGTTGTTTGCAGTTTGGCTGTTGTTGAATAATTTATTGTTTAATAAACTGTTGTTGAATAATGTTGAATTATCAGTCCATGCCTAGGTTGCTTTGAGCTGAGACCCTGTTTTGATTAGTTAGTTTAGTGAAATTAATAAATTAGTAAATAAGTAAATTCAGTAAAATTTAAAAATTACTTTAATTAATTAAGGTATTATTAAATTAGTTAAATAATTTAACTAATCAAACGAAAAAAATGGTTTTGTAACTAAGCAATTAATTAAATTAGTAATATTATTTAATTATAAAAATATTTAAATTAAGGTGTTCATGAGTTAATTAGGGTAATTTAATAATAATTTAGTTATTTAAATTAATTATGGTTTGAGGGAATTAATTAATTGCATAATTTAACTAATTAATAAGAATCATGTATTAGTAATTAATCAATTAAATTAGCAAATTTAGTGAAATTTAAAATTATTTAAATTAAATAAGGTTTTAAAAAATTAATTAAGTAATTTAACTAATCAAATGAAAAAATGTTTTAGTAATTAAGAAATTAATTAAATTAGTAATATTATTTATTTTAAAAAATATTTAATTAATTAAGGTGTGAATGAGTTAATTAAAAATTTTATTGAATTATGTAATGTATTGTGTTATAATTAAGTAATTAAGATATTATATAAATTAGTAAATTTAAATAATTTCTTATTTATTTAAATTAGTTAAGGGTTTAGGGAATTAATTACATTATTTTACTAATTATAAAGAATCATGTATTAGTAATTAATCAATTATTTAAATTAGTAAATTTAGTGAATTTTACAATTATTTAAATTAATTAAGGTTTAGGGTAAATGAATTAAATAATATTATATATTTTTAAATTCATTTAAACTAAGTAAGATTTTAATAAATTAATATGTTGGTAACAAATAAAATTTTTATAATTCTAGTATTTAACTTGGTTTTTATTTTCAATTAATGTTTGTGTTAACATCTGATTGTGGACGACATCATATGTTCGTTATAATATTTTTTCTCAAAATGGAACAAGATAGAAGTTGGATGTATTCCCAAGTTGATTCAAGTGGATTTCTTATGACAAAATTTGTAAATAGTGTAGATGAATTTATTTCATTTGCATTTAGTCAACCAAGATATGTGACTAAGAATAAGATCAAGCGTCTTTGCTCTTGGTGTATGAATAGCAAGTTTTTGGTTGCTAAAAAAGTTTGGGAACACCTATTTCGTAAAGAGTTTACTAATGCGTATACAATATAGGAAGCACATGGTGAATCATTGCATATCGAAAAATCATTGGGACTTTTCATTGATGAGCATATTGAAGTAGTTAATGAAGTCAGAGTAAAAAATCCATATGTTGAAATGGTTATGGTGCTTTATGAGCGGAGTTTCAATCTAATGATGAGACCCTAAATGAACTAATCTTTCCTAAAAATCCAAATCCGAATGTTGCAACTTTCTTTCATTGTTAAATGATACTAATGCAGCTTAGTGGGTTGGATACGATAAGCACACAAAACTATCAGCTATATCCCAATTACTGAATGTGAAGTAAGAGTTGAACATAAGCGAGGCATGCTTTAATCGTCCAATGCATCTAGTGAAAGAGATGTTGTCATCGGATGAATAATTACCAAAAAACTTCTATAAAATGAAGACACACTATAAGGAACTTTTGCTCGGCTATCAAAAAATTCATGCATGTAAGAATAATTGCATGTTGTTTTATAACGATATTCCAAGTTATCTTATTGTCCATGTTGTGGTCATCTTTGGTACAAACCGAATAAAATAAGGGGAGGAAGCGACAAAAAAATTCCTTATAAGATTTTGTGATACTTTCCACTAACATCGAGATTGCAAAGGCTATATATGTTAAGCAAAATTGTAGAACACATGACATCGCATGCCATGTACTAATCTAATGATGGAGTGCTTAGGCATTCTGTTGATGGTGAGGCTTGGCAACATTTTAATCAAACTCATTAGTCTTCTGCTTTGGAGCCTCATAGCGTCAGAATCAGTTTATGTTCATATTGTTTTAGTCCATTCGAGCCTACAACAAAATCGTATTCTGTTTGGCCGATAATTCTCACTATGTATAACTTACCTCCATGGATGTGCATGAAGCAACCGTACATCTTTCTTAGTGTGGTCATCTCGAGGAGGACAAGTTTTAGATAGAACATTGACGTGTTCTTCCAACCTCTAATAGATGAGTTAGAAGTTCTGTGGGACAAAGGAGTGGTCACATACGATGCCTTTACTCACTAAATTTTATTCTATAAGTAACATTTCTATGGACCATTAATGACTTCTCTGCATATGATATGTTGTCCAGGTGGAGCACTCATGAACGTTTATCATGTCCATATTGCATGGAACATGGAAAGAGTTTCATCTTAGATTACGGGAGGAAGCTTTGTTTTTTTTATTGTCATCGGCAATTCTTGCCAATGGATCACCTTTTCGTTGCCAAAGAGATACATTTAAAAAACGTGTTGAACGGGAACTTCTAATTCCTCAATTAACCAATGTCGAGATCTTGGAACGATTGGAGTCAATTTCAAATATCACGTATGGGACAAAGGTGGATGTCTATAAGCTATCGGGTTTCAGTCAAACCCATAATTAGGTTAAGAAGAGCATATTTTAGGAGTTACTGTATTGGTAGACGAATCGCATTCGTCATAACTTAGATTAATGCATATTGAGCATAACGTATTTGACAATATATTCAACACAATGATGGATGTTTCGAGAAAGAAAAAAGACAATATCAAGGCTTGTCGTGATTTAGAGGTGTGTTGCAGCCAGTCAGATGCACTTAATTGTAAATAATGGTAAACTTTTTAAACTGAAAACATTAAACACTTTAACCAAAGAGCAACGAAAACTTGTGTGTGCTTGTGTGAAACAATTACGATTACTAGATAGTTTCGCCTCTAACATAGCAAAGTGTGTGAATGAGTGGGAATGCAAATTTTATGGAATAAAAAGTCATGATTGTCACATTTTCATGCAACGTTTGCTCCCAATTGTTTTGCATGATATGGTTCCCCACGCTATTTGGAGTACAATTGTTGAGATCTGACATTCTTTCGTGATTTATGTGAAATCAAACTATGTGTTGATTATATCAATTCATGGGAAAGAAAAATCATGGAAACCATATTTAAATTAAAAAGATTTTCCCTCAAGTTTTTTCGAGTTAATGGAGCATTTGCTGATCCATTTGCCATACAAAGCTAAGCTTGGAAGATCGGTCTATTATTAATGGATGCATTCGTTTGAGAGGTATTGTGAGCCACACATGTAATTAAAATTTATATTAATTGACAATTAGAATCTAATGTGGAACGTTGGTCTTTAGTTTTTACATCATTTGAAAAAAAAATGTGAAAAATCGAGCATCTGTGGAAGAATCCATTTGTGAAGCATATATCATCAATGAAATACCATTGTTTTGTTCTATATGCTTTGAACGTACAATCCCAACAAGAATGAACAAGGTCCCATAGAATGATGACAATGGAGAGGTAGATGCAACCGAAGTACCAAGAGGATGAAGTTTATTTCAATTCACGATTTGATCATACTTTGATCGACCTTAAAAATAATACAATCCTTGTTAATGGTGAATATGAAAAGGTTAATACTTTTGTGGATGTTGAACATAATGAAGAAGATGATGAAGCTGAAGGAGAATATAACGAGATAGAGGAAGAATTAGACATATAAGATGAAAACAATATCGATGATGATAAATATGAGAACAAAGAAAATGAGTTTGCTTGTTTGGATGATGATTGATGGGTGTTTTTTTTTTTGTAAAAAGAAATGAATGAATGTATTTTTAGCACTTTGACATTTAAACTTTATGAAGGTCATTCATTATATGTATTATGTTATTTATTCATAGTTAAATTAATATTTATATGCATATTAGTTTTTGATAGTTACTAACAGTTGTATATTTTTCTTTTTATTGGATAAACATGGTTAAGCTGAAGACGAAGGCAAGCCCTCAAGGACAAGCCAGTGGTGCTGGCCTTTTGGCTGCACAACCTCCTATGTTGTATCCTCCCCCCATACCACAGACTCCCACTCTAGTGGCAAGTACTCAAGTACAACCAAAAGTACTAATGCTAAGTTCGACTACTCCAGTCAAAACCCCCACTTTGGATGCTGTTATTGCATCCAATAGTATGTCGCAAGTTAAGGGTCGAGGGTCGAGTCTTGGCTTGCCCACTCTGACTCATTCGAACTGACGTATACTTTTGCATCCTCTCATAAGGAGATAATTTCCTCCACTCCAATTTATATCATTATATGAAGTCAATTTAGTTAATTAATTAATGCATTTTACTAATAATAAGTCCATTTTGTAATACTTTTGAGGAGACAGGCATTACTTCGACGATTATGCAGATTAACAGGAGTTACTTTAGTGGACCTTGGCTGACATGGAGGCAGGTTCTTTAAGAGCATAAAGATAACATGAGGCGTAAATTTGAGGTAACATAGGATATAATATTATTGTATATCTATCATAATTTTTCATAATAATAATATATATATATATTTGGATGTAAGAACCTTTCATATGGGTTGCTGCAGATGCAACAAAGGTTTGGTCCATATATGCGAAGATTTGCAAGGACCACTTGAAGGATCTATTAGCGGATGAGCGTGAGAAAGTGAAGAAAAAAATGGATGACCTCGATGTCGATCTCTTATTAAGGAATGGTAAACTGGGACCCTGAATCACTGCTGAGGTATGAGACCAACTAGTTGATAACGTATGGTCCACACTTGAGTGGTAGTCACGCTCACTCAAGGCCAAACAGAACCGCTTGACAAAGAAAGATGGCAGTGTAGTAAAACATATAGGTGGTTCTTTGCCTTTTGCCTTATACTAGAAGAGGATGGTACGTGTTTTTATAGTAGTACTCTAAAAATGATTCACTTTAATAATACAATTCTTTGTGTTGTTAACATTTATGATACCATGCAATGATGTGTTTTTTTATTCTAATTGTCTTTTTATAATTATGGTCCGAGGAAAAGCAGTGACAGGTGGTGTTTACTGAGCTCTTCAAACACACTTACAAGTAGCAGAAGGGTACTGGAGAATTTATGGACAATAGGTTCCAAACTATTTGTCTAAGTAATACGTGTAAGGATCATAAGGATAACATGTGGCGTGAATTTAATGTAATATAAGGATATAATATTGTTGTATATCTATCATAATTTTTTGTACTAATATATATATTTGGGTGTAAGAATCTTTCACATAGGCTGCTGCAAATGCAACGAATATCCGATCTATATAGGAGAATATTTTCAAGGACCGCATCAAGGATCTAATAACGGATGAGCATGAGAAGGCGAAGAGGGAAGTGGATGACCTTGATGTTGATCTTCTATTGATGAAGGGTAAGCCGAGACCCTAGATTACTGCTGAGGTATAATACCAACTAGTTGATAATGTATGGTTCATACTTGAGTGGTAGTCATGCTCACACAAAGCCAAGTAGAACCGCCTGATAGAGAAAGACGATAATATAGCAAAACATAGAAGTGGTTATTTGCCTTTTGCCCTATACTATAAGATGATGTACATGTTTTTATTGTAGTACTCCAAAAATGATTTACTTTAATAATATAATTATTTATGTTGTTAACAATTGTGATACCATGCAATGATATGTTTTTGGATTCTTATTGTCTTTTTATAATTACAATTCCAGAAAAAGTAGTGACAAGTGACATTCTCCAAGCTCTTCGAACGCACTCATAAGCAACAAAAGGGTATTGGAGAATTTGTGGATAATAGGTTCAAAACTGTTTGTGTAAGTAATATGTGTGTTTATATATATTTGATATATGTTGCTTACTAATTAAATATTATAATAATTTTAATTGTTTTTCTATTTGTAGGAATCATGCACTTCGACTTTATCGCAAAAATATGGTGATCAGCCATCGACCCAATCAAAGTTTGATCTTGAGGCATGGACCTAGGCCATTAAACGGCCCAACAGTACTCGAATCCATTTCTATGGATTTGGCACCAAAGTCCTTGCTTCTAGACTTCTAACTCCAGTCGCAATGTCTGAGCTTACTTGTGGTCTTGACATTACACGACCTCCTTTGCCTCCCACACTTAAGCCCAAGGGATATCAACAAGTGGTTAGTAACATTTTAACCTTAATGACGTCAATGGATAGACTTAATTACTTGTTTGAGGTCATTACAGAGAGGTTACTAACATCAAGTGCCTCCAAGTCTTCTTCATCATAGCAGTCGGATCCGCTGCCTCCACCACAGCAATAATAGCAACAGCAACCATCCCTACCCCATCAGTGAGCTTTGTTTTATATACTTTTTGGGATTATGTTCAGATGTTTACATTGGATTTTTTTAATTTTTATTAATTATGATTTGTATTGAATTTTCATACTTTTTATATGCATATATATGTTTGCTATATGTTTACTTTATCAATAACAACATCATATAATAATTTTATTAACAATACGACAAAATTTAATTTAAAAAAATAACTAGTTCTGCAATTATTACCGATGGAATTCATTAGTTATTGATGGAATTACTAATGGAATTCATCTATTACCGACGAAGTTCATACAAAATATCGACAGAATACTGACGGCTTCTAAACCATTGCTGATGGATACTGCTTGTGAGCTTCAAAGTCAACTCCATCCACTATCCGTCGATATTTTACCAACTGAATTATCGACAAACTAATTTCATCGATAGTCACTGATGGAAAGAACCGATGGATCACAATCCGTTGGTACTACTCTCGATGAAATTTTGCCATTACTGATGAATACACCGACTGATGAATCCAAGTCTTTGTCAATAAAATTATCGACGAAAATTTTCTATTGGTACTTTACTAACAAAATATTTTGTTATTGACAAATTTGCCATTACCGACGACAGTAGTTTCGATCGAATATTTACAAAAAATTTTATCGACAATTTCGTCGGTAGTGTAACATACTGATAGAATTAAAACTATTACTATAAAAAATTTTCGTCAGTTAATGCCTTTTTTTTTGTTATGAGTTAAAGGAAACAACTTACCAACCAATTTTCTATAGTTGGTTGAGTCTTCTATCAGGGATCATCATTGTATCTAGACTTTTTTTAACTGGTAATCAATTGGAGTTGATGTTGACTTGGAGCCGAGAAACCCATATTCATCAAGTGAATCCAATGTGAACTTCCTCTAGTAAATTGATATGCCCTTCATTGATCTAGAAATCTCCTAGCCTAGGAAATATTTGGGATTTCCCAAATCCTTCAACTTGAGTGCTGTTTGACTTCATCTGCAATTGTTATAGAAGAGCTAGCTACCAACATGTCATCAACATAAACTAAAATAGCTACAAAGTTATCGACAGTACCTCTGGTAAATAACGAGTAATATGATTTTGATTGAGTAAAACCAAACTGAAGTAGCCAATCTATAAGTTTTGAATTCCATTGTTGAGAAGCTTGTTTCAAGCCATAGAGTGATTTTTGCAATTTACACATAGGTTTAGAATATGTGGTGCACGCCCCTTGAAGCTCATAACTTGGTGTAAGTTGCATGTAACTGTCTCTACTAGGTCCCATTATTAGGGATGTCAATGGGTACCCTATTATAGGGTACTCGCGGGTATCTGACCCGATTATACCAGATTAGGATACCCATAAATGGGTTCGGAACAGATTCGGGTAGTGAAATCACTACTCGAATAGGATTCGAGTAAGGTTCGGGTATCACACTTTGGATACCCGTTACTCGAACCCGTTTACAATACCTGTGTATTTATAAAATTGCTGCATCAAGACTCGAACCTTGGCCATGCAAGGAAACACTTACCGTCTCCACCATCTGGACAAGTAGTTTCCTTTGTTGTATAATGACAAAATAATTTATTTAAAATATAGTTAGTTAAATAACTAATGTGATGATATGAATATATATAAATAAAAAAATTATTAGATTATTAATTATGTTTAAATAATATGAATATCATATTATATTATAGAGGAATATAATTATATTTTTATTTTTATTAATTTAATTAGTAGTTAATTTTATGAAATACGTAAAGAAATATTATTGTATATGTATACGGGTTCGAGTAATTGGATATCCATGAAAAAATTTTAATAACTTTTTAATCTAATCGGGTTTTTAAACTGGTTAGGGTAATTATAGGGTAGTAAAAATGTAATAGGATTAAGGTAGTTGATTTTTTATAGGGTTAGGGTAGTTGATTTTTTATAGGGTTAGGATTCTGGTATCTCGAAATTATAGGGTAGCCGACCCGTTAACATCCTTACCCATTATGTAAACAGTCTCTATGAAATCCCATTGAGGAAGGCATGTCCAACTATGAAAGAAGAAAGAAGAAGAGAGGAAAGAGGAGGAGAGGGGTTGATTTTGACATATTCTTCAATTTTCTTGTTGAAATAGGGTTTTTATACAAGCTGAATGAGAACCTTACCACTATAATAATTACAAAATTAATCCAACAATTACAAGTAAGTCATATGCTTACAATTTTCAACAGTTTCCTTCGAGTTTCAAACATTTCATCTTCTGTGGCAAGGAGGGGTTATGCATTAAAAGTGGTTGTTGATCAAGGATGTTTTCCAAAAAATTGACGTACTGATCAAATGTCCTCCAAAAGACATATCAAGACTACCATTGGTATATTCAGTTTCAAGTAACACTGGAGCGAAAATCTGTTGTGTAGGTCTGACTGATTCTGTAGTTGTCTTCTATATATAAAATATGTTGCCGCTGTTGCCACAATGGCCTAAATGAGGAGTCCTCTTACACTTGCTGCTTGCCTATAGTTGTTAAGAATAGAAACAAGTTAGAAGAAAAATTTTATATTATGAAATATATGTGTTTATAAAGAAATTTAAATAATGTATTGAGTAATACATAAATAAGGTATAGTATATAACGTTAATTCTAATTTCATACATATTTTAAATCTAATTAATTAATAGAATTATAATATAATTATATTATAATCTAACTAAGTAATAACACTAAGTAAATAATTTGTATATTTATCTTAACAAATAGAGTGTTATTTACTCTTTTAATAGTGTTTTTATAACAGTTGTACAAACTCCAATAGAATTTGTTACAAGGATGGAATAAATTTTAGGAATTGAGATTGATTTATAATAGTATGTCAAATATTAACCTGCAAGCATAAACAAATAAAAACAAATTAGGCAACAAGGTCCCCTCTCCTACGGATGCCTACAGACAGACGCCAAGCATCAAGAAGAGCATCTGGTAGCAAGCGCGCAAAACACCACTGTATGGAGTGAGACCAATAGGGCGTGCACCGCGGTTCGTAGCCGATGTGGCGGATCCCGGCTTCCGCGTAATCTTTCGGCGTCGGCACCAACCACGATGATTTTTCAATTAGTGCTACCTTGGATGCCAAATTTGTTGCCACGTATAGCGGCACCTATTCAAAATAATTCATCCAGTCATTAATTAAACTAACAAGTTGAGATTATAAGATGTTGTTCAGGACGGAGAGGCAACCGGCGGTGATTGGATTAAAAAAAGAGCCGTCATACCTGACACTGCACATCAATGCCACATAGCTTGTATTCCACATAAAGAGATCGCGATAACTGATCAACGTAACTGTATATCACATCACAAGCAATGAAGAAAAAAAAAAGTATGTAGCAATACAAAATCTTCGAAAGGTTATAACAAGCAACTTTCTCTTCTCATCCCACATCATTTTCTTAATTATTTAAGATCCATTTTTTCTACTTTTATTTTTATAAAAATAAATAAATAGAGTCAAAAAAATAACTAGACAATATCTTAGTCAAGAAAAACTATAATTAATTTTGTGTATGTGGACCCTATTAATTGAAAGGCGGAATATGAGAGCTGAAACCTAGAATTTGGTCACGTCAAACTAAGTTAGATTTTATACTTGTCCCTGTGGTGGTGTATTTATTTAGCTTATAAAAGATAATTAGTGTTTTCTTTTTAGTTTGGATCCTATATATATTCCTACTTCTTTTTTCTTTCTTATTTTTAATTATCCTTCTTAATATTAATACCATCTTTGTAATTAAGAATCTAAAGATGATCTAACTTAGAAAGTTCTATACACTTAATTTGCAGGAAAACAGAATAATTAATTAATTAGACTACTCTTTACTGTCTGTTTTCTTCTTTGTTTTTACATGAAATTGAGTTAATTTGTGTTTCCAACCAACCTGAAACGATGTGATAAATGAATTGAGAAGCTTACGCTTTCGTAGCGGCATAGATCGTGTAGAGAGGATGTGAAGGCACAACGATGGAAGCTCCAGACCCGATATTGACAATCGCACCACGCTTCCTGTTTAGCATCCCTGGTAGCACCGCCCGTGTGACCCACGTAGTCGCTTCCAAGTTCACCCTTACAACTTCCATCCACACTTTCTCATCCACCTCGTCGAAGAACATGGCTCCCGGGTACGTTACCCCCACATTGTTGATCAACACACCAACTTCCACCTCCTTGATAGCCTCTTCTATCAACTTGACACCCGTCGTTACATCGCTGGAGAAATCATGGGCCACATCCCTGATCTTGATGTGGGGAAGTTCTGCTCGGATTTCATTCAAAACTGTTTTCAACTTGTTCGAGTTCCTGCTGACCAGTATCAGGTTGAGGCCTTGCTGGGCTAGTTGGCGTGCAAAGGCTTTCCCTATGCCATCAGTGGCTCCAGTGACGAGAGCCCATGAGCCGTACTTGTTGAGGTTCTTGGAGGCTCTGAAAATTGTGTCGAAAACCCATTTTAGGAGGGAGATGGAATGCTTAAGGAGGGAGAGGAAGCCTAAAAATGAGAGAAGAAGCAACCAGGTGGGTTGCATTGTGAGACAATTGATGCTTGCTGATAGCGTCTTCTGATCTTATATTGCTGAAACTTAGCTAAAGTTAAAGATACGCTTGGAACTTTGTTTAGACAAGTCAAGTTCGTTAATTAGCCTAGGAGAGTAAATGCGGTGATGGCAAGTATCATCTAAGTATTTGTGTTTCATTCAATTGTAAGCTGAGGAGCCTTTTCTCCATAACTTCTTTTGTCCACTAATTTTCAGTACATCTATATGTATCCATAATTATAAATAATAAATAATAATTTATTAAAAAGTAATAGAGGGGAGTTGAATTCAGGATTTTTCATTAAGTTCAACGTGAGATATACTTAATATTTTACAGTAGAAGTTACATTGTCAATGTATCCCATTTGTGATCTTGTTATTAAGCAAATTCAAAACCTAACGTATTAAACAAAGCATGCACTAAATGTAAACTTATATTGGTACAAATAAAATCTTAACAAATATTGTCTTATAAGCAAGAAGACACCCCGTAGCCTGCATCTGCCGATCGAGTAGATGTGCATTTATTTACTGGTTGGTCAGCGGAATTAACTCTATATGAGGGAAATTTATGCCATTTATAGGTTCGCTGCTCTGTTCCCAAAGGGACCGAGTTACGAGTACAATCCACCAGAAAAACTCCAGCAAAGTGGAAGCCACGTTCACCATAATTTTCATGCTTGCAAATTTAGTCAGTTTCTAAACTAAATTAAATCATATTATTATTCATCTTAATCAATGATAGATATAAAATTTTACATGAAAAATGATTAAAAAAATAATTATATGAGATCATATATTTATATAGTTTAAATTATATATAGAGATATATATAATAATAATAATAAATTACAAATTAAAAAATGACAGCGGTTTCTCCTGTCACCACCTTGATTCTTCTACTAACCTTAACACTCTGCATTGAATTGCCTAGCAATATATCACATTCTCACAGTTGATTTCATAATTGTCAGTAGAGAAATGTTGATTAATAAAAGTAAGCAACGCTCATACCAATTCGCAGGGCATGGAGAATACGTGAATAGATTCGGAGGATCGTGGCGAGATAGCAGCGGCATTCTTGTTCACCGCACCAAAGGCCTAAAGCTATACACATGCCCATGACCCCTAAGCCAATCACGTGAGCTTCTTATATACAGGTTCTTTTCACACAATTTTACTGTCGCCTCTGTTACTTATCTAGATTAACACTCAAAGTAGTTTTTTTTTTAATTTAATGCATACATTAATTTACAAATTTCTTTTGTGAATAGGCACCAATTAACCTATGCTTGCAATTATAACAAAGTAGTTAGCTGTATTATTAGCTATACTATATTTATTTATCACGTCCTTGAACTGTATTTATTTAATTTACAAATTTCATATATTTATTTAAAAGAGAAAAGAAAAGACACTGGAATAAAAGAAAACATTACTGCCAGCGCATCTCATGGGTGGAGTATTTACTGCTCATCACATGCATGTGCACGTGATTCAGCCAAGGAAACGGCTTTCAATACCCCAAATTTATTAAAGAAACATAAAGTTGAAGTTAAATATTGCCCTTAAAAGGCATAGATATGTCCAACTACTCAAAGAGTTTGGAAGCTGGAACTTGAAATATGTTGCCACTGTATCTGACGAAGGCATTCCATTCTGTTTTAAGCCTCTTTTTCCTTAAATCTTTCTTCTCTGCTTGTGTTTCACCATCCACTTAGTAAGAGGTTGATAGGCCAAGCCAATGACTATTTTAGATGTGTTGAATGGTATATGAGTGATAACACTTATGGATGGGAGCCGGTTTAGCAAATCAGAACCCGTTTCTTGTATGAATTTATAGTCAACCGAATGACAATTTACAAATCTTAGTTCATTATGGATATGAATCATGACTATCGTGGCTAGAACCCCGTGAAAATGGGTCCTGGTGAAAGGGATCATCAGTGGCATGAACAGAACTCAACCTGGGAGAGAAGTTATATCCTGTAGTGTGTTCCATCTCATGGCCATTAGATCTCACGCTGGCTTCTTCTTTGAATCTGATGAAGTACATGGATGACCAGTAATCTTTTGCCAAGTTCTATGGTAGAAAATATAGCTTATTTAGACATGAATGAACATAGTTCTAAACACTCCAAAGGAAATCCAATAATACTAACTGTGTAATCCAAGTAAATAACCCACCGTTTTCATCAACTGCATCAGTTCATTTAGGGCATTGTTAAAGAGATCAGGATGTGTCAGATCCGTGGTGGTCAAAATATCTTGCCGGATTCTATGAGATATGTTAACTTCCATTGCTGCACCTGTACAACAAAGTTGGGCAGGAAACTGCATAAAGGCATGACTTGCAAAGTAATAAGATGGCAGTTATTAAGCAACATGAATTCTTGCATGAAATAAAAGCTCCAATAAAGGTCAAAATCCAGCTTCATGAACAGAATGGTCACAGAAGATTGATACCTGACTATTGATCACTTGGTGAATGTTGACTGTTTTACCACACAACATGAAACAAAAATTCTTATTTGACGAAATTACAGAATAAAATCTTGCTTCAATTTCTTCATTTACAAACACATTCACACCCCCCATGTATTTACCTAATTAGACTTAACAAAATACAGACCTGCTCTAGAATCAAGTTCGGGTGGATCTGCAGTAATCCATGAACTTGGAATGAAACAAGGACTTAAGATGCAGATGGCCATTAGATAACGGTAAAAGAGGTAAGTTTGAAGGAGAAATAGGAAATGTTAAATGGCTGCTTTTCAACAACTAGCGTTCTGAACACTCATAAGTCATGAGATTGTTTCTGGATGGTAATAGTATAATGGAGTGGAAGTATTCCACATGCGTTCTCTGTGTTGGGTAATCATAATTACTAACAGTTAGCACCGTTTCTTCAGAGTTTGCATGTCAAAATATCTCAATTTAGCAATATTGGCACAGAACATCACTCCTCAGTGCATAACCTTTAAAAGTTGCAGCTCACTACAAACATTAACATTTGAACCATCTATCCATATCCTGCTACTGAAGATTGTTCTTCTGAGAAGAGGCAATCTTCTATATTTGGAGATTAAAAAGGAGATTTTAAGTTGTAGGAACTTCTTACTTCTCCATAGCACAAGACTTAAGACTGAAAATATAACACAAAGAAAAAACTGACAAACTAAATTCCAGCAGTGCTTCCTCAGAAATAACAATAACAAACCTGCAATTATGTATTTATTGATGATATGTCGTGTCATGTAGATCCTTCTTACAGGGTCATCTATTGGAATTGTTCCCAGCTCATGCACCTCTTCAAAGAAATGCACACTTTCCCCAGCCAAACAACTGTGTTCAAGAAGAAACAAGTTCAATTTATTTATTTTTTTTAACCATTAAGGTCATAAACAATGTGTTATTTTAGTTTACACTAGTGAAGAACTTTTGCTGGGAAGACTATTTTCTTCTTTTTTCTTTAGGATAATTGAAAATTTTTTATCCAACCATTTTCTTCTTTGTAAATTGAATCACTACAAAACCTAAAAAATATTCTGTTGTTTCTTTGGTGAGCTTCAGTAAACAATTGATAAAGAAAATGAAAAATCTGAATGCACCATGAAATCTGTTCTTCTTTTGAAATCCAATAAAAATACCACAAAAAAGTAATCAACCACCAAATCTAACTAACAGCTTAGGAAGTATAAAATACCTGTCTGCAAATGCCAGAAAAGACTGACGGAATCTTTTGTTCAGAAGAAGCTTATCCAATGGTTCATTAGGATCAATGACAACAGCTTGTTCTCTTTGCAATAGCAGTCCACTATCTGGTATGCCCAGAGCTTGACCCATGGTTTTGAATTCTAGAGGTTCCCTTTTTCTCAAGCTAATTTGTGAGAGCAGAGGCTGTGAAATTGATATGGAAAAGAATACCAGTACGAGAATGCTGGCCTGTGAAACATACCTGAACCATGTTAGCAAACACGCAAAAGCATAAGGCTTCAATAACTTGTATGTCAACCAACTAATGATGCAGGCAAGCCCATAAAGAGGCAAAGGAACAGATCAACATACTGTAATTAAAAGCAGAAATCTGGAGGCAACTTGAAGCCATGAGATATCATCATGAACTTCATTCAAGATGTAAGCAGAAACCCAAACTCCTGAGAAGTACAAACAAGCACAAGTTAGAAAATGAAGGCCATCATAGTTACGCAAAGGAGATATCAGAAACAATCACAAAATGTTGTTATTATTATTTGTTGCAACAAAGCCTGTTTGCTGAAATTATAATTTTTACCGGTTCCTACAGTTTTCAACTCCTTATTAGTTTACACTGTGACAACTTAAGGAAGGGGGAGCATTTAGTTGAATCACAAATGTTACAGCAAGAGTAGACATGACATCAAAAGCACAAATTCTGTTTCCAATGTGAATTAACCATTGCTAAAGCACCTCAGTTGCATGCAAGCTGTTTGCAACTAATCTTTTGCTTTGACCAAATGCAAAATGTTTTACAGAGTTTACAACTCTAGCGAACGTATCAAATCATGATAATTATCAATTTCAATCATGAAATTAGATTATCCATCGACTTTTTGTTCCACTTGACCCCTTATGAATTGGTACTATATTTCTTATTAACAAAATTGAGCATAAAAACTGTGAATTCTTTTATTGGTGATGATAAGATAACATGCAATATATGCGGAACAAACTGAAGGAAATGTAAGCCTTGTATGGAACCTAGATAAAAATTTACCAATAAGTGAGGCTGAGACGAGTATTCCCTGCCACAGGTCTCTGAGTTCATCAAACCTAAACTCTATGTGCCGAATTGCCCCTGTGAACATGACTAAAACAGCGACATACAACGTGTGGAGACATACAACTGGGATTATCCAGTAAGTTTGCATGTGACATCTGTAATTGAGAGGCTTCTTCACGTGAATAACTACAGGACAGTACTCCTCTAGTTAAAATAGGAATCACAGTGGAGTGAGAGTAAAAAGGAGTAAAAAAAATTATCATAAATAAGCTCAATGATAGATCCATAAATTCCAGAGTGTTAATTAGCAAATATCTACACAGGTATTTAGAAAAAGCATGAATGACTTGAATGCAGCAGTGTTACTTGCACCTGTCACTTTCACATGGCAGTTTATGGGTTTCATGCATTTTGTTAAAAGCATGAACCTTGTAAATGACTAAAAGACGGTCATTCCGACAGCAAGAATGAAGCAAGCAAATATACTTTTGAGCTACCTAATATTTGTAGACAACAATTGCACATATTAATTCAATATAGAAGTTAACAATACGTGTGAGTTTACACAAACAGATACAACAACTCATTTGAAGACAGTTTCACTAGAAAGGCAGCTTGACTTCATTGCATTATGTTCAACTTGATAGAATAGGTGTCCAAATAAGAATAAAAATAGGTTTCTCAGATCCTTACGTGCAGCGCCAGCAATCCATGGCAAGAGAATAAGTGGAAGAAAAATATGAGATCTAATTGGTGGTAAACGTCTCCTGAAATATCACAGCATATAAATTACCAAATTTTGCTAAAATGGCATGTTTAAGCAGATAACAACACCTCTGCCACAACTAAACACTGCAGCCTGATGCAAAAACCAGGGTTTGGCATCATATTCTAATAAATTATCCAGTTTAGTCTGCAGCAATTTGCTCTATAGCATGCAACAAAGTTTCATAGTGAAAAGAATGTAGTTAAATTCATTGGTTAAAAAATTATAGGAAGACTTTTCACTGAACCATTTCGTAGAAAATTAACATAACCAACCATTTCTGAATAATTTAACCAACATGTTTCTGCCTGGTTTAAGAAAAGAGAAAAAAGGTCCATAAGTCAATTCTCTCTTTTGTCATTATCTATTTTCGGTCTTTACAATCTGTCTTACAAATTTCTCAAATAGAAGAACGCTGACTTACTTGACAAATACATAGTATAGTTGGAAGGCCTGTGCTATGCGGCAGCTCATCAACAAACCAAATCCAAGTGGACCTTCAACCCATACTGAAAGCAAAACACATTTCAGACTATTTCATGGAAAAATATAAAGTAAGTAGAAAAGTAATTAGAGATTTATAACCTGCCCAAACATAGCAAGACAGCCACCAATGCTTCTTTTTGTATTTGAGGAAATTAACTGACATCTGTAAAAAGTTTATGATCAACTCTAAGGCTAAGCATTAATGAAGCCGATTATTGTAGATATGTATATAATAACAAGGAAATTGAAGTCTACACTGTCTTACCAATATTGATAGCAGAAAGGTGAAGCTGGCAATGACTTGAATGACTGGAATCCAAAAGGCACTGCCTTTTCCGCTGGGAACCTTGTCCTTGTGTATTAAAAACGGCAAAGTTGACTTCACAATGAGTCTGCAGAAAAGGGAAGGCAAAAATCAGAAATAAAAACAGACTGCAATGATAAATAATCCCACTGAGGCATAACATCAAATAGATTATCATCAAAGAAAACTGCCAAAATTGAACTTTGACTACAAAATGAAATTTTGATTAGTTATATAAAATGGGTTTATGGTAGAGATTTACAAAAAGAAAAGGAACATACAAAATCACGCAGAAGATGGCTATGGAAACGGCCACATAGTCGGAGGGGCAGCCACCATGAACGGCACAGGTTGCCATAGTTTTTTTACATATGATGGCACTTGATAGTTTATCAGATTAAGGAATTAATGTTGTAATTCTTCATTTGGTGACATAACAAAAAGAAAGTGGAAAAAGAAAAGAAAAGAGAGTAGAGTTGACAAGTCTTTGGTTGGGAAAAACACGGCAGTGTCCTCGTTTTTGTCCTACGAGTCTCCATCGTTTCCATGTTTCCACCTGATGGCTTTTTTTGACTAACGACTATCAAAGTAACATTTGCCGAAATCAAGGACTTCCTTCTTTTTTATTTTTTTATAAGCCCTTGTAATGTAAGACGTGGCTTTTTCTGAAATGATCACTACACTAATTAATTCACTTCATCATTGTGGGATTAAGATTAAGCCCCATGGATTCACGCACGTGTCCTTGGCTCGTGTGTGTTCTTGTCCCTTTGAACTCCAAAATTTAGTACTCATTCCGTCTCACCTCTCGATTCAAAGAAAGGAGCACTAACAGAGTAAGAAGTAGGCAAAACTTGGTCTGCAATGGAACTAAATATAGCTGATGGATTTATTTTGGTGTTCCACTGTCAAAACTTGTACACTGCTGCTCTTTTTGTTGTAATTGTTGCAATGAAATAAGTACTAACAGACAAGGAAGGCATCCCAAATGAAAACGTGAAAAATTGTAGCTTTACCATCGCCTCCTTTCACATGGAGAAAACATAGTTTATAGCCTACACTCTCATTTAAAGTGCATAGAAAAATTCCATGAAAAACATGGAAACACTGGGCACTGAAAAAATTGTAGAAAATTAATTACAAGGCAAACCAAAAACAAAACAGGATCAGCAACCATAAAAAATTCTAATGGCTTCAGCAGCAAGTGCTTTCTGTCTCAAAAAGTTGAAGTGATTTCAAGCTAAGCAAAACCATTTTCTCTGCATTGGAAACGACAGAAAATGAAGTTAGTAATAAAGAGATTTGTATGTGAATTGACTTGATTAAATCCCGAGAATCTGTGAATTAAGGTCTGACCTTAATGGAATATTTACGTCTGTTTCTCTCCTTATGTGCACCATTTTTGTGCTGTGATTTGACACCGTCGGTGGTTAAGACCGTAACATTCCCACCAGTTCTCTTCTCATCTCTAGCTATGTTAAATATGGCAGTGAATCCTTCAGCTGAGGCTGGATCATTTACATCCCATTCACCAAATTTTGGCAGAGGCTGGCCCTTATAATACTGCACATGGAAAAAAAACAAGGAATATTTTAATCAAATCAACGCATTCCCACTGTCATTACTCTGTTTGGGTTTTATTTGTTTCCCGAACAAAATGTAGTAAAAAAGAAGAGAAAAGCTGTCCAATTGATAAAAAAAAAAAAAAAACATTTCATTCAAGGTTTGGTAGTGAAACTGACAACAGAAAACAGAGCAAAGAAAAAAACGCCCAGAGAGAAAGAAAATGAGAATGGTGGAAGAGAATCTTACAGATGACATGATGGAAGAGTAACTGGGAAGTGTATGGAAATCTTTGTGGATTAATTGATTGACTAGAAGGAGGATGAGAGACATTCAAAGGCGAGTGGATTTAAATCAGGGGCTTTGGGTCAAAGGGTGGTCAGTGAAATCGAAGAAGACTTTGATTCTCCACACGTATCAAACTCGTCTGTGACGCGGGATCTTCCCATTTCAGTTTCTTTCTCTTTCCTTTCTCCTTTTTCCACATTTACTCTGTTTCAACAGAAAGGTGGGAGACCCTGTCATATTGACTTCACCGCGTGTAAAACGGTGGGCTTTAAAGACACTATAGGATTTTAGTGCGGTTTTGAGGGATTAAGAGCAACTGTACACCTTGTTTACATTAGGGAACGATATTCAGCTTGCATCCAAGGAAGCAGTGCACTGACGAAAAAATTACTCTTTACAAACACTTGACATGTTTCTGTTTCTTGTTTTTCATAGGTCAATTATATACAAGTGAGGGTAATTACATCATGAATGCCACACATTCGTGACAGTAATCACGGCTTTAAATCTAAGAAATTTCTAGTCTGGCAATCACTCGCACTAAAGCCCAAATGGCATCTCATTCTCACTCTACAGACTTTGATGTGTAGCGCCAGAAAACCCCTCCAACTAGGTTGTTCAATGCATGAGAAGCCATGGGCACGATAAGGCTTGAGGATATGATTGTTGCATAACCATACACAATCCCAACAAAGGTTGCCCTGAAACATGAACACGCACCACATCTTGATCATACAAACCCGTGGTAACTACATTTCAAGATTATTCTGAAACTTCTATAAGCCTCCTTTCTCAAAAATTTTCGCCATGTTTGTAGCAGTTGGGAGCAAAAATTGAGCATAATTGTAAGACGTAAACCATGAGAACAGAATTGATCGACTCATGATGTTAAAGAAAACTTCATGATGTTATCTGGAAGAAATCTAGCACTAAATCAATTAGATTTTAGATGTATACCACACTGCAAAGGAATACTTTCTCCCATTGCCCAAGTGTAGAACGCCAAAAAGAGTGGCAACAACTATGACACTCTTCCAGTCAAATCCAAAAATTGGGAGCAGTGCACCACGAAAAAGTAGTTCCTGGATATTGCGAACATTCAAATAGTATGATAAATCACATATCTAGAATAACAGAAAACAAAAGTGTGATGGAAACTGTAAAAACTTACCTCACTCATCCCAGGCAAAAAGGCAACAACTAAGTAATCATAAGGTTGTAGTGAAGAAAGAACCTGCAAAAGAAAGAAAGATGTTGTTCGAGTTCAGCAAAGCAGTCAAAGATCTGCATATGTTTGTAGACAGAAGGATAACAAAGATATAGTGGATGCAGAAATGGATTCATATGTAGTTTTAATGAGTTAATAATAACAGATTCTACATATTGGCTCAAAGTGTTTCTATTTATCCAAACGTTAATACGCTGATCTATAACCTGAACTTCAAAGTGAAACTAGTAGAAGCCCAAGTAAAGACACGGGCATAAAGCAGAGTACGCTACCTACCTGCTGATTGGCTGCTTCACTTGACTCAGCAAAATTAGGCAATGTCTTCAATAGTACATAACGAAATGATGAAATTAGGATAACCAATGCAGTGATCAGCTCAAGATGCCACATCTGAAAACCAACTGCAAACAATTGGAGAAGCAGTGACAACTTTTGGTATATGATGGACCAAATTCTCCCAAATAGCATAATAGGAACACAGATGAGCATACTTGCATGCTTAAACAGACATGAGAAACCTTAAAAAGTGCATTTCATATCAAAATAGAACCCTCCAGTTTCTTCATACAGCACTGGACCTAAACTGTTTTTTCAAATAATAAAACCATTTTCATTATTTTAAGAACTGGAACACATTTCATCACCTAGGGATGTTAACAAAGAAGCCTTGTCTCAGTTTCTATGCAGAGCTAATGATTTCATTTCAAGCATGTGATAATTTCTCTGTCATTGAAACGTTAATCAACAACAGTTGTTGTTCAATTGTCTTTAATATTTAAGCTGTATTTAGGGCATTATTTCTTCATTTTAAGAAGCAACTCCAGGCCAGAATACACAATGTCATTCTACAAGAAATGCCAAAGCTGAGACTTTGGGTGCCTCTTTTCATTATGTCACATGTAAAAGTTTTTTGAACAGGGTAATCCATTCCTCATCTATGTAGCACCAACCAGTTTTGCAATTTTTCACCAGTTCTAATATGAGTCGAGGCCAATTCATGCCCTGTTCTAGAGTCCTGCATGCCATTCTAATCCAACGGTCCACAAAAATAAAGATACCAAATTAGGACAATAATTTAGATTATCAGACTTATCATTGTGCAGTCAATTTCTGTTTTAAAGGATTCTCTTTCTATGGACGTGCAATATCACCAAACATTGTAGGAGGGAAAGAAAAACAAAACAACTTTTAACAACCATTTAGGAAGCAAGCTTAAAATGCAATATATACATGATACTTCCATGGAGCAGTCAAGAATGGGCAATCCTTCCATCGACCCAGCATGAGATACCTGATTTGCCAAATAAACAAAATTAACTCACAAATTCCTTTGTTTGGTCATGTTGAACTAAAGAAACTCAAGTTACTCGAGCTACTAAACAACTAATTGACAGAAACCAGAATAGGAAAAGGGATCTAACAGCAAAGATAAGAATATCAAAATCAAACTAGTGATTGCACGTGAGGAAGCAAACCTGTCTAATTATTAAACCTAAAGCAGCTATCAACCCAGAAGTGATGGTGCAGGCTTGAAGCACATTACTCCTGGAAGGCATGGAAATTGAATTCTGTGGAGCTGAATTATCAAAAGAATACAGACTGTTTCCATCATTAACATTATCATCCTTTGAGGGAGACGTGTCTGCTGGGACACTGCTGTCATCTGGCAAAGTCTCTTTAGTTCGCAAGGTGACACTTTTACGCAGTTGTGCCTCTCTTCTCAATTTTTTCATTGATTTACGACTAGCAAAGGCCCTTACACTAAATTTAGTACCCTGCAGAGGAAAAGCATATATGTATAAAAATTTCTAGGACCAGAACGTTATTGACCTTATCAAATAAAGCAATACGAGGTAGCTTACACTGATACATTTTAGGGGTGAAAGCTCTTTGGCACCATAGTACCCAACTAACTTCCCACCTATTCAATATCATCAATTTTGCACAATTAAAGAAAGAACAAGAATAAGAACATAACAATGAATGAACAAAAGTCTTTTGACTAATAATTTAGTTCTTGAGGGCAAATCTTATACACAGTGATGCAAAAATTAACATGAAGCATCAAAAGTTGCCCAATGTTATCATTCTTTTACTGTCTTTTTAAGTAAAATTTTAGTGAAGCAAACGGAATCAGAAAGCAAACTCATGGAGAAGAGGCACTAACAGTTTATAGTGAGCAAACCCATAGCTGGTTACAGCTTCCGAATCCAAATGGATGTACCTTTAATCTGTTACACCCCAATTTTTCAAGAAAACAAGATAAGTAAAACACGAAAAGAAAGGAGGAGGGAGAGAGGGGGAGAGAAAATTCAACGGGAGCCAAACCTTTTTCCTGCAGTATTCTAATACTTCTTTTCTACGTTCTCAACTGGAGTTAGAAAATGAAGATATCAAATTACCAAAAACATAAACAAAAACGAAAAAGCTATAATGTCAAGTTTAAGGACCAAGGAGGATGAGGAAGACTGGAAGTGGAGAGCAAATACGAAATATCAAATATCCAACGCCTTCGAAACTAACCATGAGATGACGCCTTAAAATCGTCTTCCTTTCCCTTCCTTGTGTTTAATTCCAAGCCACGTGGAATATTGGAAGCTTAGTTTCGGAAATACTGGCATAAAGCCTATTCGGGTCACCAATTGCCATCATTTGTTTTTTTTTTTTCAAAATAAAAACCAATAAATCTGAAGATTGGTGAACAAACTAACAAATCGAACATCTGTGTTGCCTACTTGTTACAACACTTTCTATTTTTTTTATGATTATTAACGACGATATTTAAGACCTCTTAGCGGATTTAAACCTTCACCAAAGCGGTCCGCAACAGGAGGCTAAAATCGACTGGAGAGTCTCAGCATCACTGGGTAATTTGACGACAGCCTTGAAGGGTCATGTTACCTAAAATGATGGCAGCACATATTTCAAAACTACATCTAAGAACACTTGCATCTCAATTTTGTCTATGATCCATCACAAATTGCATATGCTCAATGTCTCACTTCAGACAACAGAGGCACAATGCGAATTATTTTGCCTCGACAATTTGAACCTTACATTCTCTGCGGTTTCTAAAATAAGGCTATCGCAAAGAATTTATATACTGGTAAGAATATGTATACCAACCTAACAGGCACCATATGTTAAGACGAGTTAGACGAGGGAAAAACAAAGAATGAGAAAGAATGACTACGATAGTATCTATGATACAATTTTCAGAAGCTGATCACGAAATGGTAAGGCTTTGGTCCAGAGGATTGATGATCACAATCTTCGTTACAAAATGGTTCCCACTAGCCATATATGCAGGAGAAGACAATAAGCAATGAGGCCTAGTCTTGCTCTGGGACGACTACTTAGAGCTCGGCCACCAGATACCCTGTAGCAATTCAAAACAGATGTCAAGATCATAACAAACGAGTAAATTGCATAGAAAGCAAGCACTTAATATTCCCTCTAGGAAGAACAAAAGAATTTTCCCCTTTCCCTCATAAAATGGCTAGAGCATTTTACCAAATTCCGTCAACTCGATCTGCAATCAACTTTCCTTGTGTTGGGATGAGGCCAGATGTGTTGAGAGACTTGAACAAATGACCTGCCAAAAAATGGGTGCATATGCTTTAAGTTCTGCAAATTCTGAGACCTGTACTAATGGGAAATTATTTTTTCAAAAACAATAAAAAGAGGATGCATTCTGAAGATGCCGACCTTTGTCCTCATCAGTTTCCTCATTGTTTATCAGGCGATCAGATTCCAAGTCAATATTAACTGAAAGATGGTCCGTTGATCCTTTTCGCATAGTTCGCACGTGAGCAGCTGATTGCACAGGAGATATTGTACTCTTTCCACGTGATACCTGCATAAGCATTAAAAAGTAATTAGATCTCCAAGAGCAGAATTTGCAAGGGATGTATGACACTATCAGTTGAAGCAAACAGAATACAAAACACTTGAGAAATCCAGTTTCAGCTTTAAATGGGAGAGAGAGAGTTGCTTTAAATTTACGAAAGGAAAGCATTTCCATTTGGGAGTGACATCATCATGAAATGAATATATAGACAGTACAAAGAGTCACATGATTATGCAAGTAACAGTCTATAACTATCACCACTTTTTTTCTTTACAACGATATTAGTTACCACAAACTAATTCAAACATTTCCCATGTGATTTCATCAAACATGCATTGCAAAAAAAAATTTCCCTAACCCATCCAATTCCATATTCACACACAGTACTATTGGGAAGTTACACTGAAATCCTCATCTACCACCACGTAGCGTTCTCAATGAAGAGGATCGAATATCCAACCATCACTTGAAGATGTTCTAATAATACATATAATCAAGTAAAGAATCAAAGATTACATCAATCAAGTCATTTGGTACATGAAAAGTTCATAATTAAGTTCTCTGAGATCACTATGAGCCATAAAACATTTAGGTCCAAGAACTAAATCAGTCATAAAGTAAAACAGTATGGTAATCATTGAAGCAGTTTCATTCACTAAAAATAGATCTTTTACACTGCACTTAAACTAAAGAATCATTCATACATATAATTTTAAGCTATCAGTAAGCAGTGGCTTACTTAGAAAAAAATTTCAGTGGGTTCATATATATAATTTGCATTATATGAATACACTTTTTTCACATTGTATTATTAAAGAAAGTTTTGCATTTAAACCCAAAAGTTTTAATTATTGAAAAAAATTGAGTATATATAAAAATTTATTAAAATGAGATATTATCTCATGCAGTTACCTTTGATATAGTATTTGTCCATAAATTACAAATTAAGTTTTTTAAGAATTGAGTGGGGTCAACTGAACTGTCATGCATAATATATTTTTTAATATCCTCAAAAATACACTTAAATATCTGCCTAAGAACCACAACACAAGTAAGCACCTTACAACCCAACTGTTTAATTTTTTTTTTTATGTATGATTTCAAGGCATCATCTTAGACAGCAAGATCTGCACAATACTGAACACACGATAACTAAAATGCTAGTTGAATAAAACAAGCTAGTAATACATGTATCAAACCACCGACAGCTCATAGCGACAAGATAAACTTCATAAATTAAGTTGATAACGAAAATGTTGAATGAAAATGTTGTAAGAAACAATATGTACCGCATCTTCAATTTCAGATGTTTCTGATCCAGTGGGTGCTGAAGGTGCTTCAAAGATGCTCCTTTCCTGGACAATCTCAGGCTGCACAGTCCTACTCTCAAGAGAATCTTCAAGTAACTTAACCTTAGTTGACAATTCATCCACAATCATTTGGCTTCCAAGCAACTTGATACCAAGTTCCTGTGCTTTGGATTTTGAATTTTCAGCCTCTGACAACAGCGTATTAACCTGTTTTTCTAAAACAGGTAAAAGTGCTTTCATACCAACAGAATTTTGGCCTCCAGTAAACTCTTTACCTCCCAAGACAGCAATAATCTTCTCCAAACCATATGTAACCTCAGAAAACTCCGTTTTCATCTCTTCCAAGTCTGGCTTATTTCTAACATTTTTTCCAATTTCTTCTTTAAGATGCTCAATTTCAAAAATCTGTCTTGAAAGTGTAGACTGTAGTTCTTCCTTCTCATAAGATAGCAAATTTATTTGATTCTGCAGATCAGTGAAATTATCAATAACAGAAAACAGTTTCTTAACATCAGCTGAGGTATGGGGCTCCAGGTCTTTTGACTCGACAAGAGGAGTTTCAATCCCACTTAGCTTGTCCAATAGAGTTCTTAATTGAGATGCTGACAGGAGAGGCTCTTCAGCTTCTGTAACAACAATATGATAAACAACAACATAATAAAGATTAATGACGATTGACAATCAAGAGCACAAGATTAACAAGGTGAGAAGGAAGACATTTACCTTTTTCTTTCATCAACAAACTAAGGTTCAATGATAAAAGTTCTGCCTCTTTTTCTTTCCATCTGTCCTCTTTGGCTTGATAATCCTCTAACTTAAGCTTCACTTTTCTGCATGAATCTTCTAATGCTTCTACATCACTCTCCAACTTGAAAACCCTACTTTGATATATATCTTTTTCTTCAATGGCTTTCTCAGAGGTGCTTCTGGTATCTTCCAATTCTTTCTGTAAATTATGAATGATAGTGGCCACTGCTGTACTTGTAGTTTCAAACAACTTTGCCAGACTTTGAACTTTTCTAGTAGCAGTCAACAACTTCTCAGCTGTCTTAGCATATTTGTTGCCAGCAACCTCTGTCTGAGCCATGTCATCTCCAACAAATTCTTCCACTTCTGGATGCAAAACATGGTTCAATTTTTCAAGCCCAGGAAGAGAGCTAAATTCTATAAGATTGTTCTTAACTTCAAACTGCAGGTCTCTAGTTGCATCTGTACAAGCAGAGAATAAAATGGCAAAATCATTCTGTAACATGGCTATAGCTTTCTCCTTTTCCTGTTCACGCATTTCCAGGTTTTTGACATTTTGTTTCAAGGATTCCATATTCTCGACCATACTTTTTACCTCGTCCTTTGCTGCCTGTAATTTTTTTGACAAGGCTGCTATTGACTCATCTAGTAAGGTTGAAAAACCTTCAAAACTATCTGCAAGGATTTTGGTTCGCAACTGGAACCCTTCTGCAGCCCTTCTAAAACATGAAGAAACATCATTAGCATTTACTGCATTTGCTTCATCATTCTCCATCTCAATGTTCACAGTATTATCGATATCAATGGAGAAACGTCTTGCCAGATGGGCAATATCCTGTAGTAAATGAAGAGAGCCAGTTATAATAATAATAATAATAAATGTCTTAAACTCATTCAGGAGCTAAAAGAAAAAGGATAGTTTGGTATCACCTCCATGAGTGGTTGACCTTGCAGCAGTTCTAAATCCTTGTCAACCAAATGGTCCCTTGTGTTTTTAATGGTAAGATCCATGTATTTAAGGCGCTCCAAATTCCTGTCAAAGCATTGTTTTATTGTAGACAACAAACTTTGGTCTGCGATGAGCATTTGAAGATTGTTGATATGACCAATCAACTCTATGGATCTGCTTGCAAAGTTGCCACTGGTTCCCGCCAACTCTTCCATGCACGCATTCAGTTTCGAATTGAGAGTTGATATCTCCTGATCAGCAGTTATTTTCTCACCTTGAAGTGCAGAAAAATCCTTTTCTGCCTTAACCAATGCATCTTCTAGTGATTTAATGGTTGTGCCAGCATCTGCCAGCTTGCTAGCCAGGGTCTCAGTTTCGTCTTTTAGCTGTTTTAGCTCATTCTCCAAGTTGGTTATTTCCACTTGTGAATTGTTACTTTGTTCGGTTAGTGAAGCAACATTCATCTCTGCCTGGGAAAGTGCATTTTCAAGTGACTTTATAGTGTTATATGCCTCTGTAAGTCTGCACATCTGAATAGCAACTTCCTCCCTCACTTTCTCGACCTCCATCTCTGAAGCAGCTTTGCTACCTTGAGCCTCCTCTTTCTCACTGATAAGCAAGGAAATTTTATTTTCTGCCAGTGACAATGCCTCTTCGAGTGACTTTCTAGCCTCACTAGTCTCAGCAAACTTGTTAGTTTGTGAATGAGCTTCTTCGATTGCTTTCTGCAACTCTATTTCTATTGCTTTCTGGGTCTCAGTTTCATCTTTTAGCTCCTTTAGCTCATTCTCTAAGTTGGTTATTTCCACTTGTGAATTGTTACTTTGTTCAGTTAGTGAAGCAACATTCATCTCTGCCCGAGAAAGTGCATTTTCAAGTGACTTTATAGCATTATATGCTTCAGTGAGTCTGCTGGTCTGAATAGCAACTTCCTCCCTCATTTTCTCCACCTCCATCTCTGAAGCAGCTCTGCTACCTTGAGCCTCCTCTTTCTCACTGATAAGCAAGGAAATGTTATTTTCTGCCAGTGACAACGCCTCCTCGAGTGACTTTCTAGCATCACTAGTCTCAGCAAACTTGTTAGTTTGTGAATGAGCTTCTTCATTTGCTTTCTGCAACTCTACTTCTATATTTTTCTTCCCAAATTCCAACTCCCTCTTCTCTTCAGCAAGTTGAGATAAATCATTGTTTGCAACAGCCAATGCATCTTCCAGTGATTTGATAATTGCTTGGGCTTCTGCTAACTTGACAGAAAGGGTACTAGACTCTTCCTTTACTTCCCTCAACTCTTGTTCAGTCTGTGTCTTGGCAGTCTGACAATCATCAATATACCCAGCAAGCCAGTTCAGCTTTGCTATAGGCTCTTCAAATGCTGAATCAACTGGAATAACAATGCGATCAATTGATTCGCTTACTCTCTGCAATATGTTATTGCTCTCAAATAGGAACTTCTCGAATTGATCCCTCTGCTCTTTCATAGCTGCAAGATCAGTCTCCAACTTTGGGATGCGCTCTAAATCATTAGATAAAGTACTGATCTGATCCCTGCACTCAGCAACGGTAGATTCTTGCTGTTGTAACTCAAGCCTCAAGTTCTCAATTTCTGAGTTCTTTTCCTCAAGAAGAAGTTTCAAGTTTTCCCGATCTTGAACCAATCCCTTTCCTTTCTTAACTGCCATTGATAACTTTTCCCTCAGCAGACCAGATTTCTCCTCTGATCGTTCAAGATCTTTTTGCAGCACATCTTTCTCCTCCTTCAGCACAAAAAGTTCCTGAGAAGCCACTGTGAACTGATTTGACAGATCATTCAGCTGTGACCTCACCAGACTATCTTCTTCTAGTATTTCCTCACAAAGCATCAACTCCAGGTTCCTAATATACAAGAGACTTCGAAGATTTTCAAATAGTTCTGCATCCACAAAAGGAGTATCCGAAGAGGCACTCGTTTGTTCTTTTATCTTCACAAAGCACCTATCAATTAGAATGGGTAAACTAGAAGAAGTCTCCTCAATCCCCTCTTGATCATCCATCATTATTCCAGAACACTCTACCAGCATCCTTAACATCTGATCTTTCTCTGATGAAAGTTGATGGACCTTCTCAACTACCTTTTCATGTTTACTTGTGAGGTCATCCAATTCCATTTGAATATAATCCTTCTCTGTCAGTTCTCCTGCAAGTGAAGCACTTAAATGATCCTTGTCCAATGATATCTGATGCATCTTGCCAACAATTTCCTCATATTTAATTCCAAGTTGATCTAACTCTTCCTTAATGTAATCCTTCTCTTGTTGTATAGTCGAAAGTGAAGCACTCAAGTGATCAATCTCATCACGTGCAGCTTCCTTCGTTGTGGCAATTTCATTTTGCAACATATTTATATCATCTTTAGCCCGGTAAAAAAATTCCTTAAGCCAACCCAAACGAGAATCTAAATCAGTAAAGGAGACATTTTCAGGTAAATCAATTGCACAAATGGTATCTTTCAATCTGTAGAAGTCCAAGGAAACACCCTTCAGTTCATTTCTTTCATTAACAAGCCACCTAGCTCTTCCCACATTATCGACTGACTGCAGTTCCTCGGGTACATCAACCTGGGACAGGATGTGTTCAAATGTCTCAAGAACCAAGGTCTTTTGCAAGAGTGATTCTTGCAATGATGCAACCAAATTTTCACTCTTCACCAACTCTTCCTTCTGTAATTCAGCAGCTTCAAGGGCACTCGACTTCTCTTGCAATTCAACCAAACATTTCTGAAGCTCACTTGTTTTATCAGCCAGAGACTGCTTCAGTGAGTCCCGCTGCTGAACCAATGCCTTCCCTTTTGTCACAGCCATGCTCAGCTTTTCCTTGGTATGAGCACACCTCATCTTTTCCTGCTCAGCCTCTGTCTTTGCTTTTCCAAGCTCAGAATTTAGCATCTCCACCGTCCCTTTCTCACTTTCAACTTGTTCAAGCAATTTCCTATTTTCATCTTCCAGAAAACCAATTTTTGCAACCAGCTCTGCTTCCTTCCTCCTGAACTCAAATAATTCATCACGTGCAGCAACAAATACAGTACTAAACTCCTGCACACCAAAATCGGACTCAGCCTTTGTCAAACACTGTCTAAGTTGATTAACCTCAAAAAGAAACTGGTTATACTTCTCAATTAATGCCAAAGTGCTTTTCTCAACAAGGTCAATCTGCTCCCCACCAGAATCACCAAACAATTCTCCTTGATCAACAACCGACCCAAGAGCAGCCAAAATCCTCTCCAGTGCAACCTCACATTGCTGGTTCTTCTCCACATAAACCCCCTTCTCTGCTTCTGCTATGGAACTCATAAACTTCGCTTTTAGCCCTTCAATCTCTTGATCCTTCATATAAATCTCCTTCTCAAGCGCCTCCCTCTCTTCCTGCACACACTAAAACCCTAAGTAAAACATAAAAATCATTGACCAACACGCACACACTAAATAAAAACACACAAAACCTTGTATCTGATTTCAAATTTCTCTTTTTCATCAACAGCCTGCTCCAGCAAAGCGCGCATGCGTTCCAATTCACTGACAAAGTGATTATTGTCATTATCTCCACTATTGTGTGCAATATTATCCATGTCATCGAACTGTCTAGCTGCCGGATTCTGTTCCTCTATAACGCCCTCATTTCCACGCGCAGTTGGAGTTCCAGCTTCCCTATTATCATTATTCAACTCATCCGAAGCATCCATAAACATATCTTCTTTGCTATCAACATGAGACAACTCAATAGATTCCGCTTCCTGTATTGACTACAAAACAAAATAAATCATACTTAAAAAATAAATATTCCAAATTACAGATTTTCCCTATTAACAATGACAAAAAATTAGATTTCAATTGAAAAACATTCCTAAAAAAAACCTGATTAGTCGAAGATTGAGGGTAAATTGCTCCATTTTCAACAGCTCCAGAATTCTCCGAATCGTGATTTTCCGACATTTCTACTGATCATATAAATTCATAATAAATAGAAACAGCTCCAGATCTGCAAGAAAAATTCAAAACAATATAATAAGTAAAAAAAATGAATAAATAAAATCCAAGAAATCAAGGCAGATTAATGGATTTGACCTGAATTTAAATTCTACAGTGCACAGATGAGATCCTGATTGTGCTTAGATTCAAAGGAGAATTTGCCGTTTGCGCAGTAGTAATATTTTTTTATTTTATTAATTAATTTATTTAATTTTTATTGATGTTTTTATTCTTGGCGTTACTGTGTGACTGCCTTAAGGTTCACTCTTTTCTCCAATGACACGCGGTACATGATTTGTTCTCTCATCGCATTGACGAGGTTCACTCTTTTCTCCAATGACATGCGGTCAATGATTTGTTCTCTCATGGCAATGGTCGAAAAGTTGATTGAAATAAGATAAAAATTAGATGATGTTTGATACTTTATATTGATATGTGATTACGGATAATTATAATTCATGTGATTTTAAAAAAAATAATATTATAATTAAAATATAAAAAATAATATTATAGTATTTGATTTATAAGTATTTTATGAAAAATATAATGTTTATTTTTAAAATTACTTTTATTTATTAAAATATAATTTTAATATATTTATATTTTTTATTATTAATGTTTATATAATAGCATCCCTTTAATATATTTTTAATATCTTATATTTATTTTTATTTTTATTATGATTTTATATTTTATATTTTTATTTCTTAATATAATTTTTATATTATATATTTTATTTTAATTTTTTTTTTTAAAAGATAATAAAAATTTTATTAGCAATCACCATGACTACTGAGAATAATAAAAAAATCTTCGAAATCTATATAAAAAAAATAAATTATAACATTATATAATATTTTTAACAATGTAACAAAGTTGAAAGGTAAAAATATCTTTAATAACATTACAAAGTGTAATATAATTTGATTGCATTGGTTTTTTTATTGCAATCACAATACATCCATTGACTATACGTGATTGTATTACAATCTTACTTTACACTGGTTTGTTGCAAAATAAATATAATTTAATTAGGTATATTTTAGAAAACGTGCTTCCACTTCTCTCATACCAAATGTTATTTAAGAAAATTAATTATAATAATAATAATAATTAATAATTAATAGGTTCAGCAAACAGTTTTTATAAGTATTTTTAATATCTTTTTAGTTAAATTGTTATTTTAAAAAAATTTATTCAATATTTAAATAAAATATTATAAAATATATTATATTAAGTATAGTAGCATTTCTTATATAAAAAAAACATTGATCCTGAAGCATTTCTCATTTTAATATATCCTAAAACGACAGTAAAAAAAGTAAAAACTGTGTGTTTCTTTACTTTATAGCAAACTCATACTACATTAGTGTAAGGTAGAAGTAAACAAAATTGGATGAAATTTAATCAAAATAATAGATATTCATTATAAAAAATAAAATTGGATATAATAAAAACTTTAAATTTATTTATTTTATTAATTAAAAAACAATTAATGACTCAAAACTTGGAGTCAGTCTTCAATATGAGTGTTTAACATATGGAACCAAAAAATATTAAACCTTTTTTTTTTAAATTATTAGTAATAGTGCTCTTTCTATTCATTGAGAAATTTAATATAAATATATAAAAAATAAAATCTTTAACAAAAACTACAGGCATAGCCTATTCTTCTAACATGTCGATAGTGTAAGTTAAAATTATGTGTCTACTAATTGAAATGTTTGATTTGATTTGATACATCTTTAGTTTAAAAATAATTTATTTTCAATTAATTATTTTTTATTATGAATATATGTGAATATCCATTGTAGTTCAACATATCTAATGTATCTCCTCATATCCAATGTACCTCTTCATATCTAATGTACATATTTATGTAAGTGCATTCCTATCTTCTGGATTTATTCAGTATGTGTACATTCCTATCTACTAAGTTCATCATCTCTATTTATACAAATTCATTCTCCTTCAATCTATGTAAGCCTATAAATAGAGGCATTATAGTTTATGGTTTATACACTAAAAAAGAAATAAAAATAGGAGATCTTCTTACTTTTTTATTACTTCTCTCTAATATTTTTCTTTCAAAATTATATTTTACAATATGTTATCAGCACAAAGCTCTAATATTTAAGTTTTGATATCATTTAGTTTCCATCATCATCTCAAAGTTAAAAGGCTACATTATGTCAAGTAATTTTCTTTTTAAATTCAATTATCGCTTTATTACTTTACTCATATTTTCAATCTATCATTAGTCAATTTCTTATTTTAAATTTTATTATCAGTCGATTTTGATTTTTGCTTGTCGATAACAATATTTTTTTTATCTATTAATAGTTTTCACCATGTCAAATCTTACAAAATTTAAATTTATGGCTCTTGATATTATTGACAAGAATTATCCATTCTAGATTCTAGATGCTATAGGTCTTGGAAACACAATCAAAGAGACAAATGAAGCATCCAATTAGGATAAGGCTGATAATTCTATTTTATAGAATTATGTTATTTCAATTTTGTTATTAAATATTATCTAAGTCCTCAATTTTCAATTATAATTTATTTATTTTTAGTTGTTTTTATAATTAGGTTGCTTTTAAGTTAGTTATTTTAATTTTATGTTATTCCTTTTAATTTAGTTATTATTTATTAATTTTTATATTTTTTGTAGGATTAAAAGTGATTGGGTTTAATTTTGAAAAGTTAAGTGTTGAAAGACCTAGAATCTGTTTGCATATACTTTACTATTTTGGCCATATCTTGAGTTACAGAACTCAAAATGATGCGATTCTTTGACCATTGGTAAGCTAAGAGACAGAGCTACAACTTTTATGAAGATCACTTTGCTCAGTTTCGCTTTGAAGATAGAGAAAATCGCATGGGAAAATAGCTAGATGTACTGTGCCGGGAATGAAAATTTGTAAAGGCTGATAATTGATTTTTGGGCCTCTTATTATACTTTTAAGCCCAATTAAACCCTAGGTCAACTTAAGGAACTTTAGGTTAAGTCTATTAGTATAAATAGGATATGTTTAACAACATTAGGGACAACCTTTGGAGATTCAAGAAGCTAGAAGTTGAGGTTGAAAGTTGGAGATTAAGGCGGCAAATATTGTTTTGTTTTCTTCCTTGGCATTTATTTTTCTTGTTATTCTCAATGGTTGAATTTATTATAATGTTAATTGTTTTTGCAATTATGAGTAGTTAATTTCTTTTTTTAGGATTGCAATTGAATTCACATGTAATCTAAGTTTTTAATCTCTTTCTTACTTATTTTTAATGAGATTTGAATTGTTTATTCCAATTTGTTTTCAATGCTTTTAATTGCTTGGTCACCAATTAAATTGATCTAGGAACCTAAACAAACTTGAAAAAGGGAGTTTAGAGTAGACTAAAATTAGGATAACATATGATCATATTAATTGATTTGCATATAGGATAAGAATATACCTATAGGCCATATGTAGCCAGATTAGAGCCTGCACTTAATAAGTCTGTTTTAATTTCAATTCACATAGGGATATAGTGTTTTGATTAAAATAGATATTTTTATAAGATGAGTTGGGAGACCCTTATAAATAATTTAGGACTCTAGGTTAGCAATTCGACCCATTGAAATAAGTTAAAGAATAGAGGTAAGATTTAGATGAAGTGTGAGGGATATTGTAATCTTAGGCTTGTTTGATTTGATTTTTATGTTTAGTCTAAATTTTAGTTAATTAGTTTTAGTTAATTAATTAATTTTGATTGTTTGGATAAGATTAAATTGTTCTAATTTTAGTGCTTAGTTTTAGATCAATTCCCTGTGAGATCGATACCTTGCTTGCTAATATATTATCTATTCGATACGTATACTTGCGTAGTAGGATTTTAACTGACAAAGGCAAAAGCAATGATTTTCCTTCGTCGCCATCTCCATGAAGAATTAAAAACTAAGTATCTTACAATAACAGATATATATGATCACCAGAAAAATATAATTCATCCAAAAGCTCGTTATGATTGGATGCATTTATGCTTACAAGATTTTAAATCTGTAAGCTAATATAACTCAACAATATTTAAAATTAGTTCTCAATTAAAATTGTGTGGAGAAAATGTTACTGATGAAGATATGTTAGAAAAAAACATTTTCTACTTTTCACGCTTCAAATTTGTTTTTGCAGTAGCTATACCTTGAAAGAAGCTTTAAGAAATATTAGAACTAATTTTATGTCTTCTCGTGACTAAGCAAAATGATAAGCTACTTATAAAAAATCATGAATCTCGTCCAACTAGTTTAACTCCATTCCCTAAAATGATTGCGATATCATTTTATAATTATGGCTGTGGGCGTGGTCGTGGACATGGAAGAAGCTGTCATAATTAATACAACCGTAGTAGTCCTAATAATCACTATTCTAACAATAAGAATGCACTTAACCACCATAACTGAATGAATAGTGGGGAAATACAAGAAAAAGAAAAAAAATGGACAGAATAAAAAATTACAAAAAATGTCTGTCATCAATGTGGCATGAAAGGTCATTCGTCACGTACTTGTGGTACATCGAAACATCTTATTGAACTTTATCAAGCATCGTTGAAAGATAAAGAAAAAAATATTGAAACAAATTTTGTTAAAAATGATGGTCAAGTTGATGTGACATATCTGGATGTTGTTGATTCTATCCACCCTAAAAGACGAATTGATTATCTAATTGGTGATGTTATGATTGGTGATGGTGATGGAAATGTTCAAAAATGAAATTTACTAATCAGTTTGTTAATATGTTTTAATATTGGTCTACTAGGAAAATGCATTTGTTTATGTTCTCGTTACATCTAAATGATATATTGATGTATTAAAATATATAATGTTCTTTTATATTAACTTTCAAATTTCCTATTATATATCTAGTTTTATCAAAGAAAATATGGATATTTTTTTTGTTAGATCCAAGATCAATGATAAATGGATAGTGCTACAACATACACTATTTTAAAGGACAAGAATATTTTTCCCATTTAAAATTGGAAAAAGCCAATATCAATATAATATCTTGTAGAACAAAATTAATTGAAGTTTCCGGAAGAGCCAATATATTACTACCCAGAGGAACAAAAGTTATAATCAAGGAAGCATTATATTCTACTAAGTTTCAAAGAAATATGTTAAATTTTAAATATATTCGTCTAAATGGATATCATATTGAAACAACAAATGAAAGCAATATTGAATATCTCCACATTACTTCCATCATAAAAATGTAACGAATCTTTTTTCCTCAATCAAATTCAACTATTCATGACGAGAATGGATTCACTCAGCTTTTTCCAATTCTGTCTCCATTAACACCCTTAATGATGGAATTTCCACTTCAATGAGTAGTACTGCTTCTGTGCCATATACTTGTGAGTATGGTGTTGCCTTTGTAGAGGTACCCACAAAAGTTTGATATGCGTGCAAAGCAATAAGAAGTTTCTCATGCCAATCTTTATAAACTTTAGTCATTTTTTTGACAATCCATTAAATATTTTTATTAGTTGCCTCCACTGCTTTGTTCATTTTTGGACAATAAGTTGTCGAGTTATGATACTTGATCTTGAATTTAGCACAAACTTTCTTTACCATTGTACCATTTAGATTGCTCACATTATTAGTAATGATCATTTATGGCAACTTTTATCGACATATTATCTTTTTCTTGATGAATTTGCATACCACTTTTTACGTTACATTGGCATAGGAAGCTATTTTTACTTATTTTATGAAGTAATCGATGGCCACCAATATAAATCGATGTCCATTAAAAGATTTTGGAGTGATGAGCCCAATCACATCCATTCCCTACATCGATATCCATTAGAAGCTTTTGGAGTGATCAGCCCAATCATATCCATTGCAAGTAGAAATCGATGTGGGGAATTGATTGTGTCGACCTTCATGCCGATTCCTACTTGTAATCCCATTACCAATGCCTCGTACTCTGCCATGTTATTGGTACAATTGAAATTTAATCTTGTCGTAGTTGGATAACACTTCCCATCTGGAAAGATCAAAATTGCCTCAATTTCGTGCCTTAAATTTAATAGATCACCACATCCAGTCACCTCAATTTCTGCTTAACTGGCTTGCAATCTAGTCTCAAGGTAACTTGTGAACAACAATACAAGTATTAAGACCTACATATCTTGGTATGACCATGCAAATACATTCCCATATTCATGAAGTAACTTTTTCAACTTTTGTCATTCATTAGGTGATGGTGAAGTGCTAATCTTAACCTATTTTTTATCATCTTCATTTCCCAAGTTAATCATTTCTATGAGTTCTTAGTGAGGTAAAATCTCTTTTTCCTCCTATTCCAACAATCTAGACAAATCAAGGGGTAATTCATAATCATCCGCTTTCTTTTCATTTTTCAGTTTATTAATGCTAGAAATTTTCTCGAAAACAAAATTCAAGTTGTTTTCTAGATTGTCTTCACGTTCATTATTTAGAGACTTATGAATAGGTGAAATTGGACATATATGTATAGGCAAGTATTTATTGGCTAAAAGAATATATAAAAACAACATGTGCAAAAAAAGGTGATAAATAACAATTGAAGAGAATATAACAAAATACATCATGCTTGTCATTTATTTGAATGATTAAAGTAACAGAAAACCCCATTAAAATAGAAACTACTTCTAATGCCCTTTGGTATTGGATGCACCAAATGGACTTTCTCTCTAAGATCTTCATCTTTAGCCATGTGAATTGATAACTCCTCAAATGCCTCCTCTAGAGTCTCAGTAACCTTAACCGATGCTTTCTCAAATGTACCAATAACCTTAATTGATGCTTCGAGATGAATGCATTCTGTAGAGTGGAAGGTTTCATACAACTATGAGATTGTCTTTTTCTCAAATTCTTCTTCTTCTCTTTGAACTAAGACATCTTTTTGATTTTCTTCTAGATTGCCAACTTTCTTCTTTCTTTTTTGGTGGATTTATACCCTAAACCAAACCTTTCCTCATTCTTGATCGGAATTAAAGGCTGCCTCATTCATTACATATTATTTCCTAGCCTAAAACCAGCACAACACCTTTTTCCCACCGTTTGTTTAACTTCCATCTTAATTACCCTTGACAAGCGTGGAGTTGGTATTACTGCTCCCTTTCCCACATAAATAGCATTAACAAACTCAAACGATTTGAAAGAGCATTCAAGGACTACTTCCACAGCCTCTACATAAAGAGTCGATTGGGATTGAATGACTAATATTTCTTCCTCCACAAAGATGTTTACCAATTAGCCTTCATTTATAAATTTAACTTTCTGATGAAGAAAAGATGGTATGACTCCTGCCATATGGATCCACGAGCACCCTATTAAGCAATTATAGGATAGGGCAATGTTCAACACTTGGAATTAGATATCAAAAATTCATGAGCCAATTTTCATCAGTATTTCAATTTCACCTACCACTTCTTGTCTGACCCCATCGAAAGCTTGTACGATCATGTAACTAGCCCTTATATAAGACATATCACTTAGTAACCTGGTTAAGGCAGAATGAGGCATGACGTTCAGAGCCAAACCATTGTTAATCAACACTCTAAGTAAAGCACGATCCTTGCATTTAATGGTTATATGGAGAGTTTTGTTACTCCCTCAACCACTTGATGGAATTTCCTTGCCACTAAAAGTAATGAAGTTCCCTATTGTAATACTTCCCATAATATGGTCTAGTTTTCAACTAATATACCATGAGCCACATAAGCTTGATTCAAAACTTTGAGTAACGTGTTCTTATGTGCTTCTGAATTCAAAAGCAAAGATAACAGTGAGATATAAGTAGGCATTCTCGTTAATTACTTCATTACGCTATACTCACTATGCTTGATGAATTTGAGTAACTCATCGGCATCTTTTTCCATGACAGTCTTTTTGACCTCATTATCTCAAGTAACTATCAGTTCAGTAGTTTGGTTTTTGGGAAAGGCGTTTGCTATTTTCTAATTTTCTTCTCCCTGTTTAGTTTTTTTATCTTTTTCAACTCTTTCCACTATTTCGAGAGAATAACATCGCCCATGTCATGTTATAGCTCCTACATCAATCAGATTTGCAGAAGATACTTAGGGGGTAGGGGAGGTCATGCTTAGAATGTTACATTCATAATTCTTGGGAACGACCTTATCACTTTTGTATAGGAATGGACTAGGAATTTCAATAGTGATTCCAATTCTAACAACATCATGGAGTTTGTTGTTCATCGGGTTCATTTCTTCTTTGTAGAAGATAATAAGAGGTTTGGGTTTACTCATGCCAGATGCACTTGATGCCGCTTTAATTAGGGAATCTTCATTTATGGCTCAAACCCACTTTTCTTCAGCTTCTACATAAAATTCGATTATTGACAAATCCATTAACTCTTGCAGCTTGTAATGAAAACCATCAGAATTTTGGACAGAATGTTTAATGGCACCTATATGGAATTTTCAAGAAAGATTGGTATTATCCTTAATTCTCTGGTGTCTATTAGTTCTGAAGCTATAGCATTTACTTTGAGCAAAGCATCGAACATTCTATCCATTGGTATTTAGACCTCATCGACACTTTTCGTCATCTTCTGTGCTATTCCTTCATGTATAGCATTTACTGTCGACCTTGTATGGTCAGGTAAGGGATTCCCATGAACATTTGAATTTTTTTTTTTGGCAAAATTTATGAGTCCTACCTTAAAGAGTGCTTGGACCATATGTTTCAATATGGTTTTATTCTTCGTGGAATGTCCTTGAATCTCAAAATGATAATCACAGTTTGCGTTTTACTCATACCATCTTAGAAAAGAAAGTCCGAGTGGTTCTAGAGGGGTATGAGCAAGAAGTCTATTTTCAATACGTTATGGCAACAAGGTAGTGTAGGCAACTAGGATGGGATTAAATTAGGGTTTTTCTTGGGTGGTTTTAGATCTTTCTAACCATTATCAAAGTTGTTAGTCGAGGATATGGGCCTTGGTGTTGAAACTTGTAAGAGAACCTTGGTTTGAAATGCTGGTTGTGGGGTAGGTTGATAGATATATGGGTTTTGGGCAATATTGCCTATATTTGGATAGAAAGGTTGATACGAAAGGTATGGATGGCATGGATTGAAATTATGAGTTTGTTGGCTAGTGTAGGTAACTACTTGTACATCCCTTTCCCTTTTCTTGGATGTATTCCCCTCTTTTGAGCTAATAACTTCGTTCCCTTCAATTTTACCACTTTTTATTGCTCCTTTTTATTATTTCACCAGATAGGACTAGATTTATAAAATTTTTTATGGCATTGCTAATCAAGTGTTCACAGAAAGGAGCCTTGAGTGTGTTTATAACAATATAGTCAGTCCTTATCAGTTAGGGATGGCTGAACCTGTGCTGCTGTATCTTTCTATCTTTGGGCATATTCCTTAAAACTTTGCCTAGCCTTTTTCTTCATGGTTTGGAGTGACAAATGGTTAGGAGCTAACTCAACAACATACTTGTATTGTGCCATAAAGGCTCTCACTAAATCCTTTCAAGTTTTGACATGACTCTGATCAAGCTGTATTTACCATCTTGCGGTTGCTCTAGTTAAGCTATTTTAAAAGAAGTGAATTAGCAACTTGTCGTCATCTGATTGTATGGTTATTTTTCGATAGTACATGGTAATGTGTGCCATCGGGCATTTTGTCCCATCATACTTTCTATCAAGCCCTACTCCATTATATACTCATCATAACATCCATATACTCGATGACACATCTGCATGTTAGAATGCCTTAGAAATAGTTAAATAATCGGTATCGTAATTAGTTATGCAACTAAGTTAATTTAAAGCCTCGAACTAGTTCAAATAGGAATTTTAAGATGAAATTGAGAATTTTAAAATCACAGAATGACTTAATATGGTGATTTGGAGTTCGAGGATTAAATTGGAGTCAATTGGGAATTTTCATACCATAGGGGGCAAAATAGTAATTTTACCATCCGAGGGCAAATTTGGAAAGTTGGATGAAAATTTTGATTAAGTTTGACCAATTAGAGTATAATTTGAGATTGAGAAGTGAAAATTTTCAATTTTGAGCATAAGGGCAAAAATGTAATTTTTCGGGTCCACAAGGGCAAAATTGGAATTTTACGATTTTAAACCACCATGATATTTGTCAAGCTCCAGAATTTTACCTATTATTATTTTATGCTATGGATAAATATTAGAGCATTTGTGATGGTAAGAAAAGGCTTAAAAACTTATGTTAAAACAAGTGGACTAATAAAAAGGTGACATGCGTTAAAAATTAAATATTATTATATTGCCATTTAAAAACCAGCCCATACTCTTCCACTTACAAATTGAGGGCCGACCAGCACCTGCAGAAAAGAGAAGAAAAGAAAAGAAAAACCCTAGGGAGGAAAAACTAAGGAAAATTTGTTGAATTTTCAAGAAATTGGTGACTAAAGGTAAGATTTTTAATCTTAAGCTTGAAATTCATCTTGCCCATGCATTCTTTTCCATTTTTCATGAATTAAATTCAAGTTTTCATGAGGGGCAATATGCTGGCCAAATTTAGAGAGAGAAAGTTGGTGATGAATTTAGTTGAATTTTAAGGTAACTTAGTGTTTTTAGGTGTTTAGTAACATTTAGTATGAAAATTAAGCAAGAAATCCACATGCCCATTATAGAACCTATCTTGGCCGAATTTTATGGGTGAGGTTTCATGATGAATTTGGTTGTTTTTCATGCCCTTTAGATTGTATTTGGTGCTTAGGAATACCGAAAATTGAAAACGAGTACTGAAAAATTTTACTCCCGTTAGTTAACAATTTGCACCATAATGAGGGATATTTTGGTAATTGCACTTAGAATAGATTTTTAGTGAAGTGTGTGGAATTTTGGGGAGTATTGGAAGTGCAATAAATTAATTGGAATCGAATTGGACGTTTAGACCAATTAAATAGTGTATAGTGCGCGATAGGCTGAACACCTCCCATTTTATTGCATGCATTCATATAGAACATAGAATAGTTTTGTGACAATTTAGCATAAGTATATTAAATTTCCTATTGCACATTATGTATAGGTGGTGAGCCCTCGGATAAAGGTAAAAGTATTGCATCCGAGGATCAAGACTAGGAGTGTTGTAAATTCTCGTCAAAGTGAGTAACCACTGTTCATATTATCTATCTAGAGTATTTTTTACAATTGTTTTTATAATTTTAAGAATATTGAACCTAAATGAATTTTATGTTTTATGACTAATAATCGATTTAAGGAATAAGGTTTATGACTTATTTTACAATTCAATAATAGTTTTGAAAATGTGAGTATGTGGAGACCAACCTTTGATGTTGCCTATATATTTAAGTTACGTACCTACGTTTGGAATTGATGATTTATGAACTGATACGTAATGACATATGTGGCTGGGTTTTTGGGTTGTGAAATATATAAACTGTTTGTTTTCCTTTGACAAGCTGGGTAGTATTATGTTAGCCATGTTATGCTGTTAAAATTTTATTGATTGGTGGGTTATTTAATTAGCCACTGTAGTAGGCGGGTTTTCGTGGACCAGTCTATTAGAGGGACACAGTAAACCCCGTTATATTTACTTTAGTATGAGAGGCGCGAAGGATATCTCCTAAGGTACGATAGAGTTCACTTCACGCCGAACCACCACTTGAAGATGAACTCTGTCAACGCCAAGGGATGGCTAAACTATGTTTTTATGAGTAGTTGTTAACTTAATAACCTTGGTGGACTCGGTTGAATGTCTCGGCCAAGGTATCACCTAGTATGATTTTTGACACGAGCCAAGTTTTTAAGAAAATCATAAGTCATGATGTGTATTATAATGAAATGTGTTGTTTTATATGATTTGAAACAAGTACAAAATGTTGTGGATTATGGTATGATAAAAAGTTAACTATCTCCATTTACTCAACTTTAGATGTTAATGACAGACTTTGTTTACTCACTGAGTTTATAAAACTCACTTTTTCTTTTTAACCATTTCAAGCTCAGGATAGTCTGTAGGCAGTCGATTTCATCAAGGATCTCTTTGGGACTTACTTCCTTGGAAATCGTAGGTCTACATTCTTACACACTTTTGATTATCTTAGGGTCTATATGCCACTGTAGGATAATTTTGAATACCTGGTTTACTGTATCACTATGTGTATGAATTTATTTTGTTCTTACACTACAAAAATTATTTATGCATAATTCTATAAAAATTGTTTTATAAGAAAATAGAATATATTATCGAATATTTTTATTTAGTCTAATTAGCCAACATTTCACTCCAAATGGATGATTTAGATTTCAAAAATTTATTTTTGATCGAAAATGGATATCTTTTTACCATATGTTGTATTTTTATTAGGTTATGAAATTTTTGGGTAAAAATGACCAAACTACCCCTGTGTGGCAAAAATTTTATTTTGATTATTTTTTATCTAAAATAGTTTATATTCTCTTAAAACTCGATATTTAGTAACTATTGCTCATAGAGGAAGTGGAAAACTGATGCAAGGGCCTTGCAAGGTTTCGGTTGACAATCCGGGTAATGAATGTCTATAGAGATTTCGCGACGGTTGTCACGAGCTCGAAGGGAGTGTCAGCTCGTGACACTTTCAAAGTTCGGCACCTTAAATTTGGCAAGAATTACCACATCGGGTACTAAACATAACTCAATTCCATCCATAGTTTTGAACATGTCTCCTTTTTTAACAACACTAAGGCACTCTTCAGCAAATCATATTTCTTCCCAACCTTGTCATTTTCCATTGCCTCAAATGAATTTCTCTTCAACCCCTCATACTTTTTTCGATTATCTAGATTAAGGACTTGCATTTGTTTAGCAGGTTTTACTCCCAAATTTGATTCAAATTGCCCATGGACTAGTTAAGGACCTAGTAAAGGTGATATGTTGTAGCAAACATAAGGAAACCCTCCAGCAGGTGGTGCCATCTGTAGGTGAATTCCTTAAGAGGATTGTGCATGGGGTGGAACATATCCTAGCGAGTAAAGTTGATCATTTCTTAGATTATCAATGTCTTGGTTTTCTGGTGGGGCCAACTCTCTAGCCACTCCTTTTCCTTCGTTTAAACTCACCATCAACTCCATCATTTTTGCTAGTTGATCTTTCAGCTCTTCTTGAGCTCTTTCTATCTTGTCTAATCGATTGCTTTGTTCCTTTTTTTGTTTTCATTCGTCAATAGGTATTATGGATACACTGATCACTTGGCTTAGGTGGTCGAGCTATTTTGGAAACCTTTTGTAATTATAAACATGAATTGGATACATTGCCATTGTATGAATGAAATGAAGAGAAATGAGACCTTTGCCTTTGATAAGTTTATTATTATTTACAGGCAAAAATTATTTATTGTCATGAAATGAGTGTTTATGCATGCATAAAATAAATAGGCATGTGCTAAAAGTATTCATCACATAACATCCATTAACAAAAGTGATCCATTACATCAAATAATTGTTTGATTACAATTCAGGAGCCATCTTTACATCTAGAAATATTCATCAATTCAGCTATAATGACTATAAACTTTATTGTAATATTCAATCAATTGTTGTCCCTGTTCCCCCTTAAGATAGACCTAACCTCTCAGCATGTTTGTCTTTTTAGCTATTTTCCTTGTCTTGAAAGCCACCTCTCTCATTTGTCTGATCAAATACTCTATATGGTCTTGCTTCTGCACGTAAACTTGTTTATAATCTTCACCTTAGTCTTGGATTCGGATGCTTTCTTGCTATAGGCATTTATATTCTCATTGATAAGCTCCCATAATCTCCTTAATCTTATCGTATTCTTGCCTTAACAGCTGAATGGATTCTCGTTGGAATTGCACTTGGTTTCTTAATCCATCATTGTATGCTTGAAGCTCATTACCTTAATTTTCTCTTATTTGTATTTCCCTTTGAAGATTATTAGTTGTGGCAGAGAACTCATTATTTAGACATTCATATTTCTCTTCTCAATCCCTTTATAATTTGCAAACTTTTCTCTTTTGTTCAACTACTTCATTCTTCACTTTTTCACACCCCTTTTGAAAATCTCCATATCATTACTTCCAACTAGCACTTTCAACATTGAATTTCTTTCGGGCCAACTCACTTTCAAGTACAGTATCTCATGGCTTTGGGTCAATTGGGCAATAAAGTGCATTTTCCTGCAGGTATACCACATCCTTGACTCATTGAGCATGTCATATTAAGTACCCAATAGTAGCTTCATTAGCATATCTTCCTTGGTCTACCCAACTTGTCTTTTTCCATGCCCATGCAATTTCTTTAATCTTCTTTAAGAATCCTGACTCTCTATAAGTAAATTCCAAGATATTGAGTCGGTGCGTCATCGACTCGAATTGCTCTAACCCAAATTGCCTTCTTACTATGATTAGGTTATAACAGATCGGTCCCTAGGATCCCATTAACAGTACCCAAGGTTTATCTCCACATTTGTACATAATTGGGCAGTGAGGCATCTATGGAGCCCTCTATGTTACTTCCACACTCATGAGTTTTCTAAGCTTGGAAGTCCATTGCTATTTAGTCTTGCTTTCCAACCATTTACTCTCACAGAAATCTTTGATGAAAGCACTTTGTGGATGAAATGGTGTTCTAAATCACCTAACTTTATATTTGAAGTAGCTTGTTATCCAAATAGACAAAAGTTGTGCGCATCCAACAAATCGTCCTTTTCCCTTTCGATGACAATAATTTAGTGACTTAAAGGTTTATACTAAGATCGACGATGAATGATTAGCCTTGTTGATGACTTGCTCAAAGAAATCCATGATTACCACCTCTATAGGCCCCAAAACTTTCAAAAATATGACTAACCCATATATTTCTAATGCCATCACAATTTAACCTTGCTTAGTGTCCTGATGCTTCATGATCTAGTGGGGCAAAAAGCTACATGGGATGCATTCATTATTTTCCTTTTTCCTTATTTTTATATCTTGACATGGCTAGCTTCCTTCAATGACCAGTCTTTTATCTGTTCCAATATATCTTATCTGGATTGTAAAGATCTTTCTAAAACTAAGCTAAATATTCTTTGATCGTCAACACCATATCCATTTTATTAAATACAAAGCATATAATGATGGATTCCAGAATTGCATGATGGCTTTCAACAACTGATCATCAGTCCGCACCTTAAGCAGTTGAGCTATGTGGCCATATTTCTTATCAAAGTTTCCTCGAGTCATGGCCTTCCACGTTTTCCATATGCTGAGCAAGTCGGTGAAGTCATTCTGTTTAAGATCAAAGTGAACCCTTTCAAGTAGTGATGAGATGTGACCTTCTACTAAGCAATCTCCCTCGTTTTGTTGAGCACTAGCCATGTGCTATGGTACTCATATATCCTATCATAGCCTAAAGGAGGCCATGATGACTCCATGAATGAAATCGGATTCTCCCCTCATCAATGGTTGTCAAGTGACAAATACCTTTTCTTATATGCAAAATTATGATGCAAATGTGTATATACAAACAAAAATGACAACAAATTCAAGTCAGTATAGTAAATAAGACCAAAGAATATTAACTTGCACTCTAAGAAAAGTGATAATTAATTTCATGGGTATTTATCATGTCACCAGAGCTATTTACTCTACAATTTTTATTATTATTTTTTTATGGGAAATTTAAAGTAGAGAAAGTAAGAGAAGTTCCTTCATGTGTGCCTAATCAAAAGGTATACTCTCACGGGCAAGGCTCTACCTAGGAAAAGGTTGCTCATGGCATTCTATATGTTAAATTTGGGTTTGAACGGAGCAAAAAGTTATCAAATTGTTCTTCATTATCGTTCACTAGAACTAATAAGGTACCTCAATCCTCGCCCATTACAGGCTTTAAATGAACTAGGTTCAATTTGAGTGGGAATATTCACTAACCCATGTGGAGGTTATCACTTCAGGAGAACATAGCTACTAAACTCCTTTCTAATGAAGGACAAAGCCCGAGTAAAAGGCTTATGCATGAATGCAACATGTGTCGTGTGTGTGAAGGAATGTAGCATCCTTTTTATCAGTAATCTCATATCCCTCTATCCTAAATTCCCCACAACCATTAGGAACAATAAATAACATAACAATAAATGCACAAAATAATAATGCATGAACAACAATGCTCAAAATTAAAGGAAACTTTAAATTATTTAAGGCTTAGGATAATCTATGATTAATTAATTACTCAACTCTTTAGTGTCCTCAGTGGAGTCACCAAATTGTTGTTACGTGCAAGTCTGAGAACCTGTCTGCCTCAACATGAAAATTTTTGGAGTCACTACCAATCTTTTTTATCTAACTGTGATTGGCTACCTATTAACTTCGTTCTATTTGACAAGGTCATAAATTGATTTTTAAATTCATTTAAAGAACAACAACCTAGTATGTGATTTTTTTTAGAGTTGGAATTGGGTGTACAATTACGCACGGGGAAAGATTAACACCCCCGTGATACCCATTCCATGAACAATACCATTTAATCATATGTTATCTTATTTTAACCTTAACTTTTGATTTTATTCTTATGTCTCTTTATATATTTTTTATTCTTGATTTTTATTTTTTTCATAATCTTTCTTTCTAATTTATTATTATTATTTTATTTACTTTTTTTATTTTTTAAATCAAAGGTCGATTATTCAGCTTTGTGGATGCACATGATGCAATCATGAAATAATGTCATGATTTATCAAATTTAAATAATAAAAAACAAAAATCTTGTATCGAAAAAAATCATTTGTAGACCATCCCAGCACTTTGATGAAGTCTAAAAGTTTTCCTCACCTAAGGATAACCCCAAAAAAACTCATCTCTACAAGTCTTTCGAGAAAATCCCATCATAGGAGTTCTCAACCCATTAGCAAAATAAACGTTTCATTTACCATGTCAAGATAAAATCATAAATGATGCCAAATGAACGCGTTTATAAAATAATTTCTTTGATTTTAATTTTTATAGTAATATATTTAATATTTTAATATGATTAAATACTTCTTTTGTTCTTACTATATATTTTTTAAAAAGAAGTTTTATTTAAATCGATGATTTTGTTATGGGTTATTATTATTTTCTAAAACTATTTGTATTGAATAAACAACTTGGTTCCACTAGTATTTTATTTGTAATAAATGTTTGAGTTAATTAATAACTACATTAACTTTAATTTTAAATAAAATATTCTATGAATTTATTTTTTTAAATATTTAAGATGACTATTTGAATTAACGGGATATTGGAATATAAGATTAGGTTTATCCCAATGTTTCAGTGAAAATTCTAATCGAATTCTACACTTAGGAAAGTCATCCTGAAAATAACAACTCTTTGCCTTCCTGGGTGAAGCTCCATCATCGGGGGTTAATCCAAATAATATTTTCTATGTTAATATTCTTGATGGCATAGCTAGTCCATTTTCCTAAACCTAAATATTCTAACCTTCCAATTTTTAGACTAATTTTATCCCTTATTAATTTATATACTACAGTTTTATTATTATATCTTTTTCATATTTCTTGTCTAGCCTAGTATCCATTTCATTATATTATCCTTAGCATTATAAATAACAAAGTATTCCATTATTTATTTATACATTTTTTTAAAAAAACCTAAACATATTTTATCCTTTTATTCTATTTAAAGAATATATATATATATATATTTATATATATTCATACCTTTTTTTATATTAATTAGACATTACTTATTAATTTATGCAAATAATAGTATTTTTTAAAAAATAAACTAAATCAAATGTTGATTAAAGCTAACCCTAATCATACAATACAAACAAATAACAGTAATAAAACAATATAAACCAAACCAAACATAAAATAAGGCCTATGTATTCATCCTTGTTTGGGCTCTTTATGACCTAAAAAGAATAGACCACACACAACAATCCCATAAGGGGATTCGTAAGGCTACCTTAATCTTTTTGAAAAAAGGTTACGGGCTTGGTCCAGCTTCCAAAGAGATTACAGGCCTAGCTCGACTCCTTTTTGCAAGGTGAAACGACATCGTTTAGTTAAGAAACCCTAACTCTAAATCTATTTTTTTCTTTCTCACCGCTTCCTTCCTTATTCTTTTTTATCCGTCACTCATTCAAAGTGGACGATTGCTCTCCCTCCCTCTGCCCAAGGTTAAAACTCTAACCTTTTAAACTATTAATTATTCTTCCGTCGTCGTCAAAACCTAAAAGAAAACCTTACCTCCAATTCTACTTATCTCTCTTATTCTTTAATTAGACTAAAAAAGCATCCTAAAACTCCTAAACTTGAAAGCTTCTGGATTTTTCCATTTTTCTATTTTTTTTTTTGTTGTGTTTTTTATGCTTTTTTTGTTTTGTATGGATTGTGGTATAATGTCAGTTGCTAAAGAAGAAAAGAAAAGAAAAGAAAAGCTAGGGTTTCTCTATCTATTTGCTTTTTTGGTTTCCTAAGATTTGATTTCTTTAAGGTTTTTTTTTTGTTTCTTCTTCAAATCCCTCCCTCCCTGACTAGAAGGAGAAGCATAACTTTTATAGTTGCTCTCTTCGGCTACCTTCCTTGGTTGTAAGTAGATAAATGGCTTGCCAGACGCAATTCTCACGATTGGCTAATCTCGATGTAGGGTTCTTGCCTTACGCAAGTTGTTACATGGCAAGACCACGAGTTGATGTTTACGTGGCAAGACCACGAGAAGATGTTTACGTGGCAAGACCACAAGTTTATATTACATGGCTGAGGTCATGGGTTAGTGTAGTTAGGAATACTTATTACCTGGGAAGAGGCCCACGAGATTAAAGTCTTACCTGAGAGTGGATATTTATTGACTGATTTTGATTGTAATTATGGCATGGTTAAGATTTATACAATAGTTTTCTACATGGCAAGTGATTGTTATATATGTGAAGAAATATGTACTTTTCAATTAGTTTATACATTTGATATCGATGTGTCTTTGCCATGTGAATTGTTTTCAAGTATTTAAGTTAATACATGATTTAGCATAATGCTGCAATAATGGTTTTAAATGCATGCTACTTGTTTATAACAACATAAAGCATGAGCTGGTAGCAATCTATTAGGATATTGTGATTGTGATATGATTTTCAAATTTGTTTTGGGTATATACTATGCATAAATATATGAACTATATCTTTTGAAAATAGAGAAACAAGCTCTTTAAGATGATTTAAGTCAAAATTGCCTTGCAAGTGTTTGTATTTGTGAAGATTGAGCATGATAACTACGGATTTTTGGAAAGGCAATATTTCAACTAATTTTGTGTTTAATGAGCACATGGTTTTTAATATTATACCATGCGTTGAAATACATTTATATGAAAGTTGTAATATGTTATTCTTATGAAAAAGTACAACATTTGAATACAATACCATGCCTTAAAAGTAATTATATATACAATTACTTGTTTTTGATATTAATACTGATTTATTGAGTTTGCTCTTGCATTGAGATTTTTCATGATTTAATTAAAGGATCTACTCGGAAGTAGGCCTGCTGTCACACCAAGCTATGTGACCTTTGTGCACCAAGTTAGCTATAACTAGAGATATAACGGGGATGCCTGCAAGCACGTGTTACATGGCAAGACCACCAGTTGATGTATACATGGCAAGACCACGAGTTTATGTTATATGGCTAAGGCCACGGGTTAGTGTAGTTGGGAATACTTATTGCGTGGGAAGGGGCCCACGGGATTAAAGTCCTACCCGATAATGGATATTTATTGATTGGTTTTTATTTCAATTATGTCAATGTTAAGATTTATACAATAGTTTTCTACATGGCAAGTGATAGTTATATACGAAAAGAAATATGTACTTTTCAATTAGTTTATACGTTTGATATCGATGTGTCCTTGCCATGTGAACTGTTTTCAAGTATTTAAGTTAATACATGATTTAGCATAATGCTACAATAATGATTTTAAAGTGCATCTACTTGTTTATAACAACATAAAAATGATTTTTTTTAACGATATAATGCTGCATAATCAAATATTGTTTTATATTTGGATGGTTGTCCCATTTGAGCATTAAGTTATTTATCACTATTCTGGTTTTTTTTATTATTATTCAAATGTTCCACCCTCATGCTTGTTTTCTATCCTTGCCTTGCTCACTAAGCCTATTATCACTGAGTTTGTGAGACTCACCCCGTTAACTTTTTTTACAGATAAGTGTTTGGCTATGTGCATTTTTTGCGAGGTTCTACTTTTACCACTTTGTGGGTAATGGCATCTATTAGCAACTCTTTCTGTGTCACTCAACTACTAGAGGTCCTTATGTTGTCAAGAGATTTTAAGAACTTGTCTTTTGATGTAAAATGTAAAACAAATATTTATGTGATGATAAAACATATTGTATTGAGTAAATTTACGTCATTAATGAAATTGTATTGGTTATGAGATTTCCAAGACACATGTTGTGGTTTGCTGAGTTGATGAATTATGAAGGTTTGCTCGGGACTTGGCAAGCTTGCTCGCGAGACTCAAGCGCCTGTAGCGATCGAGGAATGGTTGTTACACAAGCATATCGCACCTGGCAACCCTGGCTCCTCATTCTCTCTTTTCGTTCCACTAACTTTTTTTTTACCTTTCTCATAACCGACTCTCTTCTTTCTTTTCTTTTTTTTTTATTTTCTTTTTTCTTCCTTATTTTTTAGAATGTTCTTTAGTTGATCATGCTTTAATCTTTAGTTTGTGGTTTAATCCTTGTTTGATCCATTTTCTTCTAATTAAAGTTTATTAAGCTTGTTTTAATCAACAAACTCAATATTAGGCCTAACTTATAAGTCCAAATGGTCATTTAGTTAAAGGCCTGACATTAAATACAGGCCAAAACAAGCCCAAACAAGTTTCGGATCATTTTAAGCCCATTTACATTATTTGTTAAATGTCAACCAACAATAGGCATAAATAAGAATAAAGTAAAATAAAATAAAAGTGAGAATAAAAACAAAAACAAAAATTAAATTAAATTGATATATTCAAGAATGGTGTCTACAAAGGTTTTAACGAAGTATATTCTTAATATAATGAACATTTAAAAGGAAGTGTTATAAATATATGTGAATATTCATTGTATTTCATCATATCGAATGTATCTCTTCGTATCCAATGTACCTCTTCATTTACCATGTACATCTCTATTTTTTGGATCCATTTAGTATATGTACATTCTTATCTACTAAGTTTATTCTCTCTATTTATGTAAATTTATTTCCTCTCCATCTATGTAAGCTTATAAATAGAGGCATTATAGTTAATGGTATATACACTTGAAAAGAAACAAAAATAGAAGATCTTCTTACCTTCTTACTACTTCTCTCTAATATTTTTCCTTCAAAGTTATATTTTACAACATATTTATTTATTTATTTTAAATATCTAATATTATTGCTTTTTATGTATTAACTACAATTAATTTGGTCATTAAGATAAAAAAATCTAATATAAATATATAAAAGACAAAACCTTTTCAAAAAACTAAATAAAATTTTTAAATAGTTTATTCTTCTAACTTATAAATAACTTAACTTAGAATTATGTGTCCATTTATTAATGCATTTGATTTGATTTGATACATCTTTAATTTAAGAACAAATTATTTTTATTTATTTTAAATATCTAATATTCTTACTTTTTATGTAAATGAATTTAAATATTTGGGGATGAAATTCATCATAAAATATACACCCATGGGCAGGCCCATGTTGGAAGGAATAGTGTCACGTGACACTACTCACTTCTTAAAATATTTTAAATTTTATACAATTTATTTAAGATTCAGGGTAGTTAATATATTAACGAACTCATTTTTTTTATAATTTTACAGAAAGTGGGATCAAAGACTCTAAGTAAAAGTGATTTATCAAAAAGTAATTTATGTATTAATATTTAAATACTATAAGAAAAGATAAAAAAATGTATATAATTTAAAATTTTATTAAAATATTTAAAACCTAAACTACTGTCTTTGTCTAAAAATTCAAATCCTTCCCCTTCTTGGTCTTTGATTGTGTTTTTCATTATCTCAAAACAACTCATCTAGACTTCAATTGTAATTAATTTTCAACCTAAATTAAGTATTTACATACTTCATGTCTAATTTTTTTTGATTAGTTTGACAATTTGGATTTAGAATTATAATCTAGCTAATAGAAAATAGTATTACATGTCAAATAATATCTTGAAATTATGAGTCTTTCTTTTTTTGATTATTTTGTAGATATATTATTTGATTATTTGATTTTTTATTTAACTTTATATAGTTTGTGGATACTTATATTTAGTTTTGATCAATGAATAGAAAATTGTCATATTGTTAGTTACTAAACCTAATAATTGCCCATGTAAAATAATATTTTATTTAATTCAAATATTTTAATTTATACTAATAAATAGTAATTTTTAATCAGTTTTATAATTTTAAATAAAAAAGTCATCAAAAGATATTTTTTTAAAAAAATTGTGTCACAAGATTCAAATCCCAAACAATAACAACAAAATTTTACTAACGATGATACTTAACAATATTCTTCTAAGTAAAATCATGTTGAATTTGATCTAAGTACTCTCACAGCAAATCCTAGATTGAGAAAAAAAATTTCTAAATATAACACCACTCAGAAAAATTTCTAAATCTACCCTTGTATACACCTATTTTGTTACTTGCTTAATGAACAGTTTCAATCCCAGTTCTTTGCAATGTGTATCAATAGCATATTTTATTGATAAATCCAAGATTTGGGTTTTTTTATTTAGGCTACAAATACTTTAATGGCGATGGAGAAATTGTATCTAATGGCATCGTGGAATTAATGTTGTTTATCACATGGCTTGCTTTATATTTTAGATTTATAGTTTCTTTCTTCTATATTATGTAGAGAAATATGTTGATATTAATTGAGATTTTTACAATAGTTGCCTGATCTTTTGCATTTTCATTTTTATGATTTCTTTTTTTGTTCCTGTTATTATTATTATGCATTTATTTGCTAAATAACCAATCTATATTTGTTTTATTTAATTAAATTCCTGTTTATTCATATACATTTGAGTTGATCTATTTCTTTTATCAAATATTTTATTCTATATTTTGTTGTTTATCTAAATAAATTTTCAAAAATTTAGTTTTTAATAACTTTATATGTTTTACTTATTCCTAAATGTAAAGAGATAAATTTGTTCAGACTTTCAAGAATGTCACTTAGATTTTCATATAGTGAGCCATTGGGCAGCTTCGATCAGTTCGGTCTATCATATTTAAAGATCAAATAGATCAAATATTTTTATAAATTCGACCAAACATAAAGAAAAATCAAATTGACCAAATATCGAATTGGTTTGGTCGGTTCGATTATAGACCAATAGATCAAAATTATATTCATTTTTTTATAAATTATAATATTAAAACTTATAAACTTCATCCATAATTATAAAATGTAAAAATAATCTAGACATAAAAAAACATAACCTTTATTCCTTCACTAAAATAATTATATCTTTTTGCAGACATTAAAAATTATAATAAAATTTTAATTAGTCAAAAAAATCATAAACAAAAATCATAAACAAAAAAATGAATTAAAAAATAAAAAAAGAAAAGAAAAGGGGAGAGAGGTACGACTGGCAGGGTGCGGACACACCCTGCCAGGCACTTCCCTCACCTTGCCAGACGTAAAAAATTCACGTCTGGTAGGGTAGTGGAGGCAGTACACTCAGCCAAAAAGCCGAGTGTATAAAGCCCCACTGTAGCAAGGGGGATCAGGGGAATGGGGAGCCAAAAAAAATCAAGAAACTAGTATTCAAAAACCTTAGAGAAAAAAACCTCAAGAAATCCTTAGCAATCTACAAATAAAATCCATAGTCTAAGCAGCCAACAATCACAAACCACAAATCAAAAAAATATACAAAAAAAACCCAAAAATTAAAAAAATACGCAATAATAAGAGGTGAACGACTGTGTTTTTTTAGGGAATTTTTAGTTAGGTCTTAGAGAGATTTAGGGGGTTTTTGGGGTGCCGCTGATTTTTGTAGAGAGAGATCTGGGGTTTTTCTTTTTGTTGGTTTTGGGGCTTGGCCACTAGTGACGAAGTGATGGGTGGGCAGCCAAAGGGTTTAACGCTGCAGGTGATAGCCAAAAAAAAAAAAAAAGAGCTGACCGATCGGCGAAAGGAAGAGAGGAATAGGGAGAGAGAGAACTAATCGGTAAAGGGGAAAGTCAAGTTTTAGGGAACCAACGGTGGGGAGAAACTCAATCGGCGCCAAGGAGGGAGATCGGCGAAAGGAAGGAGAAGGGAGAGGGGAAGAAGTCCCCAAGCCGACGTCGATGAAAAGAAGAAAGAGGAAAGGTTTTCCAGAGAGATGGGAGAGAATTCGATGGTTAGAGAGAGAAATAGAAGACAGAAAATGAAGGGGAAAGGAGAAAATGAGGGTTTTATAGCTAGGGTTTGATGACTGTAAAATGACGTCGTTTTTGACTCACAAAGAGTTCATATTCAGTCCTTCAAACGATGCCGTTTTGGGCACACTAAGGTTTAAGGGCTGCTAGACAAAGGGGCCGGACAGTGCTTTGGGGACGGGCCACGGGTCGGCCTGACAACTTGGGTCTACTTGACCCACAAAGGTAAACCTTTTTATTCTTCTCAAATTTGTTGGGTGGTTTAGGTTGATTTATTATATTGGGTCTCAGGACTAATGTTTAAATAGGCATGATCTAGATTTAATAGTTTTAACTTGATGTTCTAAACTGCACAAATATTAAAATAAAATATCAATGGAAAAATATAATATATATATATACGTACACATAGTAATAAAAATGTTTAAAAATGAAAAGAATATTTGCACTTAAGTAAATGAAGCATATATGTAAAATAAAAGTATATTGTTAAATAAAGTATGTTTGTGGTGATAGTTTCAGAGAACAAATATAACAAAAATAAAAAAATAGTAATAATAATAATAATATATAGGTTAATGAAATAAACAGTAAGCTAAAGATTTATATAGATTAAATTAAGAAAGTGGAGATTATTATATTAAGTATTAAAGTAGTTATAATAAAATAGGTATGAGAATTACTCTTAGAAAATTAACTCTAAAAAAATACCATGATATTAACTATAAGTTTAATTTAATACCGATGATGGGATGATCGGTTGGGACGCAAGAAGTTGCAATCTCGGGCCAATTTTTTCTAAGTTCGAAATCCGAATTAAGGCTCTACCAGTATGATGGGAGGGCCTTGATTTTGGGTTTTCGAGATTTTTAATTTTAAATAAATAAAAAATAAATAAAAAATAAATAAAAATAAAAAATAAAAAATGATAATACTTCAAATATATAATAAATAATTAATTTGTGAAAATGCAATATACATGACATTAAATAAATAGACAAATAAATAAAAGACCCAAAACAATAAGTAATTTAAAATTGAGTATTAAATATCTAATGGTATAAGGTATAGATTAATAAATATTATGTAAAAAATGATAAGATAAGAAATATCAAGAAATATATAGGAGAAACTTAGAATATATAAAAAAATAAAGTATAGGAGAATAAAACATAGAAAATATGATAATATGAAATAAAATGAAATAATAATTAAATAATAAAAAATGACAAAAAAAATAGATAATTGCATTAGCATAGCATATATATATGTGTTACATCATGCATATCATTGATACAAATATTTCTGTTTTCGAGTTTAAGCCCCGATGATTGGATCTTCCGAGGATCTTGCGAAGGCGAGTATTCCTCGAAAAGTTTCCTAGGTGAAAAGGTGTCCCCGGATCCCACCAGTATGATGGGAGGGTTCGAGAAATATCTTTAATAAAAGGCTTTTAACTGTATTAGGTTTATTATGCACGAAAATATTATTTTCAAAAGAAAACGTACGATGACCCCGATGACGGGATTTATTCGTCGAATTTGCGAAGGTGAATTTCTCGAATAATTCCCTAAGTGAGATAACATCCCGGATCCCACCAGTATGATGGGCGGATTCGGGAGAACGTCCTCAATAAAAGGGTTATTCGTCCGACATTTTTATCTCACACCATGCATCTCATTTTTCCTCACATTTGCATTCCATTTTAGGTTAAATATGAGATAAAATAAAAAAATAATAACTAAAAAAATATAGTGAACTTAAAAAATTAAAACCTAATAGGATAATCTAAAAAATGGTACTGTTCATGGAACGGGCGTCCCGGGGGTGCTAATCCTTCCCCGAGCGTAACCGTACTCTCGAGCCTAGATCTAGAAAATCGTAGACCAGTTTAAGGTTCTCTTCGGTGGACTTAAAATTAATTTAAGGCTTCGTCGATTAGAATCGAGTCAATAGGTGGTCAATCGCACCTAGTAAAAAAGATTGGTGGAGACTCCTAATTTTTTAGAGTTTTCACTCGCGTCTGGCGGTCGAGTTCTCCGACCTACACGTTACGACAGTTGGCGACTCCACTGGGGACTGCCGAGAGTCGAACCTTTAAATAATAATAGGTTATCCAAGGCTTTAAGTAATTCGATGTTTCCTTAGTGTTGATGATTTGTTCTGTATGTTTTGTTTAGTGCATTTGTTTATTTCGCATTTGTTACTTTATTTTTTGTATGTTAAAAATATTAATGACTCAAAACTTGAAGTCGGTCTTCAATACGAGTGTTTAACATATGGAACCAAAAATATTTAACTTTTTTTTGGAAATTATTAGTAATAGTGCTTTTTCTATTCATTGAGAAATTTAATATAAATACAATAAAAAATAAATCTCTAACAAAAACTATGTGGATAGCTTATTCTTCTAAGATATAGATAGTGTAAGTTAAAAATTATGTATCTACTAATTGAAATGTTTGCTTTGATTTGATACATCTTTAATTTAAAAATAATTTATTTTAATTAAATTAATTATATTTGTTTGTTTTAAGTATCTAATATTATTGTTTTTTATGAATTAACTACGATTAATTTGATCGTTAAGATAAAAAATCTTATATATATAAAACAAAACTTCTTAAAAAACACGAAATGAGTTTATGCAAATAGCTTACTCTTCTAACACATAAATAACTGAACTTAGAATTATGTGTCCACGTGTTAATGTATTTGATTTGATTTGATACATCATTAATTTAAGAATAATTTATCTTGATTAAATTGATTATTTTCATTTATTTTAAATATATAATATTCTTGCTTTTTATATATTTGGGAATGAAATTTATCATAAAATATACACTTATTTTGTTATTTGGTTATGATCTTTTTCAATCCAAGCTCTTTGCAATATGTGTCGATAGCATATTTTATTGATAAATCCAAGATTTGGGCTTCTTGATTTAGTTTACTTTAATATTTACAATATTTAAAATTAGGTATAATATTTGAAAAAATTTTAAATTATTAAAAAAAAATAAAAATAAAAATTTATTTTTTTATAACATTCAATTAAGTTTTTATATTTTTATTTTGAATCAAATAAGTCTTTATAATTAAGAATTAACTAATTATTATTAATCAAAATACCAATTGTCATTTTATATTTATGTGATGTCGATGTTATGGATGAAAATATCTCATAATCATGTTATCTGTTACATCAACAAATCATGTTATCATTTATTATGACAAGTCAGTATTACGTGACATAAAATGACAAATAATATTTTAATTAGTAATAATTAATTAATCATTAATTGTGAGAGTTTATTTGATTTAAAATAAAAATATAAGAATTTAATTGAAAATAATAAAAAAATAAAGACTTATTTGAATATTTTTGAATAATTTAGAGATTTTTAGATATTTTACCTTAAAATTATTAAAAGATAATTGAAGAAGATAAAAAAGTTGGATAATTGTTTTATATTTAGAAAATGTTTCTTCACTTACGTCCCTACATAAATAGATATTCATATTTATAATAAATTGTAGATTATAAAGATGAAAACATAAGTAATATTTGATAACAAAAGGATGGCTAGATTGTTCGAAAATTTGTTAGTGATTATTCTTTTTAAGGCAAGCAAAGAATCATATATGAGCACAATTCGTGATTCTCATACCTCGGTTGCTGGCAAGTGAATGCGAAGCCTTTCCCACTTACGCGCTCTTTAAACCATTAAGGTTTGTACATGACTGAATCGGAAAATAAAATTACGAATTTATCGTAGAAATAAATATCAACAGAGCGGTAATCGCCCATAATGAGCTCCTCCAGAACACATTGGAAGAATTTCGGAAGAAGCATGCTGCATTGTTCCAATTGTGTGATTGTGGATGCTGATTATTTTAACGCATACAAAACAATCATGGGAAACCTTGCAGGCTTTTGGGTTTTCAAAGGGATCCAAGGCATGCTGTGGCTTTGGAGGTGGATATGGATTTCTCAACTTTTAACTTGCACAGTCTATGTGGCGTGCTTGGCACCAGTACCTGCAGCAACCCAACCCAGCTGGTCACATCCACTAGGATGGGATTCATCTCACAGAAGCAAGGCATCGACAGATAACTCGTCTCTACCTCCACAAAGGCTTTTGCAAGCCATTTTTTGCTCATCTAGTTAGTAAATATAGAAGCTTATGTAGACCACCCTGTCACTAGGGTGCTTGCAGAGTCCAAGGCAACAATTTCTTTCCCCAATAGACCTTTCTCTTCGTCTCAGGTCGATCGAGTTCCCTTGTATGTAAATATTGTCATTTGTCAATGTATAATTGGTCTCTCAACTGTAGATTGGTAGGTCTACAGAGCCCGGTGTTCACACTGATGAATCAAGAATGATGTATGTTTGATGTGCATTTCGACATATTCAATGCTATAGTGGCGGCTTTCATGGAGTCCATTTTGTATCAATCGTTGTATAGAATCATTTTCTCCCGCCGAATTAACTACGTCATGCAATTAAATTGGGAAAATTAGCTCCTAACCGCAGCTGAAGCCCCAAAGTTGTTTTGGTATACCAAAATCAAACGAAAATCAGCAGGAAAACAGATGGCACTGATTCTGCGGCAAAATGAACTATGGAAGACAACCAAATTGCACCGGTTTCTGCTGCAAATTTGACTGATTAACTGCGTTTGACAAGAAGCTGAGAAACCGATGGAGTGCACAAAGGACCAAGGGCAGTCAACAGAACCAGATGGAGTGTCCATTCTTCCTTCAATGGTCTTACATTCGTGTTTTTTTTTCCTTCTAATTAGCTAAATTTTGATTCATTTCACCATCCAATTCTTAACATTGCAACCCCACGAGGTAATCCCAGAGAAAATATAGCAACTCTCATAGCAAGAAATAAATAATTTTATAAGAGAGTTCTTGGTATCACAGCATGATGCTTTTTTCCCTTTCCTGAACCATTAAGATATGGTAAAGCCTGTAATCATTTTAAAGACGGAATATCAAACTACTATAACCATCTGTTTTATACATGATTTTTCAACCAGTCATTAAAAATTTTCAAAAAAAGACAAAGTCCACTCCTGATGGCTTTGGCTAATAAATAGTCCACTTCAGGGTGCTTTGCCAATCATTTTCAACAAATAATACCAGGCAATTGCAGACTCAAGTTTCAGAAATTTCAACTTCCATTAATACTTAACGACGGTTTGTTACACTGATGTTCATTTAACTTCCGAAAAGCATAAAATGGCACTGATTCTTTTCAGTAAGAAGCAGAGAGAATTGTCTTACCAACTCTATTTACATTTGATGGTCGGCCTTTTCTATCTGTACACCATTTTCTCAACTACTTGAAATCAAATTAGGTACTCGTAATATACCAAGAAAAGTGCATCCGGGTAATCTTTTGGAAGGCTGTTGATGTAGAGGTAGAAACGCAACAAGTCCTCCTTGGAAACTGTTTTATCGTCGACCACATCATCATTGCAAGTAAGCACCCATAAATCTTCAGAGTTAACTCTTTTCAAGCTACCACGGCAAAAAGGACAGGACTCTGATTTTGTATTCCTGTAATTTGGAGAGAAAACCATTAAGGGTGAAACTTGAAAGCATGGAGATGTGAGAGGAATAACAAGAGGTTTCCAGTTACCAATTGCGGTAGCATTTGATGCACATTGCATGACAACAATTGGGTAAGACCATTTTGGTGCATGGCTCCAAGCAAATCCCACATTCATCTTCCCTCTCCAAATCAATATTCCCAATTCTGTTATCTAATTCAACTCTTTTCTTGCCAGAGCTCCCCATGGTAAAACGCCCTTTCTTATCATCATCCAACTCCCCCAAGTAACCATGGAGCCTTTGAAGAGATGGTAATATTACACCTACAATTTAGTTAATTAGCAGAAAGCGATGATGGTAAGGTGAATAAATCATTATAGCTAGAAATCATGGTCATAAAACACCAAAAAAAAAAAACACTCAAACTATGATTATAGACAAACCATAAAACTCTCTAACTGTTGCCTTCCTTCCATGTGTAGATATCTTTGATCTCCCATCTGTATATACCTGTAGCATATAACATTGAAAAAAAATCTAAGGACACATAAAAATAAGTATGGAAATTAATTTGAACCATCCTTTAAGAATCAAAATAAGACACTTTTTAATGGCCTGATTTGGCATTACATAATATTAGTCACTTGCCATTCAAAAAAAAAAAAAAGGAATAAAAATAAGCCAGGGTAGAAAAATGAACCTTGTATACAAGAATGTGAAAGAGGTTTAGATATCTAGGGAGTAGACATATGCAGGAACAATCCATCCATTGTAGCAAAAATAGAAAGAGGGGCGCCAAACGATTGCACACCAACTTCATTTGAAGATGTGCACCACTCTTGGCTCTTGGAATTGCAGCAGCCCTAAAACCCCAAGAACGCAAACATTCTATTTATTAAAATTAATTTCCCTTAGATGAATTATAATGGAGACATCTAAATCACATTCTAACCTAATAATCACCAAAACATCTTAAATTCATGATGAGCTAAAGCTAGGCCAAACTTCCCAACTGTATTGTTTTTGAAATAAAATCCTATCATAAACATGCAGATATTAAAATACCATTAAATTACTGAAATTTACTTTAGCTCCTAACAGCTAAAGAAACATCAAAGTACAAACAAGCCAAACTAGTAGGCAGGGAGAGATTTTAGCTGGTATGAGAATTACTGGGTGACAATTCATTATACTAGGCCATGTGCTAAAAATCTGCAATTGGCTATACCCCCCTACAAGTTCACAGTCAGAGTACAAAAATATCATCAGACCAACCAAAGTCGATGATAAAGAGTAACGAAGAACATAAAAATTCAAACTGGGTACTTCCTTCTTTTTTTCCCACACAACTAGCAGGGCAGCTAAAAAATTATGCTTTTTAATCATGATCATGATCATCAAAACCACGCAAGCAACTAATAAACATAAACGAGAACAAGTCAACAACCCACTTCAGGGATGGTGAAGCGAAAAAAAATCAAAATACTAAATTTGCCAGACAATCAAAAACCCAGAAAGAGAACTTACAAAGCATTGGCATGCTGTATATCAGCCTCCAGTATTTTCAAAGAATCCTGATAAGAAGACTTGGACAACTGATAATACATCGTACTCTTTCTCTTGACCCCCAAAAAATGAACAGAGAAACAAAGAAACCTGTCAGGGTACAAAAATCTACAAAGAAGAGCAACTGGGTCTACCTTTTTTAAGAACCTAATCCACCAAAGACAACAGAAAGGAAGAGAGAGAAGAAGAAAAGAAAAGCAATGGCCTTTTGCTTCTCTCTTGCTTTACCCTTCTCACTTTATTCTTTTTCTGATCATAAAGAAGGCCCTCTGAAGGAAAAAAAACAACGAATACCAATAATACAACAACAAAGTGAAAAGACTTGTTCTTTGGGTTCGGAGGTTTAAAAAATTATGTGGTTAGTGAAAGAAAAGAGAGAAAAGAATAATGGGATACGTATAAGAATTGCGTTTATTTCTATGAAATGGTTGGGTTGGGGAAGCCCTCATGTATTTCTTTTGTTCTTATCTTAACCTTGCTTTTCTAGCCTTCTTTCCCTTTTTATAATCTGTCCAACTCTTATTTAATCCTTATTTTACTAATAATGCATCTGATTACAATTAAGATGATGATCTGTACAACTATTTTTTTTATTATAAGATCATAATTAAAATCGTCGTGGCATTATCTTATATGGATTTTTTGTTTATTCATTATTTTTATAGTTATTGTTGTATAATAATCATTCATCTAAAGACACAATAAAGGGGTGGGTATTCTAAATATTTTGGTGATAGTTAGATTTCTGATTCAAAGAAATCCCAAAATTTTCTGGTCAAATTATATTTTAGTTGGAACCATGGATTTAAAATTTGAGAACAAAATATTTGTTTATCTTTCGCAGACATGTTAATTAATGGTGTAGATTTAATCAGTGTGTGATTATTATTATTATTAAGGGTTTGTCAATGTTTTGCTTTATACCAAAGGTTGGTACAGGGCACACAAGAGAATCCAATTGGAGATAATTTAAACTAATAATTTGATCATTGTATGACAAATCCATATGGTACATGAAACACTGTAATTTCCACGTGGTTCTTGTTCAGTTTTCACATTAACTTTCTCACATTCTTTTGGGTTAAGCTAGATGACTGGACCAATCCCCTGAGCTTGGCGGAAAGGTCAAACTGTAGAGAAGGGTACACCTTGGGTATCTTTCAAAGTTTCAGCTTGACAAAGGTCTTTCCAGGACAGTTTTACTTGAATGTTTTTGTACGAAAACAGGTGTAGTGAGCAGTGCAATAATTTCCACATCTTTGATTGGCTTCATAAAGGCAATTTACTTAAAGTATGTAAAGTAAGTACCAGAAAAGATAAATATTTTTGTGAATCAGTTCACTGTTTTTCACAGTGGCTGTATCATAATTGAAATCAATGATCTGCCCATCTAGAATTTTCCCATAAAAATGCTGTTATTTGGGTCAATATGCTACACCCATTTGCATATCTGACTGCCATAATTTCACATGTGTTTTGTTTGGTCTAGAAAGTTGGAGTTGGACTACAAATTTCCGAAAACAACACTCTTTCTGTTTCTATCTTGTATTGCATAGGCAGTGTAAAAGACTATATTTCCTAAAAGCGGTAAGCCTGTGTTACCGTAGTTGCTGCATTCCAAATATACATGCCAAGTATCCAATAAATTGCAGTGATATCATGATACTCAAAAGATCAGCAGGTGTTGCTACAAAATTATCTAGCAGATGGGACTAGGCAGCCGTTGGACAGGTCAGGGCTCTCAATTTCAAGAAAGCTTGCAAGTAATGTTTTCCTGGAAGATTGCCCCCTGGAACCACCAGAAGCTAATTTTTTATTCCCTTCGTTCCCTTTTTCTATCTTGATTGCATCTTGAATAGCCAATATTATTTCCTGCATCTTAGGGCGGGAGTATCCATGTTGTTCAACACACTGGATAGCTACTTCAGCAATCCTCCAAATAGACTCAATTTTTACATTCCCTACCAGAAAAGGATCTACAACGCTAATCACATCGCCTTTATTTATTAAGGATCTTGCCTGCAAAAGAACAAAGAGCTCAGGTGTTTTGTGCTTCAGTTCACAGCAGAAATCTAAAAAAAAAAATGTATGAAAGCAGCAGAGAAGTTTACCCAGTGTACAATGTTCAATTCCGCACCAAAATCTTCCACTGATACTGGCTTCTTTCCAGAGATCAGTTCCAGAAGAACAACTCCAAAACTGTAAACATCACTCTTTTCAGTCAATTGTTGACTTGCATAGTACCTGTTACAACATATGAATGATTAGCTAAGCACATGAAGAAGAAAAAATATAATTGTTTGCGAAAGGGTAATTATGTATAGCTTACTCTGGATCAAGGTAGCCAACTGTTCCTCGTGCAACACTTGATACATGGGTTAAATCTTCTTCAGCTTGCCTTGAAAGTCCGAAATCTGACACTTTTGCTCTCATATTAATGTCTAGAAGGATGTTGCTTGTTTTTACATCTCGATGAATGATACTAGGACTGCAGCCAGTGTGCAAATACTCGAGGCCTACAGAAATCTAATTTGTGTTTATGCTTAAAAACCAAATACTACTGCAACAGTAAATGAGAACTTCAATACCAAACCTTTGGCTGCGTCCTCTGCAATTTGTAAACGAGCAAGCCAGTCCAATTGCTTCTGGTTGATTGAACCTGCCATGATATCCATAGATTTTAAATTGTTTTGACCATACTGAGCTTCTGAAAAAAAGAGAGATGGAAGATAAACAGATTTATTTCTCCATAGAGAAGCAGACCATGGATGTGATCCCGCAAGGTTCCATTGTGCATATATTCGTAAACTAATATCCGCTGATGTGCTTCTTCACAGTATCCGATTAGAGGAACCAAGTTTCTGTGATGGATTCTTGACAAGAGGGCAACCTGCAAGCATGTGGTCGCCATCAGTTAAACAATGTACTGTGAGGTAAATACGAAAGCTTTAGTTCTATATTGAATTCTTTAAATTATTTCGGTTAATCATCAATAGTTATACCTCTTGCTGATTGAGCATTTTACTTCCAGATAAAAGATCATGTCATTAAAAAGTTTTAATTGAATCAGTGTTTGCACAGCAGCCATCGCTATGCTGTCTACCATGTAAAATATTTACAGAAAGAATATTCCTTCAGGTCAGGTATCTGCTTTATTGGTTGGATTACCTAGGGAAGCCAACTACATCTAGTATGGATGGTTTTGAGGACAAGGAAAAGCAAACCATGGATCCTTCCAAGAGGCCTGCATGGCCACAACAATGTTGCAACAAAGCCATAGGAAACTTTCAGCACACAAATTTAGTTCATGAAGATGCTCTCACTCTCCTGCCTTTTGTTTTTAACTTAACTTTATAGCATAATGGGAGAATCTCAACTATTCCTTCCATTCGAAAATGATAGAACGTTTCTTTGGGCACCTGCGGATACAACTGAGGATATAGGAATCTAAACCTCTGATGTTCTCTTTAAAAAATGCTCTGTCAAAATTCTGAACTCGTATTGCAAATAGGAAATTTACAGCTTTTGCATAGGGCAAAAGGAGAAAAAATTAGTCCATGTTAAGGAGTTGGCTTCAAATTAGTACTCCCTACTGCAGGTACGATGTTAATGTATTCATTATCTGTGGATTACTGAGGTGAATTCTAATCCATTTTAAAATGGAACTATAGAAGGTAACAGTACAGCCAACAAATTATAGGTTTGCTATCACATGAATATGTAAAGAAAGTTAGAAGAACATGGCTGAATTGCACGTTACCTCAGTCACAAATTGCTTATTCAAATGGCTAGACGAATCGCCCATTGTCTTGACTGCTACCTCTTTTCCATCTTTCATTTTGCCATAGTAGACAGATCCAAAACTTCCTTTGCCGATCTTTTTGCTGAAATTGTTAGTTGCTTCTTCCAGCTCGGACAATGGGATATAGTATGCTACACCTTCGTCCAGTAAATGCCCCCGGGCAATTGAATAGGTTGTTGAGGGTTTGGCTCTAGAGTGCAAGGCATGACCTGATGAAAACAGGAATCAGGTTGGAAATGTTAAGGTCTGCACATTGTATAATGGCAAGTAATGAGTGATTAAGTGTGCACACCATTTTCATCACATTTCTGGTGAGACATCTTCCTTCGAAGATTACGGAACAATACTAAACTTCCCAAGAAAAGAACTAGTAGAACTGCAAGCACTCCAATCGAGGTTCCCAGTATCAACTTAAGACGCATTTTTCTCTGTGCCTCGTTACGTAGTCCAGCATTACCTTCATAGCTGCAAGAGAAGACATATAGCTGTTTATAAATTTGCTGACTGGATCACATTGAACTGCTATAAAATTTGTGACATGTAATCATAATTTTAGGATTATAGTACCAAAAATGGTATATCAGGGTGGCCATCTCCTTGCCCTAGAGTCTTTCAGCAGCACTAGTGTAGAGGGTATCACGCTACCATCATTTGTTGGTGAAACGCGATCCCAAAAGAGTTCGGTTCTTTTTGTGTAAAATAGTTTTAGAAGTCATATAAACTTTGTGAATTGGTGCATGTCTGTGTTGTGAAAATGAGCATTGTAAAATCTAAGATGTCAGTTGGGAGAATACATTTGACAGCTTTTCATCAGGTTCATTTTTGTTGTTTCTGATTCTAATGTAACATGACACTATTTTTTTTTTCTTTTTGAATAGCAACTAAATCATTCATTAGAGAGAGGGAATAAAACTTCACCTCAAACTCAGCTATGAGCAAAAGATAACAAAAAGTTTTTAAACATGACACTATTAACAGTTATGAAACTACAAACAGTTATGTCTTTTATCTACTAAAATGGAAAAGGCAAATCACTCCTACAATATGGACCACTTTGCTAGAGCTTAAGATGAATTGCAACTAAAACATACTCACTTGAAAGTTATTTTCCTGTTTAACAATGCTTGGGGTATTTCCCCAGAAAAAGAGTTGTTCTGTATGTACCTGCAACATAGAGATTCCCCTATTACTGAACCTTTAGATAGATATATATATATCAGGAAAAAATGCCCAACCTATCTGCTTCTATTAGCATTTTGTGGAAAACAAAACGTGCACTTGTTTGTTAAAAGATCCAGAAATAGCTAAGAAATCAAGAATTCTACATACAATTCTTGCAAGTTAGGCAATCGACCAAGGTAGGAAGGTAGTTGACCAGTAAGTTTATTGTTCTCTAGATGTCTGCATGCACATTAAAGGATGCAAGTTAGGAACCAGTCAATACTCATTACAAGCTCAGAATGGAACAAGCATTACAGTGAAAAGCACAATCCTGAATTCCTGATGAAACTTAATAGAAATGTATACCATGAAGTGGAAAGCTTACACAATTTTTAGATTGATAAAGTTACTCATATCAGGGAGTGGCCCTGTTAAGGAGTTGGAGTCCAACCACCTAAAGAAGATGAGAGCTTTTCAGTGGACTGTAGTAGGATAAATTGCAAAAAATTAAACCTTAGATGTTTGCGTAATAACACTTACAACTCAGTCAATTCATCCATGTGATTAAACTCAGAGGGAATTTGCCCCTTCACATTCTGTCCCGAGAGTGCACTGTTCATCAGGTTAGTAGAATTAATTTCTGCATAACTCTTACAATATGAGAAATTCTACGCTTCTGCATTTATGCTTTCAATGTTTAACATGCGAAGAATTTTAGTACCACATGTGTAATCAACTTGCTCAACCCCTACTCTTACTTAAGGGAAACATGAAGAATTATCAGATCCTGGTAAGTATGAGAAACCGGTAGTGGTTCTGGAAAAATAGGTATTTCTAGTTCAAAAATTCATCAAATTCTCTGAAGAATATAAGGACCAGTGTAAATGGCAAGTAACAAGGTTGTTTTGATAATCATAGATATGCAGAGCAGGAAAGTAAGTTCTACAATGAACAAGAAATTTACCAACATGAATGCATTACATTTTTGTTATTCTTGGTGGCGCTGTTGAGCTGCAAATTACCCATTCCCAATGAGCTGGAACACAAGGATCACCTCCTTCATTCGCCCAAACGCTTTCAGCAGACATAGAGCGAAGGGCATTGAGAGCGGTCACTGACAATTGAAGAAACAGTGAGTCATCAGCTCATCTTGCGAAGCAAATTCCTTGAATATACATGTTTATGTGCATTATGATCAAATTGTTATTTGCCATGCCTAATTATTCTCTCCACTACAGCTGCGCAAACAGCTGGAAAAGTTTTATATTCAAAACACCCCAAGATCATCTTACCATCTCGCCTGTCAGTCTTCGCAGCAATCTGCTGGTATTTACTTATCTCAATTGCATTAAGGAGGGGTCCTCTAGTAGAATCGTTGGTCTTGGTAAAGGAGAATGACAGAACGAAATCCAGGGAAACGTTCATGTAGCTGGGTTCGTAAAGAGTGCAGCTCCCATTGGCATTCTCAACTATGTTTACTACAGCATTGCTATAGTCAGGAATGTAAGGCTCTTGCAGTCTGAATTTCCGGGTTTCATTTGGAGCCAAGTCTTCAATTTCAGCAAAGTATGCATAGGCTCGAGCGTTGGCAGGGAAACCTTCCAGGTTCAATCTGTAGCTGAGCTCTCCTTTAGTGCCAACAACTGCCGTTTGCATTACTTTAACAGGTGGATATTCTCTAGTCATTATGTCAATGTTCTTTGATGTCCTGATTCTTTCTGTTCCAGGGGCCACTCCTACAAGAAAATTTTGTCTCCTATCAAGATCAGATTCCCAAATTCTGTCGTAAGGATCATCTGGGTACCTGTAAATGCAGAGCCCATTTTGATAAATTAGCACTGATGCCACCAATTGGCTGTATATATTTGCAGTAAAACAAGCCATGATGCAAAGCGGTTCAACATGCTAAAATTGAAGAGCATCAATTCGTTCTGTTTAGCCTGTGCATCTAACTGCTTTTCTTTTGCTGCTTTATTTTGCGTCAAGAACTTGCAAACCGGATTAAAAACGTTTCTCACCAAACTATTGTCAGATACAAAGGCAGAGGATATTTACCTGACTACGTCCTTAGTTAAAGCACCAAAGTTCACTCTAGCTGCAACGTTTAAGAAGAAATTATCCTCATAATCTGTGGCATACATAGAAAGATTCAAGGGCCGGAGCTCAAGAGTAGATATAAAAGGAGAACCAGTTGTTGCACAGCATATGCAAACATCAATAGAATCTGAGGGTGCCCTGATGATCATTTCATTCACATATATTCTGGAGGCATCCTGAATTATGACAGTTGCCCACTCAGTCGCATCTAGATAGAGCCCAAATTTTGGATATGCATCTTCATTTTCAGGGCTGCCATACTGAAATGTTGCACGAACTAGGTACCGCCTTCTCTCCTTGGTACTCAAGTTGTAACAGTACTTCTTGTTGTCTGAAGGAAAGTCTCTTCGAGTTCGATACTGCATCCAGTTTCCATTGGGATTTTTCACTTGTATTAGTTTTCCATGTTTCATGATATCGATATCTGAACTCCATCCTAGTCCAGTACTAGGATCAGTGTAGTTACTTGTGCTTCCACAATCTAAACTGGTAAACTCTGCAGGTCACAATTAAATTATGGTGATATATAATATTCACTGCTCTACTTAGAGCAACAAGAAGGAAGAAAATGGTAACAAGCAACGTTGAGTTCATTTTGATATCTATTCTCAGCTTCTTTGCCTAATCCTTCACTCATATTACATGGCAAATGACATTTTAGAGTATGAATGCTCCACTTAGTTCATACTATTACATAAAGTTGAATGAACAAAACAATCCTGGAATTCCATGAATACACAGATTAGGAACGAAACATACCTGTAACTTGGGACACAACAGAGGATATAAAGTGGAGATACAGTGTCAGGATTAGCTGTGTAAATAAAGCCATTGAAGATCAGCAAGGCAAAACTGATTCTTTTGATCTTTTATTTTTAGGCCTATGATTTCACTAAAAGAAACTGTGGGTTTTGAGTTGAGCATCTTAACCCATCTTTACTCCACTTACCCTTCACTTTTTTTCTGATTGATGAGTTTGTGAAATGTTCATTCACGTTTGTTTCTTTTTCTTTCTTTCTTTTTTATTTTCTTTGATATTGGAATCTCCTTTTCCCAAGAATTAAAGATTCCATGCTTACTTTTGGAGAATATATATATAAAGAAAGAGGGTGGAAAAATGAAAACCTTGTAGCTATTGAGCATTAATCTCTTTCTATTCTCAGAAAGTACTATCAAACAGCTCTGATGGATGATTTATTACAAAAGTTTGACACATGAGACTCAAGTCACTCAACTTTGACCATTCCCTTGGACAAACCAAATAAAAGACACTGAACCATTTCCTCTCGGAAAACATTAAACTACTAATGGTTAAAAACTTTATCAGCCCAAGGAAAAGCTAATGGTGTATTCTATTTACCAAGTAGTACTGTTTTGTTGGTTATGACCGTGTTGGACAGGGATTGGAGAGGGAAGGTTAGCCATGCAAAAAGCATCTGTAAAGAAAGTACGAGTAGGCAATGCAATGTAACCCCTTTTAACTTACTATCTTACTTTATCTTTAATTTTGCTTTTGCTTTATGCAAACCCAGATACTCTTTTCATGTCCCTTGGCCCAACTTGTCTGCAGCTTTTGCGGCTTTAGGAAAAGTAGGAAAGATGGAGAGTTCTTTTCATGCAAACATGATATCTAAGATGGGTCCCCATTTTCCATCCTGATCCAATGGGTTTTTTTTACTCTTATTTTTCTTTTATATCTGGTCAAATAATCCAAAGGTCTAACTTAAACAAATTCTCGACAACTGGACACCTCAGTCATGGATGATTGTTTTTTTTTTTTTTAACGTTTTAAGGATTGGTTTTCCCACCAAATCAGGATTTTGAATGGAGCAGTGACTTCCATGGCCCGCTAGCTTAATATGGTGAAGGAAATTGCTGGTATAAAATTGGGTTTCCCTTATTCATGAAGAAAAGTGGCTCCAAAGTGAAATTTCTTATTACTAAAACAATACAAAAAAGAGCAAGTTCTTGGCAAGTGATAAGTTTTTGTACAATTGCGAGAAACAAGTAGGCATTAATTTCGAGAGCAACATCAGGTAAAAATGGGCGTCAACTGTTTTATGTTACAGGGAAGAAAAAGGTTATAATCGAAAAAGATGTTTCAATTTGTCTTGGTGAGGTGATGTAATACGCAATCTCCAAGGGTCCCCCCATGAACTGGCTAATTAATTTTAGGAAGTTAGCCCAGAATTGACGCGGTGGTGCGGATACTTCTGGACCGCCTTCTCGTCTTTGTCGAATATAAAAAACAAAATCAAAAGTGGGCCTTCCATTTCGGCTTTCGTGAGGTTTACATGTTCGAGGCCGTTCGTGTGACCCATGTCTGAGTTTCCCTAATCAATGTACGACCAATTAATTATAGTTGATGTCCAAAATTTGGGAAGCCTGCCCCATGTTTTGTGTCGTTTTTGGCAGAATTAGTCTCACTCTTTGCATGTTAGCATGTACCAAATTAATGGGGCATGCCATACTAAAAAGGAACCTAGATGTATTTAATCTGTATATGCTCAACTCATCAACTCCAATAGGTTTTTTTTTCCCCTTTCTTTATGCAAGTCTTTGGTGGACATGAGAACCCAACAGGCCAAATTGCTACTAGTAGATGTACCTTTGCCTGTTCTATGGAACCCCAAAGCCCAAACTTTGAGTCACCAGAAAAAACACTGTTGAAGATCTGATTAGCGGCCTTAATGGGGAATCACCGCTAGATTCCACAAGGAAAACAGCAGAAACTATTAACTACAGAGTCGGTTCCTTGGAACCGCCCTACGCCCCAAATACATAGCATTCGACCCATCACATTCAAAAAAGGTACATGTAACAAATTAATGATAGCTCTAAAAGAAAAAGATGCGTCTGAAAATAGTACAAATCTTTAGGTGTAAATAGGAGGTAATGGATGCTGCTAGCATTTATTTATGGACGATCCAATAGGGCAACAGATTCGGTGAAGCGCCTCATAGTTAGAAATCATTACTGCCAGGGCCCCCCACATCCCCCCATCTTAATGGACCTCTCTCAGCATTCAACAAGGTTAATCCATTTCATTCTATACATCAGAGAAAGCAAACTGTCTAAGAGTGACCCTCGTGCTGAATGCCGAGTGATCATGATAGTGTAATTTCAGTCCCTTCTTTTGTTTTCTATCCATAAACGCTAGGGCTAGGCCAGAGGGCTGGTCCATGTGGCCCTGGATTTTGAACTAAACATTACAGGCCATTCTTTACCTAGATCGGAACAAAAGATCGGCCTTCTTAATTGAGTTCGTTGAGCTTGAGCCTGCCATTTTCAATATTTTTCTTGTCCTTGTCAACATGAGCTATCTTAATGTTTCTCGTTAACTAATACTTATTTAATCCCTACCAGCTTTATTTCTTTTTCTTTTTTCTCTTTTTCAAATTCAAGTTCCTAATACTGATTCTAGATAAGAAATAATTATTAGGAGCCAACTAGTAGGCAAAGTCAAACTTGGGGGATAATGGCTTACCCCAAAGGTGCAGTTGAGAAAATAATGAAGGCAAAGAAAAGATTCATTAGATAGAATCATAGAGAAGGTATCCCTTTCTTTTCTTGAAATAAGAAATGTTTGAACACTAAGCAAGCTCTCTCTCTCTTTTTAAAAGTCTCCCCCATGAGTCCTGTCCACCAAATTCCATTATTCCTTCAACAAACGAAAAAACCATTCACCACAAAGGCCAGTCTTTTTGATCATTCTTGCTCCCCATCCCTTTTTGTTTTTGTTTTTCCTCTCCTTTTTATCTCATAGCTCAAAAAGGGAAGAATCAATGTTGCAAAAACAGCCCAATAAATCTTCTTTCCAGGAATCTCTCAAAGCTCTTGAAGCTGATATACAGCATGCTAATAGCCTGTAAGTTTTTTTTTTCTTCTTTTGCAAATTGATGGAGTTGCATGTACAAATTTATTATCTTTATCCACAATTGGCATATTATGGTTCATAAAGTCAATTTCTTTGCAACCCATTTTGCATTTTTGCTTTGCCTTGAAATGTTAATAACTGTTTTTCTTCATGCCTAGTTCCTGTTTCTGTGCATTCCATTTGCCTGCTTTTTCTGTTCAATTATGATGCTTTGGTTGAATTTTATCATCAAAAGCCCACTGTGGTGAATTTTGATATTAATATTGTTTTGTGGAGGTTTGCATCTTTTATAGATGTTGATATAGGCTAGTTTTATCAATTGTTAACTGTTCCAGTGGAAATGAAAATGATTGCTTTGGCTTTTGGCACAAGTATTTAACCTTGATGAATTCCATTATTCATTAGTACTTTGTTTCAATAAAGGTCTTGACAGTTAGCCAACAAGAGCTTGCTAATTTTAATTTTGGTTGTAATTTTTTGGGGTAAATTTTGCAGGGCAGCTGCTCTACCAAGAGATTATGGTGGGAATTGTTATCAAATGAGATTATCTTATAGCCCTTTTGCACCTTTCATCCTGTTTTTGATTGAATGGATGGACTATAGTTGTACAAATACCCTTCCTAGTTATTTAGGCCTTTTCCACATACTTGTTTTCAAGGTGAGTTAGTATTTAGTTTCAGCTTCTCTTCTTTTTTTTTTTTTTTCAATTTTTCAACATTCTGAGCAAAAAGAAGAATTAAAAAAGATGAGTTTTTAGTTTGTTATTTAAACAAAGTTCAACAATATTGCCCAGGCATACGTTGATGGAATACCAGCTCTATCCTCCAAAGAAAGGAAAGCAACTCAAAGGGAATTTTACGGTATGTTTTCTTTGGTATTTCTTGTTGATAAAATTCCAATTTGCTTCTTTAGCTTTCCTTTTACTTCCTCATTTTCTGATGCACTTACGGGAAACTATTTGCAGCTGTTATTTACCCTTTGCTCAGACAACTTGGAGATGAGTTTATCAAATTGGAAGATAATAAGAAAAACCAATGCACAGAAGTTTTGAGCAGAAAGAGAGTTGAAGACCGAAAGAGGGTCTCTAATAAAGATTTAGAGAGAGATGATGAATGTGGAATATGCATGGAGAATTGCACAAAGATGGTTCTGCCCAACTGCGGGCATGCCTTATGCATAAGCTGCTTCCATGACTGGTATCCCCAATTTTCATTTTTGCTATTTGTGTTGTCTTTTAAGGTTACATGTGATTATTTAACCTTGATTGTTGATACTAGCATTCCTGTTGCACTGTACATTGATTTGGATTTGTAGGAATGTTCGTTCTCAATCTTGCCCTTTTTGCCGTGGTAGTTTAAAAAGAGTGAGTTCTAAAGATCTGTGGGTTCTCACAAGTGGCAATGATATAATTGATATGGTAACTCTTGCAAAAGAGAACTTGAGGCGTCTCTACCTCTACATGGAAAAATTACCTTTTGTAATGCCTGAGACACATCACTATGTATCTGATTACATGATCTAACAATGAATGAAGACTGCAGTATCAAACCACAGGAAAAGCCATCCATCCATTGTGCAAACAATCTGGTATGGGAAAGCTTAGCTTATCTATTGATCTCTTTAAGGTCTGTTCCATGGCATTTGTATATAGTAATTAACTGAGCTACTGCCTACATCTTGTGAGGGTTTTGAAAGTAGGAAGCAGGTGACTTCGAAGATTTATGGAATTTGGTATAGAGTGGCCTGGATAACGCAGAGAGGCAGGGATTACGAACCTGAATGTATATGTTGCAAAGCAAGATAATAGATGCAAACTTAAAATAAAAAGGTATTCTTGGCATTCAACTCAGCTTTTTTTTGGGACCTGAGTGTTGGAATGGAAATGTAAAGAGATTCATCACTTGGTATCTTAATTTCTTCAGTTTCTACTTACTGTCATCTGATCTATGATGAACAGCATGGATCAAATGTATCTTTTCAGAAATTTGTGCCTCATCAGGAATTTCTATCATTCTGGGAACAATTATTCTTGTCTTTGAAAAGGCCATGAGATTAATAAATCTTAAACTTGAATGATAAATTTTGCATCCTTAAGGAGAAGTTTGATTGTCAGATTAACTATGAATCCAGGGTTTGATGTTAAGATCTTGTTGTTGGTGTCAATTTTGTTATACTAAAATAATGGACAGTTACCTACCCTTTAACAGCAAGCAAAAGATCATGCTTATATAGTAATCACTGTTGTTCTACACTTCTTTATGCTAACCTTTGTTTTTATGTTACTTCGCCTGCATCTCTAAGATACCGCTGGAACTGGATTATGTACTTGCTTTAATTCTTTGTAACTCTTCCCTGACTTAATAAATAGGTTTCCTAATCCTCTCCGTAAAGACATCATAATGAGCATAATCATATGGTAACTTATTTTACCTTCATTTCTCTAGGATGTGTCATTTGGGACTTCGACTTCCCATACTCCCTAAGAACGTGTTTGGTATAAGTACAACATTGAGCTGGATTCTTCTCATCATACATTTTTCCGAAATTGAATTCATCCAAATTTTGGTTAGTAAAAGCAGGGGAGAGCTTTTCCAATTGCCATGAAAACTCCCATCTCTAATTATAATCCTTCAAGATGAGATTTTTACTTCTTTTTTTTTTGTTCCCTTCTTACTTTCTTTAGAGAGATGAGAGAGAGTTAGAGAGAGAATTTGGCAAGAGGGAAGGTCAACTGCCGGTGGGGAAAGGAAGGACCCATGGAGGGTGGTGAAATGGAGGAGAGCTTTGTTTACGATGTTTGTTGAGAATCTGGCCAAAGAAGTAAAGTGGAGGCAACTGAAAAATCTTTTCGATGAATTTGGAGTGGGTGGTTGTCGATGTATTCATCCCAAGGATAAAAGTCAACTCAGAATCGAAATATGCTTTGTGCGATATAGAGATGTTAGGGAAATGTCAAGGACAATTTTCTTGGGGCATAGAGAGGGAGTAGAAGGGAGGTGGATAAGAGTATTGGAGGCTGAAAAACCAAGGGATGATGGGTAGTTAAGGAGGGGAGGAAGCTGGTGTGCCTAAGCAAGAGGAGGTCGTGAAAAGTCATATAAGGAGTTCCTTATGGCAAATCAAAAGGAAAATACAAATAAGACAAGAGAAAGGAGAGTCATATGTGAAGACGCTAGAAAGAGAGATATCCAACGTATCAATGACTCTAAAGGGAAGGTCAAGAAGGTCACTATTGCAAAGGGAGACTTGGAATGGCTCAGAAGGAGTACAGTAGGACAACTTCGAAACTCCATTAATTATGGAGTAGTGGAAAATTCACTCTTACGATAAGAGATCTTTGCCTAAGTTCAACCTATTAGGAGTCCATTTGTTTTTATTACTTTTGGAGAGAAAAAGGATATGAGGGTTTTATTGGAAGATTGTTTTGATCTTTTTGAGTCATGGTTCGTGAGTCTAATTCCGTACTGTGTAGGAATGGAGGAGAGAAGATGGCAAGCTTAGGTGATGCTTAAAGAAGGCCTTTTACATATCTGGCATGAGGATAGCTTTAAAGTTATTGGGAAGACATGGGGTAAGTATATTAGAGCTAATAAAGACATGCTTGATAAATGAAGGCTGGATCAGGTCATGATTTTGGCAGAGGTGAAGTCTTTGAAAGACATTATAGAGTACACCCATATAGCTATGAATGTTAAAGACTACTTTGTGCATGCGTCTATAACAGATACAATTAGATGTGAGCCAACGTTTAGGGTGGACGACATAGGAGAGGAAATAGAAGAAAAAGGATTAGAGGATCTTCGGTCAGTAGATGATGTGTTAAATTGATGGGAAAAGGGCAGTGATAAGCCAAATCTATGGAAAAGGACGACTCTGATTCCAACAATAAGGAGGAGAAAACAAAGTAGTGGATGGGCTGAAAAAAGATAGGAAGGGGGAGTGGTTCTTAAATTGGATTTCGAGAAAGTTTATGATAATGTTAGTTGGAAATTGCTTGAACTTGTTATGGGCAAGATAGGATTTGGGGGTTGGTGAAAGAGTTGGATTAAGGAATGCATTATTAAGGCACAAGTCTCAATCTTAGTTAATAAGGCACTAATTAGGTTTTTTAAAATAGGGAGGGGATTGAGACAAGGGTGTTCACTATTCTCGTTTTTATTGAACATGGTAATTGAGGCACTTAGTAGTATGATAAGGAAGGTTGAAGAGCTGGGTATTTATAAAGGGGTGAGAATCGAAAATAGAGGGCTGGCCATTTCGCACTTATAGTATGCAGATGGCATGATCTTATTTTGAGAACCTTCCTTTGATAATATCTTGAATTTGAGAAGAATACTAAGGTGTTTTCAAAGTGTATCGGGTCTTAAGGTCAATTTCCAGAAGAATCATTTAATGGGGATAAAGGTGGATCAAGATGAGGTCGAAAGGTGACCTTTTCATATATCATGTTAGGTGGGATCTTTTCCTATAACTTATCTTGGCTTATCATTGGGAGTTAACCACAACTCGACTAGATTTGGGAAGCTGGTTCTTGAAAAGGTGAGGGCAAAGCTTGCAGCTTGGAAAGCAAAACTGTTGTCCTTCGATGGAAAGGTTACTTTACTTATATCAGTGCTATGTAACTTGCACATCTTCTTTATGTCCTTGTTCTAGATGTCGAGTAGAGTGAAGAACGAACTCGAAAAAATTCAGTAAAGGTTTTTGGAGGAGTTACGGATCTTAAAAGAAAAATTCACTATCTCGAATGGAACAAGGTATGTAATTATAGGAAATATGGAGATATAGGGGTGATTGACCTGAAAATTCAAAACTATGCTTTACTTAACAAATGGATGTGGTGGTACGGGAAAGAAAAAGGAAATTTATAGAGAGAAGTAATTGTGACAAAAATCAAAAGTGACGATTCGAATCTCCAGCCAAACTTGAGTGAAAATAGGAGTGTTTCAACTTTATGGAAAAAAAAAATCATGAATCCCCTTTCCCCTTCTAACAAATATTTCTTGCAGGTGTCTTCTAATATTGATTTTTAGTTGGAAATGGTGATAGCATTTGGTTCTAAAGCGAGGAATGAATCGAAGGCATGATTCTGGCACAAAGCTTTCAAAGGATCTTTGCTTTAGCCATTAATAAACATGGGAAAATTGCTAACTATGGGAGATGAGAGAACGACACTTGAATATGGGATAGCCAACTTAGGAGGCAAACTTTCAATTGGCAGCAGGTAGAAAGATTGTTAGGCGAGTTTCCGTTGAGCAAGAAACTTAAAGATGGTATAGTTTGGAAAAGAAAAATAAATGGGGAGTACATTGTCAAATCATTTTGTAAGTATATTCTTGTTACTAATGAAACATTAGACAAAATATAGAGTTTAGTGTGGGCAAGATTTACTCTAAACAATTGATCCATAGTAAAATAGCAGTGAAGGAAGAATTAGCAAAAAGGAAGGTATTACAAGAAAATTCATTACTATGTGTTTTGTGTACTTCAAAAATGGAGACTTGTAATCACTTTTTTTCTTAATGTAAAAAAACTTGTAAAGTATGAGGAGGTTGGTGCAAGAAGTGCGAGTATAAGTAGACAACTCAAAAAAAAAAAAATTAGAGCAATTCAATCTTATTCAAACAATTAAAATTAATTAATTAACTAAAACTAATTAACTAAAATTAAAACCAATAAGAAAAAAAATTAAAATAATAATACTTTAGAAAATATCAAATCAAACAGGTTTAGGATTACAATATTCCTTACACTTCATCTAAATCTTACATCTTTTCTTTAACTTATTTCAACGGGTTGAATTGCTAACCTAGAGTCATCAATTATTTATAATGGTCTTCCGACTCGTCTTATAAAAATATCTATTTTAATCAAAACACTATATCCCTATGTGAATCGAAATTAAAATAGACTCATTAAGTTCAGGCTCTAATCTAGCTACATATGGCCTATTGGTATATTCCTATCCTATACGCAAATCAATTAATATGATCATATGCTATCCTAATTTTAGTCTACTCTAAACTCTCTTTCCCAAGTTTGTTTAGATTCCTAAATCAATTTAATTGGTGGCCAAGCAATTAAAAGCATTAAGAACAAATTGGAATAAACAATTTAAATTCCATTGAAAATAAGTAAGACAGAGATTAAAAACTTAGACAATTGCAATCCTAGAAAAAGAAATTTAGTTACTCATAATCGCAAAATAAAATAACATTGTATAAAATTCAACCATTGAAAGTATCAAGAACGATAAAAGCTAAGGAACAAAACAAAACAATATTTGTCGTCTTGATCTCCAAGTTTCAACCTCAACTTCTAGTTTCTTGAATCTCCCAAAGGTTCTCTGGCTAATGTTGTTAAACATATCCTATTTATACTAATAAACTTAACTTAAAGTTCCTTAAGCTGACCTAGGATTTAATTGGGCTTAAAAGTATAATAAGAGGCCCAAAATTCAATTGTCAATCTTTACAAATTTATATTCTCGATATAGTACGTTTAGCTATTTTTCGACGTGATTTTCTCCATCTTCAAGGCAGAACTGGGCAAAGTAATCTTCATAAAAATTGTAGCTCTGTCTCTTAGCTTTCCACTGATCCATGAATCACATCATTTGGAGTTCTGTAGCTCGAGACATGGCCAAAATACTGAAGCATATGCAAACAGATTCTGGATCTTTTAACATCTTACTTTCCAAAATTAAGCTCAATCACTTTTAATCCTACAAAAGAAATATAAAAACTAATAAATCATAACCAAATTAAAAGGAATAACATAAAATTAAAATAAATAACTTAAAAGTAACCTAATTATAAAAATAACTAAAAATAAGTAAATTATAATTAAAAATTGAGGACTTACTTAATATTTAATAATAAAATTGGAATAAAATAATTCTATAAAATAGAATTATCAACTACTCCCTAGACTTGAGACAACAGATAGTTTTGTATGTGGAGTACTATGCTTTGATTTCATCTTTATGGGTGCCTAATCAAGGATGCCAAAACAGGATGTTTTTGAGTATAGTATGAAACATATGAAGGCAAATGAGTGGTCAAGATAGGAATCATCATCTCAAGTGATTCAAGGGAAAATATCTCATTAGTTCTTGATTGATATTAGCTTAAATCCTTGGCCAAGGTAATTAGGAGATTATGAAATGAGTTTCATAAGTCTCCATAAAGCTAATGATCTAATTGCAAGAACAAATATGGAGATTAATAAGAGTAGGCACTGCACTAAGCTCTTATCATCTTTGGGATATATGATGAGAGAATGAATTGCACTGAAAAACTGTACACTGAAAGGTTGTCAAAGAATCCTTTGACTCTCCTAATAATTGGGTGGTCATGATGCATTGCTAGATGCTAATCATGGTCTATGAAATTGAATTAGTTAATTTAAAATTGAATATTATTCATTTAAATTAATTAATTAATAATATTATAATTTAATTCCATTACCAACATGTTATGAACTTAATGGGTCACACACAAAGGCTGCAATTTGGATTAAATTGAGAGTGTGATGATTTAAGTTAGACTTAAAATCAAATTCTAGGTTTTAACTACTAAGGATCTAATTAAAAAAATTTAATTAGGTATTGGTTAAATATTATAATTTTATAATATTAAGGACTTATTTTGCAAATTTCAATAAGTTAAACCTAGATATAAATATCACATTATAGCCACTCTTTTTTTTGAAAGAGAAAAAAAAAAGATTTTTCTCTTGAGTGCTGCCACTCTTGAGAAGTTTATTTTCTTTTGAAAACTTCTCCTTTGATTCTTTACTGGAAATCAAAGAAGAAAAGAGGACAAATCATTGTCCACTTGCTAGCACAAGCCCGTGCCATAAAGCTCTCTCATTGAGAAGGATCCTTTGCAATCGTGTATGCATCATTGGAGGCCAAACGATTGAGTGATTGGTATTCTTTCATACAAAAAGTGTTCACGTTTTGTCATAAAAAAGAATCCATTTAATTACGATATCATTTGGAAAGGTAAAACTTTTTTTGATTTTATGTGATGCTTAACTTTGCATTAAACAACTAAGGTGATCCAAAAGTAAGAGGCATGAGTTTTATTTTATTTCATTTTTTTTTATTTATTCAGTTGCGTTGATGCTCTAATCATGTCATTCCTAACAGTGGTATCAGAGCTTCTTTTGGCTCGTTTTAATACATAGGTATGTCTTATTATTGTTTAATTTCAATTTTGATTGGATGTGAGGTATTTGGAAGAGAGCAAATAAGTGTTAAATTTTGATTATGTTTTAAAGTAGTTTATCACATATTCGAGTTTTGATTTTTAATACTTATTTGTTTCGGCAACTAATTTTGTTTAAGTGTCTCAATTTTGCAGAACAATATGTGCATGAGATGCACAAAAGAGTTTGGCAAGAAAAGGATTCGAATACATGGAAAACAAGATGCGGTTTGGTGATAGAATTCGATTCTGTCTAGATTTGCATATGGATTGATTTTCAATTTTTAACAGGGGTCTAAAAGCCTCCAAAAATTCTGAAAAATTTGGAAGTAATCTGCATTGCAATTGTTTCAATATGATTAATTACCAGCTGAAAATGGTAAAGGAAAGGCTGTGAAATCATGGCTGAAACCATTGCTGCCAACAGTAGTTTTAGGTCACGATTTTGCTAAGAAAGTCATCTTCAAAGAGTCCTAAAATTGTGCAATTATTGTACCTTTTTGAATAAATTATGAAGTTTGAATATGTTCAAAAGATGCTTGGAAAGATCACTAAAATTAAGGGATTCAATCCCTTGATTTATGCCATCATAATGCCACATATGCAACCCAAAAACTGCAGCTATGTACAGGATACATAGGCTGCGTTTTTTTGGGGTTTTGACCAGCTAAATCAAGTCCAAAAATTATGAAATTTTAATATGGAAAGGTTCCATATGTTAGCTGACCATGGTTAAAATTTGGGAATTAAATTCCCTGATTTGATGCTGCATCAAGCCATAAAACTGTGACTGGTACACTGCTGCCAGAATATTGTAAAGTCATAGTTTTTGGGATTTTAGTGTCCATATTTGCAGCCTAAATTGGTGCAATTAAAAACTCTAATTTAATAAACAATATCTTATGGAAAAGTTCCAGAAAGATAAATTTTGATATATTTAAATTAGGGAATTTGATTCCTTAAAATAAGGATATCAGGATTTAATTAATCACATTCATAAATTTAGAAATTTGATTCCTACAAATATGGGAGTGTGATAAATATTGGCAAGATAAATATCATGAATTAATTTCCTTCTTTTAAGAAGTGAAATTTGAATAGGACAATTAAATATAATTAAAGATAATGTTGTCTTAAATATTATATTTAAATTATCTAATGAGATTAGATAATTGAAGACACATAATCTTTAATTTAAAAGGATTAGTAAAAGTTTTTTAAAACGTTTAAAGATTACAAATTAAAAATGTTTTAATCTGTAATAATATTTTAATTCTAATCCTAATGAGGTTAGGAATGGATAATATTACTAATACTGATTAGTAAAGACTTTCCATATATGGAAAATTGTTTACATACATGGAATTAAAAAATGAACTCGAAATTAGTTGTACACTAATTTCGGATGCCTCATATGATTAACAATTAGAATAAGACATAGTTTTAATTTTATGTTCATCTGGATGGATGAATGTGGATGATTATGGACTAGGCCCAATATGATTGTGGATGTATGGTTAAATTGTATCATGGTATTTATTTATTAAATAGGGTCTGCGCACCCTGCCTTTCTCTTGATTTTCAGGGATTGTAAAATTTTTTTCTCACTTGACTCCCCTCAGATGTACCACGAGGTTTTTTTACTAAAATGTAATTAGTTACATATAAGTGTAGAATTAGGATTAGTTTAGGAGTTATTTTACAATTCGAAGATGAAGACCTAAAGGCGCCATGAAGATACAAAGAGGAAGATTACAATATATTGTATGTTATCCCCTAGGTTTGACCAAGCTAATTTCCTTCGATGGCTCAAGGAAATTAGTATAGATAAAGTCTATAATCATCCAAAGTAGTATGCATGAGATAGATTTATTTATGCAATTAATAAATGCTATGCATGCAAAGATAAGACCTTAACTAAGTTAAAAATAAGAAAATCCCTCGGTAAATACTGAGTCACATGTCACGCATGATTAAGTTGCCTTCCACCATATAGCAAGATAACCTAGCTGATCTTTTAATCGGAGACTTGTTGAGCACACTTAAGGTTACACTTTTACATGAATATGTTTAAGCTATTGGTGGGTCTTACTCAACTAGTTGTATAAAATTCAGATGTTTAGAAACTTGATTATTATGGAAACTAGAGGCAATGGCTAGGCAAAACATAAATGATATGTTTAGGCAATGTGTTGTCACCTAGCTGATCTAGGAGTTGTATAGAGATAAAATTGGTAAGCTCAGTTACTTACCTAATCCAGCTATCATGGCTTGTTGAGCACACTCAAGGTCATGATTAGAATGGATAAGGATCTTAACCCACAAAGAGAATCCTTGTAGAGATCTCTCGAGGTGATATGGAGGGTTATCTTGAAGAAAATAATGGGAGCAATCAATTTACGATTTACTATCTCATCTGAATTGATTATAATACATGATCACTCATAAACATTCTTTAAATGTCTAAGTTGTTAGAATGCGAATACACATTACTTTGCGCAGCATACTTGATGTCATGATGAAATTAGGGCCAAAATGTTTGGATTAGTGTATCAAGTTCAAAAATGTTCTCAAATATCTATTTAGAATAGATGTCATTAAGGAAGAAATCCTTGCCTTCTTGACAAGGTCAAAGAATAAGAAACTTGTAGAAGTTTCACCTTTGACCATGTATATGATTGAAGTAAATCTGTCTATTATTGTTCGATCATCATGGGTATTAGATACTAGAAGTGGGTCACACTTATGTAATGACATGAAGGTGCTGGAAAAGAGTAGAATATTAACAAAGGGAGAGGTGGTCCTAAGAGTAGGAAATGGAGCAAAGGTTGTTGCAACGGCTATGGGGATAGTTACTATACCTTTACCTTCTGGGTTGATCTTGGAATTAAGAGACTGCTACTATGTTCCTTCCATATCTCGAAATATCATATATGTGTCATACTTGGCAATATATGATGATATTGAATTTTGCATTAAGGGTAATTGTTGTTCTTTCTCGAAGGGAGAGATGCATTATGGTGCAGGGACACATTCGAACAGTCTCTATATTCTTGATCCCAGGAGACCCATATTTAATATAGAGGTCAAGAAAGCAAAGAAAGATGATCCAAAACTATCTTACATCTAGCACTGTAGGCTTGGACACATAAGTGAGACTTGCTTAACCAAATTACACAAATAAGGTTATATCGATCCATTTAATTATGAATCTTATAGAACATGTGAGTGTTGTCTCCTTGGTAAGATGACCAAGTCGCCTTTCACCAAGAAGGGTGAACGAGCTGAGGTGTTACTAGGACTTGTACATTCAGATGTATGTGGTCCTATGAATACTAGTGCTAGAAGAGGATACTCTTACTTCATCATCTTCACAGATGACCATTCTCGCTATGGTTATGTATATTTGATGAAATATAAATCCGAATCCTTTGACAAGTTCAAAGAATACATAGCGAAGGTTGAGAAACAAACTGAGAAAAGTATTCTCACTCTTAGATCTGATCGAGGAGGAGAATATCTTAGCCAAGAGTTTTAGGATTATTTGAAAGAGAATGGGATTCTCACACAATAGACTCCTCCAAGGACTCCACATCACAATGGGGTGTTTGAGAGAAGGAATCAAACATTATTAGACATGGTTCAATCCATGATGAGTCGTGTAGATCTTCCTATATCTTTCTGGGGATATGCCCTAGAAACTGCTGCGCGCATACTGAACCAGGTTCTTACCAAATCAGTTGATAAGACACCATATGAGATATAGAGTGGGAAAAGGCCTAACTTGTCTTATGCTAGGATTTGGGGATGTACTGCTTATGTGAAGTGTATAATGTCTGATAAGCTAGAAGCGAGATCAGACAAATGTAAATTTGTGGAATATCCTAAAGAAACACACGGATACTATTTTTATAATCCCATTGAGCAAAAGGTGTTTGTCTCAAGGCATGTCACTTTCCTTGAGAAAGAGTTCTTAAATGAAAGGGCTAGTGGGAGTAAAGTTGTACTTGAAGAAGTTCGAGACCCACAAATTAACATTCCATTAGAACTTGAGCTTGAAATTGTGACATCTAATGTACAACCACAATCTCAAGAGGCACAACCACTCAAAAGATCTAGTAGAATACGTCAAGCTCCAAAGAGATATGGATTTCTCTTGGAAAGGGACGCATTGCCCATAAATGATGAGCCTACAACTTACGAGGAGGCGATGTTGGACATCGATTATGAGAAATGGCTAGAAGCCATGAAATCTGAAATGGATGCCATGGATACCAACAAAGTATGGACTTTGGTGGATTCACCTGAATGGATAAAACCCATTGGGTGCAAGTGGGTCTTTAAGAGAAAGATTGATGTAGATGGCAATGTGTAAACCTTTAAAGCTAGACTGATAGCAAAAGGTTACAAACAAAGACAAGGTATTGACTTTGAAGAAACATTTTCACTAGTTGCTATGCTTAAATCCATTAGGATTTTGCTTGCAATTGCTGCATACCATGATTATGAAATATGGCAAATGGATGTAAAAACTGCATTCCTTAATGGAAACTTGCGAGAGGAAGTGTACATGACACAACCTAAAGGTTTTATATCCAATGCTAATGCTAATAAGGTGTGCAAGCTTCAAAAGTCCATTTATGGACTTAAGCAAGCTTCTTAGAGTTGGAACATCTGTTTTGATGAAGCTGTAAAAGGGTTTGACTTCATAAAAAATGAGGATAAACCATGTGTCTATAAAAGGTTTAGTGGGAGTGCCATAATTTTCCTAGTGTTATATGTTGATGACATATTGCTCATAGGAAATGATATACCATTGCTACAATCTACAAAGATTTGGCTGTCCAAACAATTCTCCATGAAGGATTTGGGAGAAGCAACTTACATTCTAAGAATAAAGATCTATAGAGGTAGATCTAAAAGGTTGCTAGGTCTTTCCCAATCCATATACATAGACAAGGTGCTAAAGAGGTTTAGCATGATGAAGTCCAATAAGGGACACTTGCTTATGTCACAAGGCATCTATCTCTCCAAAGAATCAAGAAGAGAGAGATCGCATGGATAAGATCCTATATGCTTCATCAATAGGATCTATCATGTATACGATGTTTTGCACTAGACCGGATGTATCTTATGCTTTAAGTGTCACGAGTAGATACCAAGCTAATCTTGGTGAAAGTCACTAGATAGTTGTGAAAAACATCTTGAAGTACTTACGAAGAACTAAGGATGTATTTCTGGTTTATAAAGGAAATGAACTCCAAGTTAGGGGTTATATGGATGCAAGCTTTCAAACTGACAAAGATGATAGCAAGTCGCAAAGTGGATATGTATTCACACTCAATGGAGGTGCTGTGAGTTGGATTAAGAAGTGAGTTCCAAACAAGAGACAACTGCAAATTCTACAATCGAGGCCGAATACATCTTTGGGTCTGAGGTAGTGAAAGAGGCAATTTGGATTAAGAACATTACTAAACTAGATGTGATTCCTAGCATTATTGATCCAATACCTTTGTAATGTGATAACAATGGAGCCATTGCACAAGCAAAGGAACCAAGGTCTGATTAGAAATCCAAACATGTATTACGACGTTACCATGTGATCAGAGAGATCATTAGAAGAGGAGACATTTGTATAGAGCGTATACCCACTGTGGATAATATTGTTGATCCTTTCACTAAAGCACTGTCCCAACAAAAGCATAATCATCATGTTGAGAACATTGGTATTAGATACATAGGTGATTGGCTTTAGTGCTAGTGGGAGATTGCTAATATAAGCCCTTCAAGCCAATCTGTGGTTGTATGGGAACTGCAATTTTGAGATATTCATGTATGACATTTTATTATTCATAATAACATTAAGGTAGTTCTTTATCCATAAGTTTGTCATTTAATTACTTTTTGTACTTATGCAGATAAAGCCCATGGAACTATATATGCCTTGCAAAGGAATTATATTGGGATATAATTATGAGATCCTTATGCATTAAAGTATTGTTCTTAAAAGTTCCTGATCATTGTATTATTGAAACAGGGTATCAATAATGCTCAAAGATTGGCACATGTTATGTTCCTTACTTGTGAAGTAAGTAATCGTTTTCATAGGTTGAAGTATAGAGATACTCGAAACTAGCATGTGGGTGTTTGCCATGGGATAGCGAGTTCATTGAACATGACCCGCCATGAGAAGTGCATTTGGTATTTCACTCAAGTGTCTATGCAATACTTCTCATGTGTCAATTCTGTAACTACTGTTAGTTAAAATCCTACTATGCAAGTATACGTATCGAATAGATAATATATTAACAAGCAGGTATCGATCCCACAGGGAATTGCTCTAAAACTTTACTAATTACTAAAATTAGAATAATTCAATCTTATTCAAAAAATTAAAATTAATTAATTAACTAAAACTAATTAACTAAAATTAAAATCAATAAGAAAAAAAATTAAAATAAAAATACTTTAGAAAATATCAAATCAAACAGGCCTAGGATTACAATATCCCTCATACTTCATCTAAATCTTACCTCTCTTCCTTAACTTATTTTAAGGGATTGAATTGCTAACCTAGAGTCCTCAATTATTTATAAGGGTCTCCCGACTTGTCCTATAAAAATATCTATTTTAATCAAAACACTATATCCCTATGTGAATTGAAATTAAAACAGACTCATTAAGTTCAAGCTCTAATCTGGCTACATATGGCCTATTGGTATATCCCTATCCTATACACAAATCAATTAATATAATCATATGCTATCCCAATTTTAGTCTACTCTAAACTCCCTTTCCCAAGTTTGTTTAGGTTCCTCAATCAATTTAATTGGTGGCCAAGCAATTAAAAGCATTAAAAACAAATTGGAATAAACAATTCAAATCTCATTGAAAATAAGTAAGACAAAGATTAAAGACTTAGACTACATGTGAGTTCAATTGCAATCCTAGAAAAAGAAATTTAGCTACTCATAATCGCAAAATAAAATAACGTTGTATAAAATTCAACCATTGAAAGTATCATGAACGATAGAAGCTAAGGAATAAAATAAAATAATATTTGTCGTCTTGATCTCCAAGTTTCAGCCTTAACTTCTAATTTCTTGAATCTCCCAAAGGTTCTCTAGCTAATGTTGTTAAACATATCCTATTTATACTAATAAACTTAACCTAAAGTTCCTTAAGCTGACCTAGGGTTTAATTGGGCTTAAAAGTATAATAAGAGGCCCAAAATTCAATTGTCAATCTTTACAAATTTCCATTCCCAACACAGTACGTCTAGCTATTTTCCGATATAATTTTCTCTATTTTCGAAGCAGAACTAGGAAAAGCAATCTTCATGAAAGTTGTAGCTCTGTCTCTTAGCTTTCCACTGATCTATGAATCTCATTATTTGGAGTCTTGTAGCTCGAGATATAGCCAAAATACAGAAGCATATGCAAGTAGATTCTAGGTCTTTTAACATCTTACTTTTCAAAATTAAGCCCAATCACTTTTAATCCTACAAAAGAAATATAAAAACTAATAAATCATAACCAAATTAAAAGGAATAATATAAAATTAAAATAACTAATTTAAAAGTAACCTAATTATAAAAACAACTAAAAATAAGTAAATTATAATTAAAAATTGAGGACTTAGTTAATATTTAATAATAATATTAGAATAAAATAATTCTATAAAATATAATTATCACACTCCCAAACTTAAGATTTTGCTAGTCCTCGAGCAAAAGAAAATTACAAAAAAATAATAAACATAAAAAATTTTTGAACAAGAGATAGAAGTACCAAATCATGATTTCTCAATTTTTTTTCTTAGAAATTAACTACAATTCCAACATAAGGTAACATATAACTAATCCTTAAATTCATGCATCAATTTAAGTGAAAACTTATTTTTCGAATGGACTTCTGTCTGTGTGAATGCTTTCTTACAAAGAATATCATGCAATTTGGATTAGTTTATGCCAATTCTAAGCATAGATTAGTACTATAATCCCATAGGTTTGCTTTTCATCTCTCTCTTCTCTAATGTAGAGTAACACTTATTCAAGGATCAATAGGTCTTTATCAAGCTTGTAATGTAAGGCTAAGGTGAAGGTATGATAAAGGATATATTTAGGCTCAAATTCACCCTAAGCACTTAATCAATCTAGGACACATAAAAAGCTCAAATTTTTTTTATATGACACCCCCAAACTTGAAGTAAACTTTCCTTTGTACATAACACTTTTTTTCTTTCTTCATCTTTTTATTTTTTTTAACCCCCAAACTTATTTTTTGATAATTATAAACTAGGGATAATTTTGCTAACAACCATCACTTCTTTTTATTTTTTCACACCTTTCTCCTTCAATTTATCTTTAAGCTCAAACCGTTCTTTAGAAAGATTAAAATACTTAGAGGGTGAAAGGTTCAAATTGCTGGAATTAAATAAAAAGGCCAAGGCTAATATAACTGTGTAATTACAAAGAAAAGGTAAATTAGGCTCAAAAAGGGTGACTAAGGATAAATATAATAAGGTAGGCTAAAAAAGGCTCAAACGGTCCAAAGATGGCCTAAATCACTTCTTATCCTAAGTGTTATCTAAGATTTCGCCTCGAGAGAAAATCTAGCAAATTCTAGAATTCTTGACTTCACTATACTTTTTCATCAACATAAACTTTCTCTAATCGCATAAAAATTCTAAGTAAAAGAGTATAGTGCTCAATTTGTTGGAAGTCACATTCTAAAATAAAGCTAACACAAGAATATCACATAAAATTAAATCATAACTATATGCTTCCCAAAAGCTAAGAATCAAAAGATAATATCATCTTGGGATTGGGAAAATCATGGATGAGGTGCAACTATCTCAACTTTTTTTAAAAAAAAAACACAACAAAACATGCGAAATATAAATAAAACATGCAAGATATAACTACTCCCCCAAACTTAGAATGAACATTGACCTTAATGTGATAAAAGAAAATAAAAGAAAAAGGACAAGAATACTCCCCTACTCTGAAGCTGCAGTCTGCATGTCCTCCGCATGGCCTCCACCCATCATCAACTCTCAGCAACAAAGCATTCATCAATTAGATATGTAGCAAACGAAAAGTTCATGAATCCATTATATGGGTAACAAGAAATTGGCACTAATCTTCAAAATTTTCGACACTCTAAGCATTAATCATGAGGAAGTCTGAAAAACTCATTAACAAACATGCACAATTGATTCATTCAAGGTTAAAAAATTATAAAGTTTGCCATTAACACAAACCTCATCCTTTCTTTACACAAAATAATTGAAAACCAAGTGTTTGAAGGAGTACTAACCTTAGGAGTGCAGGATTTCAAAAAATAAAAATAAAAATAAAAAAAATCCAAGTAAAAAGAAAATGCAAAAATTTGGAGTGAAAAAGAGAAGACAAAGGAAGGCAAGAGATTGGCAAGAAGAGGAATAATGGGAGTAGGGATGGTAGTTGAAGAAGAAGAAGAGTGACAAAAGAAGAAAAGAAAAAGAAAAAGAAAATATAAATAAAAAAATAAAAAAAAATATTTTAAAAGGTCGCAGCGCATAATATTTTTTCACCCGAAGCTTTACGCTTCTGGTTTGAGTGCCTCGCTCTCAAGGTTGAGCGCCGCGGCTCTCAGGGTTGAGCGTCGCGGCTCTTAGGGTTGAGCGCCGCGGCGTTCAACTTTTCTGCCAATCTTTTCTTTGTTTAGCACCACGACTCTCCCTTTAAGGGCCACGGTGTTGAAACATTCTGTTTCAGCGACTATTTGTTGCTTCGTCTAGCATCGCGGCTCTCGCTTTGAGGGCTGCGGTGCTGAAACATTCTGTTTCATGCTGCAACGCTGATTTTTTTTTTTTACTTGCAAAAGGAACCATAAAAAAAATTAGTAAATCAAAAGAAATAAATTCTAACTAAACTAAAGAAATTAAATAAAATAAAAGTTAAAATAAGTAAAGTTTAGAAACTTGGGTTGCCTCCTAAGAAGCGCTCGTTTATAGTCACTAGCTTGACTATAGTGCCCCCTTTTTTAGTTCTTCGTCCTCGAAATATGGTCTAAGGCTCATCCCATTAACCATGGTTGTTCTTGTATCCTCACTATAAATCTCAATTATTCCACAAGGATAAGCTTTTACTACTTTGAAAGGACCCCACCATCTTTCTTTGCATTTCCATGGAAAAAGCTTGAAATATGATCTAGAAAGCAACATTACTTGTTGTCCAATCTCAAAAGGACAATTAGATGGTGGTGGAGGATGCTCTGTTGGTGATTGCTCAACTCTCACAAGCGGAGGTGGTGGCTTAAACTCAAAGATTGGTGCTTGCTCACTTATAGGTGGAGAATTAGGTTCACCTTTTCCTTCATCAATTAGCTCCACTCTATAGCAACAATTTGTAGAGCTAGGATGTTTATTTGCATTGAAAATATTAAACTCAACTACCTCTTCTCCAACTTTAAAAGTTATCTTGCCTTCCCTCACATCAATGATTGCGCTTGTGGTAGCCAAGAATGGTCGTCCCAAGATTAAAGGAATTTATTGATCTTTTTCCATTTCAAGCACAATGAAGTCCACCAGAATGTAAAGATGCCCAACTTTAACCAATACATCCTCAATAATCCCAACAGGATGCCTGATTGTTCTATCTGCTAATTGCAAAGAAACTGTGGTAGGTTGTATCTCATTAAGTCCAATTTTCTCAGCAATTGACAAAGGCATGATTGAAACACCTACACCCAAATCACATAAAGCTTTAGTAAATTTAAATCTACCAATAGTACAAGTTATAGAAAAACTCCCTAGATCTTTAAGTTTTGGTGGAAGCTTGTTCTGAATTATTACGCTGCACTCCTTAGTAAGTGCCACTGTTTCAAAATCTTCCAGTTTCTTCTTCTTATTTAAGATGTCTTTCAGGAATTTGACATAACTTTGCATGTTTTCCAAAGCTTCAGCAAAAATGTTCATGTGGAGTTTCTTGAAGAAATTGAGGAATTTCTCAAACTGTTTATCAAGCTTTTGTTTTTTCAACCTTTATGAGAATGGTGGTGGAGGATAATTTGCTTCAAAATTCCCTTGATTTTTAGCTTGCCCATTATCTGTCTTTTCCTCTTTAACTTCTTTCTCAACAATTGCCTTGTCATCATCTATATGCTCCTTTGAAGATTCAATTGATTTTTCATTCACCCTTCCGACTTCTTTTCCACTCCTAAGTGTAACTGCATTACAAGGTTCCTTACCTTTAGGATTGACTTCTATATCACTTGGTAAGGCACCTTGGGGTCTACTGTTGATGGAGTTTGCAAGTTGTCCCATTTGGGTCTCAAGATTTCTCAAGGAGGCTCCATAGCTCTGAATTATGGGATCAGTTTTCGACATATATTGCAAGATAAGTTCTTCCACTTGGGACTTCTTTTCAGGAATTGGTGGTCTAGATTGTTGTTGAAAACCAGGAGGCACGTTGGGGTTTGAATTGGAAGGCCCTGTATTGTTGTTCCATGAAAAGTTTGGGTGGTTTCTCCAACCAGGATTGTATGTATTAGAGTATGGGTTATTCTGCTGCTTGTTGAAGTTCCCCACAAATTGGACTGATGCAGAATCGTATGAACATTGATCACTTGAATGGCCATCTCCATAATTTTCACCAACTACACATGAATTTTGAACTACATAGACTCCCAATGTGTCAATTTTCTTGGATAATGCAGCCACTTGCGCAGCTAAGTTGCCAATTGCATCAATTTCATAGGCTCCAACAGCTTTTCTCGAACCCAACCTTTCTGAAGGCCATTGATAATTATTTGAAGCCATCTCTTCCAACAAATTATAAGCATCTGCAACATTCTTACTCATCAATGCCCCTCCAGCAGCAGCATCAATTGTGGTTTTAATTGACCCAACCAACCCATTATAGAATGTTTGAACTTGCAACCAATTAGGAATCCCATGATGTGGACATCTTCGCAATAGTTTTTTAAATCTCTCCCAAGCTTCATACAAGGACTCACCATCAAATTGTGTGAATGAGGTGATATCGTTCCTCAACTTTGCAGTCTTTACAGGCTAAAAGAACTTTGCGAGAAACTTTTGAGCCAAGTCCTCCCATGTAGTGATAGACCCATTAGGTAGTGAATTAAGCCAGCTTTTTACTTTATCTCGCAGAGAGAATGGAAACAGTCTCAATCTAATAGCATCGTTAGTTACACCATTGTATTTAAAGGTATCATAAATCTCCAAGAAATTTATCAAATGAGCATTAGGATCATCGGTGGGTAACCCACTAAATTGGACTGAATACTGGATCATTTGAATGTAAGCTGATTTAATTTCGAAATTATTCGCATTGATGGAAGGTCTCATAATGCTTTGGTGTAAACCTTGCAACAGAGGAATAACATAATCTCGCAATGCTCTATTTGCTTCGGGAACCATATTAATGGCATTATTGCCATTATTAATGTTATCCTCGGCCATTATCTGATTTAAAGCTGCAACTTGTAAATTTTCCCTTCGATGCCTTCTAAAAGTTCTTTCTATCTCAAGATCAAAAGGAACAAGATTAAAGTTGTCTCTTCTTTGCATACAATGACCAAATATATCTACAAGATAAACAAAATCTAAAATTAAAACAAGAAAAATAAAATTTGAAGTAAGACCAAATTGCTTGGTATTAGTATTAGTAAAAATTGTAAAAACAATTCCTCGGCAACGACGCCAAAAACTTGTCAGTTAAAATTTTATTGCGCAAGTATACGTATGAATGGATAGTATATTAGCAAGTAGGGTATTGATCCCACAGGGAATTACTTTAAAACTTTACTAATTACTAAAATTAGAACAATTCAATCTTATTCAAATAATTAAAATTAATTAATTAACTAAAATTAAAACATATAAGAAAAAAAATTAAAATAATAATACTTTAGAAAATATCAAATTAAACAGGCCTAGGATTACAATATCCCTTACACTTCATCTAAATCTTACCTCTCTTCCTTAACTTATTTCAAGGGGTTGAATTGCTAACCTAGAGTCCTTAATTATTTATAATGGTCTTCCGACTCGTCCTATAAAAATATCTATTTTAATCAAAACACTATATCCCTATGTGAATTGAAATTAAAATAGACTTATTAAGTTCAGACTCTAATCTGGCTACATATGGCCTATTGGTATATCCCTATCCTATACGCAAATCAATTAATATGATCATATGCTATCCTAATTTTAGTCTACTAAACTTCTTTTCTCAAATTTGTTTAGGTTCCTAAATCAATTTATTGGTGGCCAAGCAATTAAAAGCATTAAGAACAAATTGGAATAAACAATTCAAATCCCATTGAAAATAAGTAAGACAAAGATTAAAAACTTAAACTACATGTGAGTTCAATTGCAATCCTAGAAAAAGAAATTTAGCAACTCATAATCGCAAAATAAAATAACATTGTATAAAATTCAACCATTGAAAGTATCAAGAACGATAAAAGCTAAGGAATAAAACAAAACCAAATTTACAGTCTTGATCTCCGAGTTTCAGCCTTAACTTCTAGTTTCTTGAATCTCCCAAAGGTTCTCTGGCTAATGTTGTTAAACATATCCTATTTATACTACTAAACTTAATCTAAAGTTTCTTAAGTTGCCTAGGGTTTAATTGGAATTAAAAGTATAATAAGAGGCCCAAAATTCAATTGTCAATCTTTACAAATTTTCATTTCCGGCACAGTACATCTATCTATTTTCCGACGTGATTTTCTCTATCTTCAAGGCAGAACTGTGCAAAGTAATCTTCATAAAAGTTGTAGCTCTATCTCTAGCTTTCCACTGATCTATGAATCACATCATTTGGAGTCCTGTACCGCTAGATATGGCCAAAATACTGAAGCATATGTAAGCAGATTCTAGGTCTTTTAACATCTTACTTTTCAAAATTAAGCCCAATCACTTTTAATCCTACAAAAGAAATATAAAAACTAATAAATCATAACCAAATTAAAAGAAATAATATAAAATTAAAATAACTAACTTAAAAGTAATCTAATTATAAAAACAACTAAAAATAAGTAAATTATAATTAAAAATTGAAGACTTAGTTAATATTTAATAATAAAATTGGAATAAAATAATTCTATAAAATAGAATTATCAACTACTCCCTAAACTTGAGACACTAGATTTTTTTGCATATGGAGTACTATTCTTTGATTTCATCCTTATGGGTGCCTAATCAAGAATGCCAGAACAGGATGTTTTTGAGTTTAGTATGAAACATATGAAGGCAAATGAGTGGTCAAAATAGGAATTATCACCCCAAGTGATTCAAGGGAAAATATCTTATTAGTTCTTGGTTGATATTAGCTTAATCAAATCCTTGGCCAAGGTGATTAGGAGATTATAAAATGAGTTTCATAAGTCTCCATAAAGCTAATGATCTAACTGCAAGAACAAATATGGAGATCAATAAGAGTAGGCACTGCATCAAGCTCTTATCATCTTTGGGATATATGATGAAAGAATGAATTGCACTGAAAAACTGTACACTGAAAGGTTGTCAAAGAATCCTTTGACTTTCCTAACAATTAGGTGGCCATGATACATTGCTAGATGCCAATAATGGTCTATAGAATTGAGTTAGTTAATTTAAAATTGAATATAATTCATTTAAATTAATTAATTAATAATATCATAATTCAATTCCATTGCCAACATGTTAGGAACCTAATGAGTCACACATAAAGGTTGCAATTTGGATTAAATTGAGAGTGTGATGATTTAAGTTAGAGTTAAATCAAATTCTAGGTTTTAACTACTAAAGACTTAATTAAAAGATTTTAATTAGGTATTGGTTAAATATTATAATTGTTATAATATTAAAGACTTATTTTGCAAATTTCAATAAGTTAAACCTAGATATAAATATCACATTATAGCCACTCTTTTTTTTTTTAAGGAGAAAAAAAAAGATTTTTCTCTTGAGTGCTGTCGCTTTTGAGAAGTTTATTTTCTTTTGAAAACTTCTCATTTGATTCTTTGTTGGAAATCAAAGAAGAAAAGATGACAAATCGTTGTCCACTTGCTAGCACAAGCCCGTAGTATAAAGCTCTCTTTTTGAGAAGAATCCGTTACAATCGTGTGTGCATCATTGGAGGTCAAGTGATTAAGTGGTTCGGATTCTTTCACACAAAAGGTGTTCATTTTTTGTCACCAAAAGGAATCCATTTGATTACGATATCATTTGGAAAGTTAAAACTTTTTTTTTATTTTATGTGATGCTTAACTTTGCATTAAACAACCAAGGTGATCCAAAGGTAGGAGGCATGGGTTTTATTTTATTTAAATTTTTTTTATTTATTCCGCTGCGTTGATGCTTTAATCATGCTGTTCCTAGCACTTATATCAGGCAATATCCGTGTATGTTATATACTGATAAGGTGGTGTATCTGCAAGGGGAGAAAATTTTCTTTTCCTTCACTTTAAATGAAAAATCTTTATTACCATAAAAAAAAAACTTGTTTTACCTTGAAAAAGTATGGACCTCTAACTTTAACTTGAGCATATTTTTAGTTTTACCATCATTAATTTTTAAGTGTTAAAAAACACAAAACTCGATGGTTGAAGAATATTAAAAAACCAAACTCATAAATGTACTAGAAGAAAAATTCAATCCTAGCTTGGTTTAAATAAAAACTTTAACAAATCAAGCTTAATATCCTGCTTTAAGTAGTATTCTTTAAATAGTTGAATTAAGATTGCTCAAAAAACAAAACAAAAAGTTGAATATAGGCCTTTAAGATCCAACTAAACAAAGGGTTGAACCAAGCTTTAGAGCTCAAGAGCCTAGTTAAAATAGGCTAATCAGTCATATTCATATTTGGGCTTCAAACTCAAAAAAATGCTTTAGACTTACTTCCTCCAAATGACTCCTCTATGTCTTAAATTTTATTGAATTTTAAGTTGACTAAAATTCATTATTTGACTAGAATTCTTGTTTGTGTACAACATCGAGTAGTTGTGTGGTTTTAAACTTCTTGTTCCACATCGAATCTTAATCATATTATATTTTGAATTTATATATTATAAAAGTGGATCTTTAGATTTTAAAAGAGTGAGTGTTGCTCTAGGAACCCTAAAGAGGGAACACTTTGTAACTCATCTTTTGCTTTAGGTGGAGCTAAAATGGTTAGGGTGAGTGTTTTTAGAAAGCTATTAAGAAAGAGTGTGCAAGGGATCTTGGGTTGGTTTAGGGAATCATAGAGGTCAATTTATTGTACTTTAATTTCTTAATAGTAGAAGAATGGTTTCACTACATGGATGTAGGTAAGAGGGCGAACCAAGTAAATTCTTATATTTTCTATTTACTTGATTTTTCTAAGTATTACCTTTGTTGTTTCTTGGGCATTTTTTAAAATAAACTAGTATCAGAGCTTCAGGTTCGATAATCAAGATTCAATAAAAATGTCAAAAGTACTAGTTATTTAGATTTTCAATTGAGAAGTTTGATGGGAAAACTAGTTTCACAAAAAGGTAAAGAAAGATAAAAAATCTCCTTGTGCAGCAAGATTTGGTGCACCCCTTGCTAGGAAAGAAGAAAGGGTAGCCATATGGTATGAAAGATGTTGAATGGACAGACTTGGAGAAAATATGTGTGAGCACTACTAGGCTTTGCATCAAAGATAATTTGTTTAACCATGTTATTGATGAGGATTCTACTATAGGGTTGTGGGTAAATTTGGAGAAGATTTATTTGACGAAAAGTCTTTCCAACAAGTTGCAACTAAGGCGAAAGTTGTATCATTTAAAAATGAAGGAGAATGGCAACCTCATGAAGCATATGAATGGATTCAACGGGATCATTAATCAATTGAAAAAAGTTGATGTAAAGGTGACGAAATGAGAGAAGGCACTATTGTTTCTCGCATCTATTTCAATTATGGAATTTCTGATTTGCTAGAAGGATACAATGGCATTAGATCAAGCACAAGCAATGTTGATGTCTCATAAAGGAGGTAAAGATTCGATTGACTCGACATTGGTGGTCAAAGGTCGGAAGAGTAAGGTAACAGGCATGGGATCTATGGGTGGCAAGTTTAGATCTAGCGTTGTTCATTACTTTTGATGCAAAGGGTATGGACATATTCAAAAGGATTGTCCTAAAAAAGGGGATGAAAGTAACGAGAACAGTGAATGTATTTTTGTTACTAACAATGATGATTGTGCAATCTTAGCAATCTTAAAAGATTTGTATGCAAATTTTGGTTGGTACTTAGATTTTGCTTGTGTCACTCACGTATGCTATCATAAGGATTATTTTGATTTACTTTAAGAAGAGGTAGCCAGAATCTTTTTTTTTTTTTTTGAAGATTAAAAAGGTAGCCAGAAATTTGACTTTGGGTGATAAGTTAATAGTGAAGGTCATGGTCTTGGAGTAGTGAAAATCAAAATGTTTGATAAGGTTATGCGTTCTTTAGATGGTGTGACCTATGTCTCAAAGATAAGAATTTAATATCATTGAGCTTGTTAGACTCCAAAGGGTATGGATATTCTACTAATGATGGAGTGGTAAAAGTCATAGAAGGTGACATGGTGTTAATGATGGGGAATTTACATAATGGTTTGTATCCTCTAGAAGTTGAGGCCTTGAAAGGATGGGAACAGTGCATAGTAGATGGTAACTACCAAAATGAGATTTCATTTGCTAATGAGGTGATAAAAGGTTCCCATGGTGAAAAGGATAGTGAAAGGACGAAAAATCTTGCCAACGTTGAATTGGAAGAGTCGTCGAGGTCATTTTCAGAAGTCAATTAGTGCCACTGACTTGATGATTACACATTTGCATTGGCTGTTTGTGGAATCCAGTGTTGGACCATGCTTGGTTCGGTTATGTGTAGTCAAGGTAATAATTTTGAAGGCTAATGGTTTGGAAAGTCTTGTGCTTGGAAAGTAGTTCAAGGTGTTGGAAAGTATGTGGAGTTAGAAAGTTGCAATTGGGTGCGACTGGTGGAAAAAGTTTAAGGAGATTGAATCCAAGTCAAAAGTGGAGATTTATTGAGTTTTAGGTTGACTTGAATTCTAATTCTTGTTTGACTAAGATTTTTGTTTGTGTACATCATTGAATAGTTGTATGATTTTAAACTTCTTATTCCACATCAAGTCCTAATCACATTCTACTTTGAACTTTTATATTATAAAAATGGATCTCTAAGTTTTAAAAGAGTGAGTAGTGCTTTGAGAGCCCTAAAGAGGGAATTTCTTGTAATTCTGTCCTTTGCTCTAAATGGAGCTAGAGTGGTTTGGATAAGTGTTCTTGGGAGGTTATTAAGAAAGCGTGTGCTAGGAATCTTGGGTTGGTTTGAGAAACTATAAAGGTCAATTTATTATACTTTAATTTCTCAATAGTAGAAGAACGATTTTCACTTTGTGGACGTAGGTAATAGGTCGAACCACGAAAATTCTTGTCTTTTCTATTTGCTTTTCTTTGGGTATTATCTTTGTTATTTCTTGGATATTTTCCACAACAACTTTGTAGATTGTAGTTTTGCATAATTGCCTAACTAAAAAAATCAAGAAAGGCAAATTAATGGAATGAAGAAATTGTGATGCCCATCCACGTCAGAGATGTGAGCTTGATATTAGTTTGATTATTAAGATCTATGTAAGGGTTTATGTCAATCATCACTAATAACTTAAATTTAAACAAGTTGTTTAATAATGATATTTGGATTCAGACCATTACAATTAATAATATCATATTTTATATGTGCTAAATTGGTTTGAGGTTTCATATTATATTGGTGAGATTTTGGTCTCGTGAAATGGATCTTGGTTGTGACTATATATGATATTTGCCTTCATAAGAATATTAAGAATTTGAGTTAACGATATTGCTAACTTCATCTCATACATGATGTGATTGTGATTATTCGAATTTATATAAAAATTCAAATCAATTATTATTAGCACTTTAACTTTAAGTTTTTAAAAATTATGTAAAAAGATTATCAGATTAATGATGTTTGGACTCGGATTATCAAGGATGAATTTATCATACTAAAATTCATCCTAGACAGGACACCTCCCCTCCCCGGCCCCCTCCTTTTAACTGGTCCAAAAATTTAGGCTTTGGCATATTCCTAAGAACAAATGGCCCCATTTCATAATTCAGCATCTTGAAGCTAGGCAGAAAGCTAAGAGTGGGAAAAACCAAAGAAAATGCATAAAAAAAAAGGGTTAAAAAGAATAAACAGGTCAGAACAAACACCTGAAGCATCATAGGAGGGGCATTAGGGTAGAGCTATATTCTAACTTTTAATTAAAATAATAAAAAGCAACATCCCACTCAAGTGAAGTTGCATGGAGTTCATCCTCCCAATTTGTTAATCACCAATCATTCCCACCCTCTCTTTAAGTAAACAATTCTCTTGGAGATAAAAGTACTTTCTTAGTGGACAATGGGCATTTCCTTTTAGAGCCATTTGGTTTTTCTTTGAATGTCCTTTCCCTACCCCACTCCCTAAAAGTATGCCATTAAACCCCTTATTGTTCAAAGTTGAAAGGAGAGAAAGCGCCCCCAAAAGCAAATACCAAACCCCAAAAAGTTACAATAATATTTAAATATACGACTCCTTCTAGTTAGCAAATTAAACCCAACATTAATCTAATCCTTAAAGGAAAATGGATTAAGTCCACTAATGAGGTTCAAGATAGCCTTTAGTCTTCATCAAATGGCTTTGTGATGTTCCATTACTAGGGAGGGAACTTGCTCTGGTTGGCCACCAAAGAAAAACTAGAGTGATGATGGCTCTCATTGGTGCTCCCATTAATTCATTATTATTTTTAAAGCTCTAAAGAAAGTTCATGAAGATAGATGCCAACTTAATTAACAGCACCCGAAATGGAGAAAGATGGCGCTGTCGTGGCCTCTCCCTTTTGGATTTGGTAGAGGAGAGGAGAGGGTTATCGTGGCCTCTATCCACGACTCAGATTGATTATCTCAAGATTATGTTCTCATTTCCCCATTTCCTCCAATAATAGTACAACAGAATGTTCAATCTTCTTTTCTCAGGTTATCTTAACGACTCATTTTTCACGCATGGATTCTTATGTCATTTCTGTGTGCATGTCATCTTTTTCATGCCCCAGCGTCAGACACAGTGATTAAAATGCTTTTGTTTTGTTTATACTTAGTGGAGACTACTTAATCTATTAGAACCTTCATTAAAAAGTTAAATGTTCCTCCATGATTAGTGCTTAAGCTGTAATTAATGATCCTGATCATTGCCGAGAAGAAGGAAAGCTACGTTGCGAGGGGAGAATTGAATTAAAAATATTAAAATCAATTTGGAATCTGCCTATTAAGCTTTGAGGCTGTATCCCTACCTGGTAGTATTACTACTATATTTTTTTGGTTCTCCACCTTTAAAAGTCTCGGAGTAGTATTAAAAGAAAAGACAATATGAAATGCGTGGGAAACACGCTCCAATGGCATGGGGACAGTCACGTGCGTAGGTTCCCAATTGGACTTGACAAGGATGTTCTGTCTCTCGTGATTGGGAGCTTCAATATTTTTATCTCCGTGTCCGAATTCTAATCCAAACTCTTTGTTCGAAAATCTATATGTTGTACGTGGAGGCTCTAGACTTTCTAGGGCCTGGACTTTGGGGTCTCTCGTACGTACTCTCTTTCTGTACCATTTGCACTAAAATATTGAGCAAAAACCCCTCTCTCTCTCTCTCTCCCTCAACTCTTAAAGTACAGAGAGATGCTCTAAATTAGAGGAATTATTGAGAATGCAAAGGATTTTATTTTTCTATTCTTCCATTGCTCACAGTGTTGGTATTTATTTAAGGTTATATGTTTATGGGCAATTCAAAAGCCACGGATGGTTGTCTAATTTCCAAAGAAGCCGAACATATGTCATACATTGCATTGGCTGGAATTAATAAAAGGTCAAAAGACATGGAAAGGGGCACTCGAAAAACTTTTTTGATTTTTGGGTTTGGGTGCCAATCTGTTCTTCCAGGTTTCTTTCTTTTAATCTAAACTCTCTCTTCATTCTCTCAATTGCATTCCACGTGCCTTTCCAACATACCACCAATTCCATATTATCCTTTTCCGTTTTTGCAAACCCATCAAACCTATCAGCAAACCTATTTCGCCTTTCATTTCCTTCGCTCTTTCATGATTAAATGATATGTTTACAATATTTTATTATTGTATGATTGATTAAATCACATGTAAAATTTTTAATAAAAAAATTGTATTGATTAAGTCTTAAGTTCATGAAGATAGTAAATCCAAATATGTAATTAATGTTCATTGATTATAATGTAAATGTTAAAATTGATAGTGACTTTTTTATTTTTATCTAAAGAAAATTAATTATTTTATTTTTTATATGGTGATGTAATATCTTTGCATGTTTTATTTGTACGGTAAACGGAATCTGCTTTTTTTAATGTTTATTTAAATATAATCTATTCTTTACGGTTAAAGTTGGGTTCCATGGGGGAATGTAATGGCTTGACAATTGTCACGCAATTACGACTCGAACTTTTTTTTTTTGTTTTTTTCTTTTATTAGAAATGGTGAATAAAAGGAAAGAAAAAGAAAGAAAAAATGATCTTTTTTTCATTTTCATTTTATTTTATCATTTTTCATTTATTAAATTATTTTATAAATGGCAATATCATATATGGATTTTAAAATAAAGACGTACCAATCAACTATTAATTTTATGATAATAAACAAAAATATATAATTCATGTTAATTAATTATAATGTAAATGTTAAAATTGATTTTTTTTATTTTTTAAAGAAAATTAATTATTTTATTTTTATTTGGTAAATCTAATATGCTTATGTGTCTATTTATATGGTTAATGTAATATGTTTACGTTTTTTGTTAGTAAAGTATTTTCCTTAGACTTTCTAACTATAATTTTGAGAAGAAAGAAATGAAATTGAAAAATGTGTAACATAAAAATAATATAGTTGGTTAAATAAAAAACTAAGTAATTCATTTAAAATGTTTACTATTGTTATACATAATATATGTATCTTATGAAAAGGAATATAATGTATAAAAATAACTTAATTTTATTTTTTTATTAAATATAATTTTTGAGGATGGAGATTTGAAACCTACCTTTGATAGGGAATACATATACTTATCATCAAATAAAATGTTTAAATGTCAATTTCATGTTTTATTTTACCTTCCATTCTATTGATTATATACAAAATGACTTCTTAACACGTTTAATTGGTTATATCAACATTCAACAATAATACGATTAATAGAAACAAAAATTAAATTAAATTAAATTTCAATATGTAAAATATTGTGAATGATTATATATATATATATATATTAAGAATGAAGATTAAACCTGAACACTCCCAAATATCTATAATATATATAAATGTAGGATAACTGATTGGGGCAATTAATTAACACATGTCATTCTCAATTAAATTAATTTTTTTTGTACATTTTATGTCAAAATTACGTAATTTTTGACATTAGAAAAGGTTTTTTACTTTTATTTATTTCAGTAAAAAAAACTTGAAAACAATAATTTATAACTATTAATGCTTAGAAGATAGATTCATTTAATATTTATCAATTATAATTTAATATTATTTTTTATCTATATTATCTTATTTTATATGAACTTGAATTCATAGTATTTGGACATCTCTTTTATACATGAATGTTTAAATTCGAGTAAATATCCATCTAATTCATGAAACAAAATAAAAAAAGTCAAGAAAATCTATTCAGTTCTCAATAAGCATAGCACACAGTCATCATTGAATAAACAAATCAATTGAATTTGATAATTTTTATCTATTCATTTATATGTTAAAGGCATATACTATTAGAAATTAGTAACTATTTTATATTGATAAGATTTTTACATTATATTATTGCCCTATATTCCACAGCTATTTATCTTAATCTGTCAATAGTATAGGTTATATACTTTATTATTTCTTAATGTTTTATTATATATCTAACAATCTTTAATAGGATTATTGTTTTCTTTGAATAAGTATTATTTTACAACTATATATGTAGGTGCAGGTTTCTGGTAAACCAGTAAGAACCATACATTTATGTAATTCAGTAATACAACACAGTTTTTCCTACAAACTTTTTTGAATATATCGAATTGAAGTTCACTCTAACATAATCTATATTTTTTGTAATTTTTTCCGTAATGTAGTTACAGGTACCATTGTAATATATATAAAGATAGAATCATGTTTAAAATGTAATTAATTTTTTTGCAAAAAAAAAAAGTAGAATCCCTTAGGCCTTAACCCTTTTATTGTCCCCCTTAATTCTTTTTTATTTAAAAATTTTGATAGGAAAAAAACAATATAGTTATAGAAATAATAATAAAAAAAACATACACACACGAGTCATTGTTTATGTTTTTTAAACAAATCTAATAGATATATTAGTTGAGCACAAAAAGTAATATTTCAATCATATTAGTCCAAGTATTGCCGCAGAAATATAATGTAGAGGGTAGATTGTTTTAGATACCATAGTTATATAATAAAATGATAAAGCATATATTTAACATTATTTATATTAAGATTTTTGTGTGAAGTCAAGTTTTAATGTAAAAAATTATACGGAATCAAAATCGAATTATAATAAATGTAAATTTCAAAAAGTAGAAATTCACTTGACATTATTATATTGTTATACATATTCCCATGGAAGATATATTGATTGTGTGTGAGAGAGAGAGAGAGAGAGTTAGGCATGGTTATCTGAGATGTCAAAAATGGAGATTGCTTGGCGAAGCTAATTAGGCATATCAGCATTTAGAAGATGCCTTGCTTATTGAAAAGAACATTCTTTCACCACTCTAATTCCCCATTTCCCTCTCTTCACTTTGCTTTCCTATTTTCCTACCCCTTTAATCATTTCTTTTTTATCGACACAATAACTCTATGGTTTCCCATCAAAATGAAAACAGCTAACCGAAAGGCAGCAAAGAAAGGCAAACGTGCGGCACAGGGACCGTTAAGTAGCCGGCGCCAAATATTCCATGGTTTCCATCGGTTTCTTCCTTAAAAACCCACCCTATTCTCCTTTCTTCCTTTTAAAACCCAACCCCACTCTTCTTCCTTCCTCTCTGTTTTCTCTCACTCTTCACTCTCACCTCTTCTACTCCTTTTAACCGTTGGATCCTTTTCAAAAACAAAAGCATGGTCGAAAGTGGCTTCTCTTCTCCTCGACACGACGCTTTTCCTGCCGGCCTCCGTGTTCTCGTCGTCGATGACGATCCTACATGGTTGAAGATTCTTGAAAAGATGCTCAAAAAGTGTTCCTATGAAGGTTATTATTCAAAACTTTGTACCAACTTTACTTTGTTACTGTTTCTTCCTTACAACACACCAGTGGCTTCTTTTTGTTTGTTTTAATGCACTGTTCGTTGGGTCTTGCTTTCTTTTGCTGTAAACTGCTCATTTTTCGAGTTTAGTTGGATAGCATGTAGGCATGTTTCATTTTCTGTTTATGGTGGTTTTTTTGGTTATATGGGGTATTTGGACAAAGCTTATGCACAATTACCAAATCCGAGTGCATGTTCATAATCCATGCTTTATTTGAGAGATTAGGACTATGGATATTTTATAAAATAAAAGCTTTTTTTTAGCTGCAAAGGTTGAGTGAGTGAGGTTGATCGTCACTTTTGGGTCCTGACTAATGTAAATGTCATACAACTGTGGAAAAGATATGAATTTTGGGTTCATTTTGTGATATTGGATCATGAAATTGAACGGACTCGATTGAAAAGTATGCCTTTTACCACTTCTATTGCAATTATACTTTTTCGGCTCTGTTAGTGTTCTTTGGTTTAATCATCTTGTCCACATGGAGGATACTGATGGGCATGTATGACCAGATTTATTGGAGAAAATTGTATTGGCATTGGGGATGAAAAGGATGTTTCTTGTCTGAAGGCTAGTTATGGGTGTAAAATGTTGGTTCTGGCATCATTTTCGAAATATCTTTCTAATTCTTTGGACATTGGATGCACAAAAAACAAATATGTTTAAAACCTTTGTTTTAAAAGGTTTATAATGTTAGTGAGATAGTATTGGCTGTGTTGGTTGATGCATAGATTTTGTACCTAAACAAGTCCAAAATTTATTTTGCAAAGATCAATCAATGGACGTGAAAGTATCTATTATGAGTTTGAAGATAATAATGGAAATTGTGATTTTATTAAGTATATGTTTTCCTTCTCAACAAAGCTTAATACATTTGAGAGATGAAATTCTGTCACGTATATATATTACTTCTTAAGAAAATCTCATGAACTTTTACTTTGGCTAGGTTGCTAAAGTAATTAATAGACCTGACGCCTGCTGAACTGGGGCTTTGCTCTGTAAGTGTCTCATTCAAGCACCTTTGCCAGTCAATTGGGCAAGGTGTAACCTAGTGTTAAGTCCCTCTCCCAACCCTTTGGTTCCTTTCTCACAAATTCAATATATACTTAATTTAATCTTCGTTCATTGATGCATATAAACTAGGAACATACATTAATGACAGAGATTATGGCTAGGTTGATCAATCTTGAAGTTCAAGCAACTCCTGTCACCTTTTGCTCTGTAATTTATGACTTATGATCATGACTTCTAGTGAAAGCTGGGTTTGTCTTTGATATTATTGGCTTTGCTGGTGGCAGAATTTGAACAAGATCAGATGGATGTATTAATGAGCTTGACTTTGGCCAAATCTACTAAAATCTACTTTTAAATTGAAGAGGAAATTAAAAAGGAACCTTGGCTGAAGCTTGATTGAGGTAGATGTATCCAGGGTCTAATAGGCCAAATGTTGAGTTTGCCTAACTTGTTGAGGGTGTTCCTATTTGTTTATTGCTTATGCTTTTTCTCTAGGTTCAGATGCTTCAGAGGTACAATTTCATTTTGATCTCTGCCACTTCAGTCAGATATTGGTTTCCACAAAAATTCTTGAAGTTGGACTAGAGATGCTTTTCAACTGGAGATGGTAGTCCCAAAGAATAGAAAACCTGATTTTTTTTTTCTTTAGGGTGGGTTCTATAAATGAAAATTGACATCTGATCTAAGATAGGTGTATTCTTTTTCCATGCTTTCATGAGATGATTCTTCAGCTTCTTATCTTTTTTTTTTTGTTGTTGTGACAATAAATTAAGCATTCAAGCATATCTTTATACCATCCTGACATTCTTTTTTGGTGCTTCCACATGTTTCAGTAACTACGTGTGGTCTTGCACGAGATGCTCTGAACTTGCTTCGTGAAAGGAAGGATGGCTATGACATTGTAATCAGTGATGTTAACATGCCTGACATGGATGGGTTTAAACTTCTAGAACATGTTGGACTGGAAATGGACTTACCTGTCATCAGTCAGTTCTATACTGTTTCATATGAATCTTTCTTTTCAATGTCAATACTTGCTCCACTTTTCATTTCAAATTCAATAGAACCAGCTTCTGACAAGTTCCATTTATGTAATATCACAGTGATGTCCGTTGATGGGGAAACAAGCCGAGTCATGAAAGGCGTCCAACATGGCGCTTGTGATTACCTTCTAAAGCCTATAAGAATGAAAGAGCTTCGCAATATATGGCAGCATGTGTTCAGAAAAAAGATACATGAAGTGAGAGACATTGAAAGTCTGGAAGGCAATGAAGGTCTTCAGATGACAAGAAGTGGCTCAGATCTGGTTGATGATGGGCACTTGCTTAGTGGAGAAGATATGAACTCTGCTAGAAAAAGAAAAGATGCTGAAAACAAGCATGATGATAGAGACCTCAGTGATCCTTCTTCTACAAAGAAAGCTAGAGTTGTTTGGACTGTAGACCTTCACCAAAAATTTGTCAAAGCCGTAAATCAGATTGGATTTGATAGTAAGTATAATTCAAGCTTTTGCTTTTAGATTTTAATCTCTTGATCATCATCATGAAGTAGCCATTTATGTAATTGGAGCAATAGTCCAAAGGTTTTTCTGTCATTTATATATCTGTTAGTGTTATGGCTATAATTCTTAATTTTGCTTGTAACAACTCATTATGTTGTAATGTCTGTTTGACAGAAGTTGGTCCTAAAAAGATACTTGACTTGATGAATGTACCATGGTTGACAAGAGAAAATGTTGCCAGCCACTTGCAGGTAAATACCTCCCACTCTTTGCTCTTAATAGTGCCAAGTTAACTGAAAAGGACAACCAAATAACTGTTAATTAACAATTTTACTACATATTTTGCTAGATAATAGAGCTTTTTGAGGAAAAACATGTGTGATCTATTTTACTTGTTAGGATTGTTTGAGAAATGGATGAAGGCAATTACACTAATATGTTTTTTTAAAATAAAAATGAAAAGTTAGTAAGAATTTGGGGAGATCTATTTTAGATCTCATTAATATGCTTTATTTTTTACCTTTTTTTTCTAAGAGAAAGTTAGCAAGGCTTACTGCCATCCTGTTCCCTTTGAGTTAATAAGGTTATTTGAGCTGTGGCTGCATTTGCTAGAGATTGATACCATCAATTTTCTATGTTCTCAAGCTTTTGGAATTATGTGATCATTAATCTAAGAATTTTTCATAACTTGCGGATATGTATTCGAAAATTGTTTAAAACAGGTTAAAGAAAGTGATGTTAATTGTCAATAACCTAAGAAATTGTTTAGATTCTCATTGAGAAAAATTCTCTTCTGCAGAAGTACCGCCTCTATTTGAGTCGGTTGCAGAAAGACAGTGATGTCAAAAATTCATTTGTTGGAATGAAGCATTCAGATCCACCTTCTAAAGATTCTACTGACTGTTTTGGTATCCATAGCTCAATGAGCGTGATACAAGATGATGTTTCAAATGGCACCTATAATTTTTCTGTTAATAACTCACTTGTTCAGAATGTGGATCTCAATCATGAAGGTGACAAAAAAGGAATTACTTCAGCGCCTGTGGCAGAGCCCAAAGGAGCTTTGTCTATAGATATTCCTGATCCCCATAAAGCCCAGAGTTCACAGATAAGCTTTGATCATTCCCTTGGATCAGTTGATTCAGGTCTTAAGTTTGCATTATTCAATTCTACCAACCAGACACGGTACTCCTGGAGTGAAATTCCTGAAATTCAGTTCAAACAAGAGTGTGAACCATTGCAATTAGAGAATGGCTTCAGCCAACTACCACTGCCTGGTTCACAGCATCAAGTCCAGACCGAATATTTACAACCTGCTGTATCCATTAGCTCTGGACCTTCCATAACTGAAAAAGAGGTTAGTAGCAGGCCTTTGTATGATGAGTATAGAAGCAATCATGTCAAACATTTAAGTCCAACAGAAGCAGTTGACTTGTTTCCTGTTCCAAGCAGAAACCAAACGCTAAATAATCAAGTTTTCAACCCCATTTCTGCTACTACATCAAGCATGAAAAATCAGGGCATAAGTCTGAATGACTTGGAATTTGCACAGAGAAACCTGAATGGGGGAGTAGGAGTACCTATTGCATCTTTAAGTGAGGACTTACAGTTCTGTTGGCTTCAAGGTGAGTGTTATGCTATGAATATTGGTCTCCAGGATTTTGAGTGTATTGAGTATAACGATCCAGCACCCATTGCTGAAATTCCATTCCTCTTGTATGATGCACCAAGGTTTGACCACGAGCATCTGTTTGACCCTACTGAATATGCTGCAATAGATCAAGGGTTGTTTGCTTAGCATGAAGTTGTTCTCGCAATGCATCCTTGGTGAAGAAAGGATCTTTTGGTATATTAGGTAATATCTATAAGTGGAGTACTTCATTTATATGGATAGGGATGTCATTTTCCCAGTCAGTTTGGACTTGGATGTTGAAACATGTATAATATGGGTGGTGATAAAACGTTGAGCATAATAATTTTGCTGCTATAAGTTTTCTAACCTGGGACATGCATCTTTTAGTGCTGTATAAATATGCATGTATACAAGGCACATGGTGAACGTTGAGTGCAAGAATGGAAGTCTAATACTCCTCTCTCTCTCTCTCTCTCTTATTTTCGTCTTTGAATCCTTTCCTTTTTTTTGTTTTTGGAAAAAGTTGGGGGAGGGGCCGCTCATCATTGAGTTGATTTTGTACTGCATGGTCTTGAGCCTCCAAGACTCATAACTGATAACAATTCACAAGGTTCATCATGATCATTCGTTTCATTTCATACAAATTTGGCACAGAGAACTAACATATACCCAGATACATCCAAAGCCACAAAACAAGTACACAGACAGGCAGCAAAGGTTCCTTACAAAATTGTTTCTAGGATTGGTAGTGCTTGGCACTTAGTACTATCTTCCATTATAACAGTATTTTTCAATTTCTATAATGTCATTACTAAATCAATTAAGAAAAGGTCAGTGGCTGCATCCACCAGCAATAGATCCTCCACGATCATGCCTGTATGAAATACTCTCTTTGCCGACTGAATGCTGGATATTTGGGGAAGCATTTTCATGCCTGTTCTTTGGCAATGCGGTCACGGAACAAGCTATCCTGTTATTTTTCATTAATAATCGCTTGGAGCTTTCAGTATTGATGGAAGGCCTCCTTGGAGGTCTGGAGTTTGTATCCTGCGCTGTACTGGAGTTTGTATCCTGCGCTGTACTGGGATATGGCTTCCTTCCAAATTTTGGTGATTGAGACCAAGTCGAAACAATCTGTGAGGCAAAATTTACTGTGAGATCTACAACACAAAAGCTGTGAGCATCTAAAAAAGCATAGAACACCATCCTTTCTCAATTACACCCATCAAAAGGAGAAAGAAATTTGACACTCGGGGAAGATTGGGACAGAGCTAAGTCTGCCTGGGCACCTACTGACCATCAAGAGAAAATGAATTGAACTAACAAAATAAACTTACAAAAAACTTTAATTCTATTTCATGGCGTAGAGCACCAAAAATTTAAACTCACGGCTAAGCTGTTCAAGATACTGCTGAAGGCAAGCAGCATACTTTGATACATGGTCAAAATTCCATTATAGTATAGTCAGCATTATAAAAAAAGCTGGTTAAGATAGACATGAAAACCTTCTTAACGTGATTGCATGAAGACTGTGATCCATGGTATAAATCTTCATTTAGTCTGGCTTTAACATCAGTGCTCTGCCTGAGTTTATTAAGGTCATTCTTTGCTTTGTCCTGCATATCATGACGAATGTTTTACTTTTATTGATTCAACATGCAAAGAGAATAATGAAATTGCCTTTATTTGTGACTAAGTTTATTATTGTACTCAAAAGAAGCATATGAGTTATATACTATATTCATGCACGATTACATAATCTAGACATGCACACACAGAGTATACATAATGTGCATGTATCACACACGCAGATAGAGTATTCATAAAGCATAACATAATAATCTAGATAAAATCGGGCAACTCATCTAAATTGATTCTTGAATTAGTTCACATTTCTGCAATTTAGGAGCTTGGCCTCAGCAACTGCAGAGTTTCATCAATTACGCTACTGCTAACTCCATAATCCATATACCAACATCCTAATAGGGTTGTCTGACTTGTACCTTTGATCGTGTTTGCATTTGTGATTTTTCTGCCTCCTTTGAATTCATTTTATCTTCTAGCTTCTTAAAGAACTGGCATGGGGTGAGCAAGGAAACACTATTAAATTCTTGGTGCAATTTAAGATCGTGATAATTAAAGCATGAGATGAAATAACAATAAGACTTACCTCTTTCCGTTTTGCTGCCCTTTCTTCACTTCTGAAAGTAAATGGAGAGGAAGTGATAGTTGATCGCGTACTAGTTCCACTTGCACTTGAAGATTTGGAGCAGCTGCCACACATTCAATAGAGAACAGTTATGAGGTTCATATAAGAAAGAGGCTTCAGTAATCAGGTCAATAGTATCTGAGACCCGATATGAAAAGTATAATCAGGAAAAGGGAGCCTAGAGAAGCTACTGACTGGAGCATACAACATCATGGAATCATAAATTTAATTTTAGTACTTTGAAATTAAAATGTGGATGCACAGCCCAAAAATACAGAATGTACTGTGTACACTGTACAGCATAATGCAACATTGGTAGCTTCCAAATAAAGAGAGAGTATACCAATAGCTTGATTAGTTTTTAGTGCACCCCCAGTATGCAAAAACATGTAAAAGGTTAAATAGCAAAAGCTCTTACTTGGAGAGGGAGGGCCATCTCCCATCTCCTGTTACCCCTCCTGAAACTGACTTATTGAGTACTGCTCTAGTCCTGTAGAAATAGATATAACCATGTCAGCGGAAGGGAAAAGACCTTTAAGGCAAAGTGTCAGCAAAGACATTTTGTGAGGGAAGACTACCTTTTATCTTGTAACTGAAGATCTTTTGAAGGATTCCTTGAACACCCATTAACAGATGCCTACAGTTTGTAAATGAAACTCCTCTAGGTCATTTAACAAATCAAAACCAGTTGGTGTCTCCTGCATTACCCTCTAAAAAAATTTGCAAATAAAAATGTATAGGCAACAATACTGTGACAACAATACTGTGATTTTTTCACCTTTTGAAACATCATAAATATTGTTATTTTGTCATTCATTATTGAAAATCCAATACTGTTTCAGTGCATGCAATTGTATCTTAATGAGCTGATAAGGAGAACAGCAAATAAAAAAGGTGACACAGAAGAAGTACCCTGGTTGGAGTTTGTAGTGGAGTCGAATTGTCCCTTGATATCTTGAGTGATGTTTTATTGGTTCCACTAGCATGAGGAGTGAAATTCATTGACATGCGAAGGGATTTTTGAACTATTCTCTTTTGCTCATCTGAGTCTACCGCAGACTTCCTACTAATAAGACCATGGTTATACCCAATTCTTGAAGTTGCTTGTTTGGATACTCCACCATGATTGGATAACTTTGATGCGAAATTTGATTTTTCACTTGATGGAGCTAGATTCTCTTGATCAGCAGCTTTCCTCAATGCCCTGGTTGGGGTTTGTAAAGGAGTTGAACTATCTTTTGGCATTCTGAGTGATGTTTTACTAGTTTTACTGGCCCCAGAAGCAAAATTGATTGATATGTGGAGTGAGTTTGGAATTGTTTTCTTCTTGTCAATGGAGTTTCCGGTGGATTTATCAACAAAAGCCACTCGTTTGGAAGGATGTAACGGAAGTTTGGAGGCTCTGCAGGGAGTTGATGACTTCGACAAAGAATTTGTTCGCCATTTCTTGCTTGATGAAGTTGAGTTCTCCTGATCAGTACATTCCTGCAGTATTGCAGAATGAGGACAACCATAAAGACTTGACAACGAAGAACAAAAGAGAAAACATTGTTTAAATTAATATTACCTTAAGGGGCATCTTCTTGTCTGGGGTTGACAAAATCATGCCATGGTCAACATGGGTATTGTCAACATTTTCAAGAGCATTTGAATTTCCAACATGGGTGTTGTTCTCCATATTCACATCTTGGTCCATTACTGCTTGACCTCTTTCCCAGTTAGCAACATCCATATTTTCTCTTCCCACATTAAGATTGTCTGCATCTACATCAGTAGTGTGAGCTACCTCAGCATCAGAAACATCTTTCTCCTGTTGTTCATCCATAGCCACAGAGGCATTTGCATTAGCTGAATCTGTATTTAAGGAAGAGTCCATCGAAGCTGCATTGATAGTTCCCGTTTGAGAGACATCATTGGAAACAGTATTTGCTTGCTCCAGCAGGGCCGCTGCTCTCATTGCAGCTCTTCTCTTGTAATGAGCTTCAAAAAAAGCTTTCTTCTGAGCAACAGAACCTGGCTTTGAAAACTTTTCGACTTCTTCCAAGTAACGATTGTGAGAGAAGGTTGACCATTTCTCCCACGCCAGCGATTCTGACATAAATCTACCGAAAGATACTGATTCTGTCAGAGCAAGAATCGGATCACCCTGTGTTTCAAGATCGATCATCAGTTTACTGACTAAATGCTTCAAAGCTATGAAAGAATAAAACTAAAAGCTTGTTAAAAAGCTCCGTCCTTTATTGACATCTCCATTCATTAATACAATGCGTGATGAAAAAGAAAAACAGCATAATCAAAATTTTTTTGTTAGGGAAAGCATTGGAACTTCAAGCTATCATAATATTCTCTGTTTGGTCACTGCGACTGAAGGGGAACGGTCATTAACAGCCCCAACGTGTCGTTTAGATCTCTTATGAGTTTTTCCAATAATTTCCCAGCAACCAAACAATTGTCGGTAAAACAAATCAACTGAATCAAGAGAACCAATTAAGTAAACACAGTAAATGGGAAAACTTGTGTCAGTGAAGTTTCAGTCTTAGTTCACAAAACTGACCTCTTTAGCTTCAAGAGAAATATCTGCAGGATTAGAAAACGGTCTTACAAGACAAGCGGATTCACCCATTTCCCACAACAACCCTAAAGTTTGTTTTTGTGTTTTTAGTTTCTTGCTCTCTTCTCTTGCTCTTCTAGTTCACTCTTGTGCTTCACACCTTCAGCTTTCTCTCACTCTGCAAGTGAAAAAAGAAACCCACCAAGGCAGGCTCCTCCTTCTAACCGTTATTTGAAACAAAGGCTCTCTCTCTAACTAGGCTCATGGTCATGGGTCCATTTCAATGTCCATCATAAACAATGGGTGTAACTGAGATGTGCAACAAAACGAAGCTCCTCTAGTGTGGGGCGTTTTCTTGGTTGCTTTTAAAGCTTGTTTTTTTTTTTCTTTTTCTTTAACGTCACTTTATGACAATCTTCTTTTCTATGTTTTTCCTATGAATCTATGTTTGTAAAGGATCTGATCATTTTCCTTTTCAGCAAGATGGATCTGATCTGGGTCCGATATGATCAGTGAATTGGGTCCCATAAGTTGAAATTTGAAAGCTTCCCAACGTCTAGTTCCTCCTTTTCTTCTTCTTTTCTTTGATGGATGATTGTTGCAAGACAGACAAGAAGTAAAAAAGAATGTGGGCACTCTGGCTTTAAAGAATCTCCAAAGCTTATTGCATTAGTTTAATTTGGCCACTAATTTGAATTTGGAAGCCATGAAAAAAAAAATAAAGGGGAAGAAAGAATTGGCAGTGGAGCCATAGAGGCCGACAAATCCAGTCTTAAGAAAATAGGCTTCTAAACGGCTTTTGTCTGCAATTATGTTTGAAGTAAAGCTTGGGTTTGACTTTGATGGAGGATGTTACAACCATCTTTATGGCTTTTAAGTATCATTGCTACAAGTGTTATTCGAACACTTTCAAGAAAGGAAAATTGTTTTTGATTGGTCAGGAAAAAAGCAACTAAGAAAAGGAAAAAGGCTAATGCTAGAGGCAGCATTCTTTTAGGGAAATTATTTGTTCTCTGTTCATCCAAGTGCAAGTCAATATTTATTTATTTGAATGCAAGCCATAGTTGATACAACAATGTTATCCTACTACACAAAATTGTCAATGGCAAAGTTTCAATCCTAACTTCCATCCATAACAGTTAATGTGATTCCACTTTAATCTCTGTATATATTATTTTTTTTTTATCCTTAACCTTGTAAAGTAGTTCTATTATTAACAATGAAATAAAAACATCGTCAAAAGAATGTTTATGTGACGTGTTATGTAGTTTAATGTGAACATTATTGTTATTTTTAACGAAGTAATTTGAAGAAAAAAAAATCATTCTATAAGTTTAGGGAAACTAAAATGAAACTTAAAATAAAAATATTAGGGATCATAAGAGAAATTTACCCCTCTTTTTTTTTTCTTCTGCTGGGAAAGAAAGGATTTGGTTGGAGGGACTGGAAATATGAATGCCAAATTTAGTAGGGAAATTTGAGTACATGTTTAGCCATTTATAGGTGTAAAAAATCTTATTAGAAGAATCAATGATAGAGGTAAAAAATTGGAGTGATTCATGGAACTGATTCCTTTGTACCATTGCTTGAATAAAAAAGGTAATCCAAATCATAAACAAAATCACACTTGAATTATCAGCATCTCCATTTATAATTCTGGCTAAAACAATAGCATGGGACTGGTAAGATCAATCAAAGCAGTAGAGAGAGCCTCAAAGAGTTGCTGAAAGATTCTTCAAGTCAAAATGTCATTTGATAATTTTGCCATTGCATTCAACATAATATGTTTTACAAGACCACATTAAAAATAGAGCATCTATGCTCTCTGAGGTTGCTGCAAGTTCAGGAATTATTAATCCAGGCACTGTGATTGGACATAACAGGGTTTTCCACAATCTTGGAAGTATAGCTCCAAGCTTGCTTTGGTTATGCTTTGGACCATGGACTGAACTTATTGCCAAAAACCTTCAACAATTAATGTAAGACAGAGCAGCGGCTGCTGAGTGCTAAATTCTGAACTCTTGATCATTTATGGCCTAGCCTTTAAATATAGGCCATAGATTATTCATTTACTTTTAAGTAACGAAGGTTGATCAGTTCAGTTGGAAGAACTCATCAGGCTCTCCCGCCAAACTTATTCATGAGCTTTAACTAGTTTCTAATTCTTATTTAACATTCAATGGAGCTTAAAACAGAGAAATAATTTGTCAGAAAAACAAAGGAATAATCAGCAAAATAAAACAGTTACAAACACCTTGGGTTAGCTAATATAGCAACTTCAAAGCATGAATTTCTCAAACATAAAATCCCTTTGTTATCAGCGCTTGATCATTGCCTATGATCTTGTGAGTTGAAACACAAAAAAAAAAAAAAAGGGAACCTAGTATTTTGCAAGAAAAGGAAAAGAAGCAATGCACAAAAATAATCATTGGACATCGATGTCCAAAATTCTACCATTACTGCTGGCCTTGGGGATAGTAATGTACAAAACCCCATCTTTCACCTCAGCTTTAATCTTCTCAAACACAACATTCTCAGGCAATGCAATTCCGCTATTGTACCTCCCTTAGCTCTTAGCAGACCATTCTCCTTCCTCTTCTCCTTTCTCTTGACCATTAATCTTCCTTGTAGGCACCTTCTCAGCCTTGACAACCAACATCTTCTCTTCAACCCACACCTTCACATCATCTTTGTTCATGCCAGGCATATCAAACCTCATCTTATACTCCCCCTCTCCTTCCTTAATCTCCCATGGCGTCCGTCCTCTACTGTAACCACCGTTCTCACTTGGTAATGGACATGGCCACGTGCCTGAGTATGCAAATGGGTCTTCCATCGTCGTCTCCATTGTTTCCATCATCTGATGCACCGTTCTTGCTGTTGGGAATCTGTCCCACAACCCTGCTTATATAACAAGTTCAAGATTCAATCAGCATCAGAAATTTAATAAGAAAAAAAAGAGAGAGAAGAAATTAGCTAGGAAAAATAAAAACTTTGATCATACTATATAATATACCTATTGATGCAACAGGGCCAACCCTTTTCTTGTTGGGTTGGGACTGGTGGTGTTTGCTAGCTCTTTGCAAGTAGTCAAGGTTGTCTCTACTCTCCCCTACCATGGCCTTGATGCATCTGTTCCGAGGGAGTTTTAAAAAGGGAAGGTGACAAAAATCGCTGCTTTTATTGGAGGAATATAAAGGGAGAGAGATGGTCAGATTTAAAAGAGCTTGAGACATTTTTCTTGGGGTTGTTTGTTTAACCTGTTCTTGCTTTGCGCGGTTGGAGGAAGAAAAGAGAAATTGGAGCTTTGATTGTTAGTGTTATTATCAAATAGAAAGATGAGAACCGCAATGGATGATGATGGGAAGAGGACTCTGGCGGTTGACAATTTAACGGAACGAGTAGACATTTCTGGACAAGGATCGATGGACTGGAGTCGGTTAATTTCCAGATTTCTCCATAACATGATATGCTGATGAGGTATAATGATATGTTCATGTGATATTTTCATTCTTTTACTTTAATTACGTCAGTAACATAGTTATAAAATAACAAGTAATATTTTGATTAAAGATAATTAATTAACTGTTAGTCATAAGGTTATATTTAACCGAAAATAAAAATATATGAACTCAATTGAATGTAATAAACGATAAGAATTTATTTAAATTTTTTGGAATAGTTCAAAATTTTTTTACACCTTATCTCTAATTATATTTAAACCCTTCGAATAATAATGAAATTAATGAGTTAACTAACTAATAAATATACGATTATTTTAATGTCATCTCAAATATCAATTAAAAAAATTGTCATCTCAAATATAAAAAAAAATCTTTGATTAGGGATTAGTATTAAGAAGTAATTTTTAATTCATAGAAATTAGAAGTTGGTGTCGGAATCTAGCAAAAACAGGGGAACAAAGCAATAGAAGCGTGCTTAATGTGTTGGTTTACTTAATAGTTAAGAAAACAGAGTTAGAATTCATTGATTTTGTACTTTTAAATGTATCTAGCAAAAATATTAGTTGGGCAATCATTACAACTTACAATGTCGATTTAGAAAGACTATAAATAGGTGATTTATGTATTTTGGCAAATGATGAATAGGTTGGCAAAACGCTTCTGGTGCACTTTAATGATTTCATTCTCTTAGCTCAAAATTTGTCATGCACCCTAACAAATTTTTAGTATCAGAGTAATAGGCTTATTTCAGCCATCGTCCAAACAAATTATTCTACAAAATCAAAACCAAAGATTAAAATCAACATATGGCCAAATACATCCAACTTCAACTACACTCAAACTCTCATACCTATCTTTTGATGGAGAGAGTTATGATTTTTGGAGCATTCTCTTTATTTCACAAGATTTGCGAGAAATGGTGAAAAAAAGGCTATGAAGCTCCCGCAAATCCATAAGAGCTATCAACTTACACAACAACCATGAAAAAAGAATACGAGCAGAATTTGCGAAAAGATGCAAAGGCCTTGCTGTCAATCCAACAAGGGCTAAGTAAAATAGTTTTTTCTAGAATAATGGGTGTAAAAATAGTAAAAAATGCATGGGAAATTTTGAAAAAACAATTTGAAGGTCAAGAAAAAGGTAATCTCCATTAAACTTCAAAACCTATGGAGAGAATTTGATAACTTAAGCATGCAGGACAATGAACATGTTCAAAATTTCTTTTCCAAAGTTTCTGAAGTTATAAATTAGATTAAAAACTATGGAGATACAATAAAAGATAAGATGATTGTTTAAAAAGTCCTAAGAGGTCTACCACAAAGGCTTGACCATGATGTTGCAGCTATAGAAGAATCCAAAGATACATCAAAATTAACTTTGGAAGAATTGAGTGGTTTACTTGAAGTTAATGAGAAGAGAATGAGTAGATTTATAAACCAGAATTTAAAGTAAGCCTTTCATTCAAAGGTTAGTATGGTAGAAAAAAAAAACTCAAAATCAAAATTTGAAATAGAGAAAGCAACTTAATTTCAAGAGGCAAAGGTCGTGGCAGAAAGCAATTCTTTAAAGCTCAAGGCAGAGGTCGATGTAGTATCGAAAACAACTCTTGATGCAAAATTTGTTGAAAGTTTGGTTATTGTTAATGCAATAAGCTTAATATAAATAGTTCCAAGAGAATGTGAATTGGAATGTTTTGAATATTTTGAGATTTCTTTCAAATTCTTGAAAAAGCACTTTTTCTTAAAATAAGATTACCCTTTTGAAATAAGTGAAGCAAATGATTTCTTGTAAAGAAAAGAAATTAACTGCACATATTAGTTTGAGAAAAAAGAGAAAGAAAATCAATATAATGATTTTTATAGAAGTTCGGCCTCTCCCTTAGGTCCACTAAGGAGTTTTAAATCCATTATTTTAAAAACAAGTTTAATATAATGCCTTTTATGATCAAGCATAACCTTACAATATAATGCATTTTATAGATCAAGCACAACCACTCTACCTTTTACTTTGGTTAAGGTCTAATCACTCAAATACTACATTTTTAATTGGTTAAGGTATAACAACTTAAGTGAATACAATAAATGAGATAAGTACAGTTAGAATGCCTCTTAAAGGCTGAATAGCAAATTAAGTAACTGTTTGGTGAGGAAGAAAATAGGTAATGAATGTTCAATAAATGGTACAATAGAAGATTTAAGTGCTAAAAGAGGAGAACAAGAAGTATTGAATGATTTGAGCTAATTTCTTCTCTTAGATTTGTGTTTCAGAGTCTTACAACCTTCATAAATGTTGTGGGAGCTTGTATTTATAGTTGCTGAAGCTTTTAAGGTGGTTGAAGTTGCATTAAATATGGAGATAATCGTTTTACACTTTGTTCCAAGCTCCAAAGGTTACTATCTATCGATAGATTTTATGATTTATTGATAGATTCCCTTCAATAAATTTCAAAATCACGTCAATCTATCGATAGATATAAGTATCTATCAATAGATGCAAGTTAGGGTTCCTTTCAAGTATCTATTAATAGATATCGCGCATCTATCGATAAATGTTGATAGTCTTTGAGGTCTAATGTTAGAATAACCAACTATCGATAGATGATCTTCATCTATCAATAGATGAAAAACATTTATCGATAGATTCAACATAGTTTTTTAATGTGAATAGCCTTTTTGCTTGTTTTCAATTTAAAGTACTTAGCTATTTCATTAAAACTTTTTCAAGGACCGTTTAGACTTGTTTGAACATTTGAAAAACAGTTTTGATCACTTGTTTATCAAATCAAACAAGTGATCTAACAATCTCTCCCTTTTTGATGTAATAAAACAATTAAGCAAAATTTGCTTTCGATTTTATGAAAAAACTCCCTTTGATTTCATGCACTAAGTTTTGAAAGATTACTCCCCCTGAAACCTTGCATTTAAAATAAAAATTACGCCCCCTTAACTTTTGCATTTTAAACCTTGCTTTTGTAAAATGAAGAGCAAATACAAATTTTGACTCATTCTCCCTCTTTTTGTCATATCAAAAACCTTATGACCATAAAGAACTAGGAAATCAATTTAAGCTTTATGAACTTGAATTAGAATGAAGTAAAATAGTAAATTCAATAGTAAGCCAATAGTAATGAGATAAATTAAAAAGGAGTAAAGCATTAACCCTGTAAATACATCCGAAACAACAACCATGTATACATCCAAAAGTTTAAAACATCAACCATGTAAATACATCCAAAAGACTAGTATGACAAACATGTAGCTGAATATACATATGAAAAACATGTAAATACATCCAAAAGACTAGTATGACAAACATGTAGCTGAATATACATATGAAAAACATGTAAATACATCCAAAATTACATGATCAATGAAAGTGAGATGCACGTGTAGTCATCTAACCTAGGAGTCTAAAAACTGAGTCGAAGATATGTCTCTCGTGAGAACTCATGATGGTGGTGGAAATCGAAAGCGAAACTCATCCTCCAAGTCTTATTAGTGCTGCAAGATCTAACGATTTTGCGCTTCCAAGACATCCATACGAGTGGTCAACCTAAAGTCTATTGTTTCCATATATGAAAGGAGTCTAGTGAAAGCTTACTCAACATCAAATGTGGTGGACATAGGTGCATTAGGTTGAGCACTAGAATGGCCATTAGGATATGCACTTGGCTCACTTTTATTCCCCTCTTTACCCTAATCATCTAAGACTGAATTATCGACTGACCTTTTTTACACCTAAATGTTATTTTTGAACTCGAAATCCAGCTTGTTTGATAGTTTGTTCATTAACAGGATTGAATAAAGCATGGGTTTTTGATGAATCATAACCGGTGTTAACAGGAAGTAGTTGATGATTTCATTGATCAACGTGCCATAAAGGAGTTTTTTGATGCCCTTTCAAATGGTGCAGAGCATGTCATCCATGACAAATTTTGTGAGGTTAATATGGTAGTTGTATTTGATGTGAAAGATGAACCAAAGGTTCTTTTAGGTGACAGTGTAGTAGTTTTAGTTGTGAGGGTGGATGGTATAGGTAATGATGAGGTGCAAAACTCGATCAAAGAAGGATAACCTCGTACAACTAGAACTGCCTTTGTCATTTGGCGAAGAATATATAAATGCGGAACAGAGGTTGCCATCATCAAAGACATAGTAGAGCTCTTCTTGTTGGGTATGAAACTGAAAGACTCAATCTATGCGGGCACGAATGACAAGGATACATTTTCCCATGACGTGAGTGACAAACTTACCGTCATGGTTCATTAGCTCATTGGTTTCCAAGTCAAAAAATTTTTGTGGGCATTGAAATAAAAGACTCGAACTAAATTTTTATAGAATTTCTTATTCAATTTTAAGTAATGTGTCCATGCTAATTATTCGAAATTTGCAAGGTATGGGAAATCAATGGACTTTAAGTAAGCAAAATCAATGATGCGCCCAAGCATTACCTTGCGTATGGCGAAATTGTTGTTAAAATTTTGAACATGCGATGGATAGGAAAAATTGCATTGAAAATAATGCCATTTTGAAGCTAAGGAAGACCTATCACCAGTAGAAGAATGGGTTTCAGTATGAACGATTTTTTTGGTTCATTTGGGTCTAGGACTCATAGTGTGAATTTCAAAATTTGAGAGTTTGAGAAGATTTTTTGAAAAATTAATTGGTGAAATGAGGGAAGAGAGTGTGGAAAGGGATTTAATCAGAACAATTTCCTTAAAAAACACAAAAATGATAAGAGATTTAGAGTTCTTGACCCTAGGGTTTCTAAAAAGCCTAAATTTGGATTTTGATGAAATCTAGGGTTACCTTGCATTTGGCAAAATTGTTATTAAATTTCTGAATATGCGATGGATGGGAGAAATTGCACTGAAAATAATTCCCTTCTGAAGTTGGGGAAGACCCGACACTAATAGAAGAATGGGTTCCCCTATGAGCAGTTATTTTGGTTCATTTGGGTCTAAGACTCATAGTGTGAATTTCGAAATTTGAAAGTTTAAGAAGATTTTTTTGAAAAACCAATCGGTGAAATAAGGGAAGAGAGTAGGGAGAGGGATTTAATCAGAACAATTTCCCTAAAAAACACAAAAATGATGAAAGACATAGAGTTCTTGACCTTAAGGTTTCCAAAAAGCTCGAATTTGAATTATGATGAAATCTAAGGTAATTTTGTACAAATTCTTTGTGTTTGATACTCAAGAATGCTTGAAGAATAGTTTAATCGATGAATAATCAAGAAGAAACTCTAAGGAGTTGAGAACATTTGGAGAATGGATGGTTGGGTGTCGCAAGTTTTGGGAAAGAACTGGCATGAAAACTGTTTAAAATAGATCATCTATTGATAGTCGTGAAAATCTATCAATAGAAGAAGCTTAATCGTTTTATTTTTTTTGACCGCAATTGGCAATCTATCGATAGATAGTGAGATCTATCGATAGATTTTGCGTTCAAATTTATTTTTTAATCTCAAGTGTTAATCTATCGATAGATAGTGTGAATTTATCGATAAATTGAGCATTCAATTTTTTTTGTTAAGGTTTGGGTCTACATCTATTAATAGATAGTGTGGATCTATCAATAGATGGTGCATGGGATGTTTAATTTTGACCTCAACAAGCTATCTATCAATAGACAATGTTGATTTATCAATAGATGTTCTTAGGTGGCCTTTAAAAAAAAAATAGAGTTTTGACTTTTAAACTCATGCAAGAAGGTACAGAGTTGAGTTGCTAATAAAAAATGATTCATAATTTGTGGGAAAACACTTCAAACATTAATTTGGATAAGTGTAAATGATGTTTTAGGATCAAAAACTAGAATTTTTACAAAAAAAAAAAAAACTGTTCTTTTCTACAATTTTTGAGGTATTTCTTGAATTGGATGGCTATGCACATGTATGCAAGAGTGAGAGATAAACGTATGAACATACCATACATTAGAATTGTAGAAACATACATCTTATCATGAAATCAATCATTTAGCACATTTGTGTAGACACAATTTTTTTTATGTGTTTTTATTTTTTATTCTATTATTTTGTCTTTGTTATTTATCTTTATTATTTTATCTTATTTTATAGTCACAGTCAATTTAAAGTCCAGTGTGTTTTAAAATTTCTAACTTGATCTTGGTTTTATAAATATGTTTGGGCTATAGTAATGTTGGACTCAACATTGGGTCTAATTCAAGTAACCATTGGGCTTAACAGTTTGGCCCAATGGTTGAGCCTGTTACTAACAAACAGATCCAATATGATTAAGTTGACTTAAAGCAAATCAAACATATCAAACAAGATTAAATTAATAAAACAGGATTAAAATAAAAAAATTAAGTTTTTAATCAAATAATTTAAAGAACAATATGGAACAACCAAAAACAACCTAGAAATTGCCAGTTGGCCTAAAATTGAAGAGGACCAAAACTTGTACAATACAAGAGCTTTGCCAAGTGCATGAAATCGCACTTGGCAAAGGCAAAATCATCTTAGGATCAACGGTTGATCGGTTGCCTAGGATGATATTTTCAACCTCTATATAAAACAAAATATTTATGAAGAAAAAAAGAGCCAAAAAATTCAAAAAAGAACCCTAGCAGCAGCCAATTTTAGAGAGCAAAAACCACAAAAATCCCTTGAAGGGAAACCCAAAAATCCCAACTTTTACTATAATTGATTTTTGAACAAAAATCCTTGGAAACCTTTGCAAAAAAATCCCTAGAGCTAAAACCCAAAACCAAGAAAAACCCTAGCTTTCACTACTAGCCGCGTACAACCACAATCAAAATCACATAAAATAGCCAAGAAAAACAAACAAAAGAAAAACCCAAAAAAAGGCCTTAGGATAAGCCGAATACTAAAATGAGGGAAACGAATTTCTTTTTTGCTTTTTGGAGTTATGGAGGTGAGGTTTCAAGGGCTTTTAATTTTTCATCTGGTGAAGAGAGTAGCGACATAGACTAGAGAAGGATTTGGGTTGAACAGAGTCTTAGGAATCTGTTTAGAAATAGGGGAGAAAGTGCCGCTAGGTAAAGAGAGAAAATGAAATGAGGAAATGAAAAGAGAAGAGGAAGAGAAGGGATTTATACCTAGGGTTGTGGGTTGAAATGGTGTCGTTTTGGAAGAATGAAAGGGGAGTAGATCTTAACCCAAAACGGCGTGGTTTTGAGAGAAGAAAGGGAGTTGCTATTATCGGCACTAGAAGGTGCATTTTTGGGAGAAGACTTAATGGGCTGTAACAAGCTTGGGCTCCCTACCACAAGCCAATCTAGCCCAATAAGGTAAAAGCCCTTTTCTCGTTTCTTTTTGGATCTGTTGGTTTGGTTTATTTTAGATATGGCCCATTTTACTTAGTAATAAATGTATTTTGGTGATAAAATTTTAATTAAAATCATTTTAGGGAAATGTCATAAAATTTTCATATGATATTTTAGTGTTAGGAGATTAAAACAAACAAAAAATATAAAAAAATAGAAATAATAACAAAGATAGCAAAATAATAAAAAAGTTTTAAGTATGTTTAACTATAAAAAGAGTATAGACTTGGATGAAAATTTAGTGTTAAAACTAGGTATAGGTAACTAGAATATATACATATATAAATAGAAAGTAAATGTCAAAATATAAAATATATTCATGGTGATAGATTTAACCAAGGTAAAATATAGAATAGAAATAAATGTTTGGTAATAAATAAAAAAAGATGATTTAAGTAGAAAAATAAAAAATACCTAGTTTTAAAAAAAAAATAGACGTATGTAAATGAAAATATCAGATATAATATTAAATTATAAATATTAAAAATAGAGTGGTTGATTAGATTAATTCTGATGATGGAATTTCATCCGAAAAGGTAAAGAGTTGCTATTTTTTGGGATGACTTTCCTATGAACGGGATTCAATTAGAGTTTTCTCCAAAGTGTCAGGATAAATCTTAATTTTGTATTCCGATATTCTAATTAACCCAAGAAACCACCTTGAAATTCATAAGAGAAATAAATTCATATAATGTTCTTTCTAAATTAAAATTGATATAGTTATTTAATCAATTTAAACAATTATTGTAAATAAAAGACTAGTTGTTTATTCAAAAAATAGTTCAATAAAACAAAATAATATTGACCTATAATATTAATTAAAAATTACTGATTTAAATAAAATCTTTCTTTAAAATATATATAGTAAAAATAAATGAGGTATTTAATTGTATTAAACTATTAAATATATATAAATTATAAATCAACTAAATTATATTTATAAACGTGCTCATTTGGCATCATTCACGATTTTTATTGTGGCATAGCATATGACACATATATTTTGTTAATGGGATGAGAACTCTGATGATGGAATTTCTTCGAAGGACTTGTAAAGCTAAGTTCTTCCAGAGACATCCCTAGGTGAGAAAAACTTCAAGATTTCACCAAAACGTTGGGATGGTCTACGAATAATTTTCTAATACAAGGTTTTCGCTTCTCGTTATTTAAAATTGATAAATCATGACATCATTTCACAATTGCATCATACAATCAAACTGAATAATCAAGCTTTGGTTTAAAGAATAATAATAATAAAATAAAGAAACAAAGATTGGGGAACCATAGGAATAAAATCAAAAGTTAAGGTTGATATAGGATAACATATGATTAAATGGTACCGTTCATGGAACTGGCAACACGGGGGTGCTAATCTTTCTCTGTGCGTAACCGTACTCCCGAACTCAACTCTAAAAATTCACAAACCAGGGTATTGTTCTTTAGACGAACCTAAAATCAATTTAGGATTCCGTCAAATAGAGCAAATTTAACAGGTGGCCAATTGCACCGAGGTAAAAAAGATTGGTGGCGACTCCCTATTCTTCCATGTCTAGTGGTCGAGCTCCTAAACCCGCACGTTACAACAATTTGTCATCTACATCATCACAAAGTCAAGAATTTTCTATGCAAACAAGTAAAATATGCACTTCATAAATTTAAATTGTTCACATCAAAATCCATCAAGGGCGTCCAATTTTCATCATTTAATTCATCTAAAGTGGATTCATAATACCTAATTCACTTCTTATTTCGCAGAATTGTTCTCTATCAAGAGGTTTAGTAAAAATATTAGCTAATTGGTCTTTGGTACAAATAATTCAAGAACAATATCTTCTTTTTGAACATGATCTTTAATGAAATGATAATTTATTTCTATGTGTTTAATTTTAAAGCGATGGATGGAGTTCTTTCTGAGATTTGTGGCACTAGTATTATCACATTTAATGGGAATTCTTTTCATACCTAGTCCATAATCTTCTAATTGTTGCTTTTTCCATATCACTTGAGCAAACAACTCTCGGCAGCCACATACTCAGTTTTGGTAGTGGATTGAGTTACACTATTTTGTTTTTTGAAAATCAAGATATCGACATACTGTCTAAAAATTGACCTGTACCGAATGTGCTATTTCTATCTATTTTGCATCCATCAAAGTTGGCTTTCGAATATGAATGGAGATCTAAAGTGGAACTCCTTTGATACTATATTCCCAAATTAGTTATCTTTTAAGTACATAAAGATTCTTTTGATAGCACTTAAATGAGGTTATCTAGGATATGATTGAAACTTAGCACATAACCATACATTAAATCTTATGTCCAATCTACTAGCATTAAGATAGAGCAAAGAACCAATCATGGATCTATAGAGCTTTTGATCAACAGGCGTTCATTTTTCATACTTGTCAAGCATTGTTGAGGTGCTCTTTGATGTGTGGTATGTTGTGCTTTCCATACCAAACTTCTTGAGCATGCCTTTTATATACTTAGCTTGACTTATGAATGCTCCATCTTTCTTTTGGTTAATTTGTAGTCTAAGGAAGTAGTTTAACTCGCTCATCATGTTCATATCAAATTCTTCTTGCACAGTCTTAGCAAACTCTTGACAAAGAAGCTTATTAGTAGCACAAAAATATGTCACTAACATAAACTTGCATAATTAAAATGTCTTTGCTTTTGCTTTTGATGTCCTCTATTAAAATCATTTTTGATTAATAATTTTGATAAAGTTTCGTACCAAGCTGTAAAGCTTGTTTTAAACCATATAAGTCTTTTCTTAATCTAAACACATGATTTGGAAAAGAAGTGCTTTCAAAATTGGGAGGTTGTTCAACATATATTTCTTCATTAATTAGTCCATTAAGGAAAGTACTCTTAACATCCATTGAATATAACTTGAAGTTCATATAACATGTAAAGGCTACAAGCATTCTAATAGCCTCTAGTTTAGCTATTGGAGCATAAATCTCATCATAATATATTCCTTCATTTTGACTATATCCTTTGGCAACTAACTTAGCTTTGTTTCTAATTATTGCTCCATTTTCATCTATTTTGTTTCTGAAAACCCATTTGGTTCATATAATTGGATAATCATTTGGCCTAGGAACTAACTCTCATACTTGACATCTGTCAAATTGATTGAATGCTTCTTGCATAGCTAGTATCCAATAGTCATCATCTAAGGCTTCATCAATATCTTTAGGTTCAATTTGAAAAATAAAGGCAACATACTCACTAACATTTTAAACTTTAGCTTTAGTTTTTACCTTCTGATTTGGATCTCCAATGATTTTACTTTCACCAACCTCTTTTCTCTCCATTGGATAATTAGGCTCACCTTTTTCAACAAGTTGTTTAATTTATTGCTCTTCTTTTTATGGCGCTTCTTCATTTGCTTTGAATCCTTTAATATTGATATCAATCTCTTTAATTTTGTTCTTAAAGGATACCTACATCATCATAATAATTTTCTTTTTTAGGAAGAGGGTTAAAATTATCAAATAATACATAAATAGATTCTTCAACAATTAATGTCCTCTTATTAAACATTCTATAAGCTTTAGAAGTTAAAGAGTATCCTAGAAAGATTCCTTCATCACATTTAGCATTAAAATTTCCAAGGTTATCTTTTCCATTATTTAATGTATAGCATTTACAATAAAATGAATGAAAGTAAGCAATGTTAGGTTTCTTCACTTTGTAAAGTTCATAGGGAGTTTTCTTCAAGGTTGACCTAACCGTTACTCTATTTACAATATAATAAAAAGTATTAACGGCTTTGGTCCAAAAGTACCTAGGTAAATTGTTCTCACATAGCATGGTTCTAGCCATCTTTTTTAGAGTCCTATTTTTTTCCACTACTCCATTTTGTTGTGGAGTCTTAAAGGCTGAAAATTATGGCTATATCCATTTTCATTACACAGTTGCTAAAAACCTAGATTTTCAAATTCTTTTCCATGGTCACTTCTAACACTTATTATTTTGTATCCTTTCCCATTTTCAACTCTTTTCCAAAAATAAGTGAAGATTTTTAAAACTTCATCCTTAAGAGTAAGAACGTAAACTCAAGAAAACCTAGTATAGTCATCCATTACTACTAAACCATAATTCTTTCCACATAAGCTAGTGGTCTTAGTTGGTCTAAAAAGATCTAAGTGAAGTAATTGTAATGCTCTAATAGTGGTTACATCCTTTTTGGATTTAAATGAGGTTCTCCTATGTTGACCTTTAGCACAAGCATTGCAAAATTTGTCATTTTCAAAGTTTAGTTTTGGGAGCCCTATTACAAGATCTAGAGTATAATTTTTAAATTGTGTTTATGCTAGCATGTCCTAGTTTACTATGCCAAAACCAACTATCCTCATTCTTTTTAGCTATGAAACATACATTTTTAGAAGATTAATCATCCAAGAAAACAACATATGTATTACCTTGTTTATAACCAACAAAGAGAGTCTCATTAGTTTTAATATCAACAACATGACAAGTCAATGGTTCAAATATGATTTTAAGACCCTTGTCACAAAGTTGACTAATACTTAATAAGTTATGCTTAAAACCATTTACAAATAAAACATTTTCAATTTGAGAGGAGTTTTTACTAATAGTACCAATACCTTCAATGTGACCTTTTGAGTTGTAACCAAAGGTTACATTTCCTCCTTTCTTTGGTCTTAATTCTTTGAAAGACTTCTTGGTCTTGGTCATGTGTCTAGAGCATCCACCATCAAGATACCATTTTCCCTTTTCTTGTGCTCTTGACTTAAGTTATTGAGCTCTTTTTACAAAGACAAAATTCAAACTTCCATTCCAATCTTACCACCTTACCATGCAGAGGTTTAGTTCAATTTACAACCCACACATTTTTGATTTTTTTACCTTTATAAGTGGTAGTTCTCAAAGGACAAGAGTAAGTAGAATGACCTACTTTATGACAATAAATACATCTAGTGAATGAGTTATGTTTTTCATTTTCTTTAACAAAGATATTTTTAAAATGAGTTTCTTTTTTAGTACCATCATAGAAGAATGCTTTTTGTGTTTCTAGCATCTCATTCATTTTTTTTTAGTCATGTTGGATTTTAATAATGTGATATGCAAATTCTCATTTTTCTTTTTCAACTCATTTCTCTCAACTTCTAAGTCGTTGACTATGCTTTCTAGTTCAATCTTTGTCTTGACTAAGAATTCATTTTCTACCTTAAGCTTGGATATGATGTTCTTGTGTTTTAATATTTTCTCTTCACACTCAAATACTAAGTAAACATTTGAGAGGTCTTTCCTAAGGCCTTTAAACCTCCAACTATGTTAGTAAATTTCTCATATATTTGGTTTATAGTCTCACTTTCTTTCATCCTATATAGCTCATAGTCACGTGTGAGAAAGTCCTATTTTAAATTCCTTAACTTAATTTGTTCCCTTGTAGGTTGTTTCTAAGGTATCCTAAATTTGTTTTGCGATTTCATACATAGATACTCTATTAAACTCATTAGCACTAAAAGAACAAAAAAGACTATTGAAGCCTTTGCAATTTGTTTGTATTAACTTCTTTTCTTTGTTATCTCACTCTTTTCTAGTCTTAACAATTGTTTATCAATTTACTTCCTTAGTGGAGACATTGAGACAATCTAAAATAACATTTCAAATTTTAAAATCTACTAATTGAATGGACATTTTTATTCTTTTCTTCCAATAAAGGTAATTTGTATCTAAGAAGAATGAAGGTTTTTAAGTTGAGTACCCCTTACCAAGAATAGTTGAAGCAGATTCTGTCTTGATGTGTTGAGCTTTGCTTTTAGATTACTCAAGTTTGTTAGACATGTAAGATTAAGCCTAGCTCTGATACCAATTTGTTAGTGCAATAAGCTTAATATGAATAATTCAAAGAGAAGGTGAATTGGAATGTTTTGAATATTTTTTAGATTGCTTTTAAATTCTTGAGAAAACACTTTTTCTTAAAATAGGTTGCCTATTTGAAACAAGTGGAACAAATGATTTCTTGTAAAGAAAAGAAATTAAGTGCACAAATTAGTTTGAGAAAAAAGAAAGAAAATCAACACAATGATTTTTATAGAGGTTTGGCCTCTTTGCCTATGTCTTTTCTTTTAGATTTATTAAGGAGTTTTAAATCCACTATTTTAAAAACAAGTTCAATACAATGCTTTTTATGGATCAAGTATAATCTTACAATATAATACCTTTTATGGATCAAGTACAATCACTCTATCTTTTACTTTGATTAAGGTGTAATTACTAAAATACTACATTTTTAATTGGTTAAGGTATAACCACTTAAAAGAAAACAATAAATGAGATAAGTACAACTAGAATACCTCTTAAAGGCTAAGTAGCAAATTAAATACAATGTTTCGTTAGGAAAAAAATAGGCAATGAATGCTCAATAAATGGTATAACAGAAAACTTAAATGCTAAAAGAGGAAAACAAGAAGTATTGAATGATTTGAGTTGATTTCTTCTCTTAGATTTGTGTTTCAGAGTCTTCCAACCTTCATAAATGTTGTGGGACCTTGTACTTATAATTATTGGAGCTTCTGAGGTGGTTAGAGGTGCATTAAATGTGAAAATAGCCATTTTGCACTTTGTTCCAAGCTCCAATAGTCATTATCTATTGATAGATTTCACGATTTATCGATAGATTCCTTTCAATAAATTTCAAAATCATGCTAATTTGTCGATAAATATAAGTATCTATCGATAGATGCAAGTTAGAATCCTTTTAAAGTGTTATTGGGTGGCCATTTATTGATAGATACAAGTCAAGGTCTCTTTGAATTGTTCTCGGGTGACTATCTATTGATAGATGTTGCGTATCTATCGATAGATATTCATAGTCTTTGAGGTCCAGATGCTAGAATAAATAACTATCGATAGATGATTTCTATCTATCTATAAATGAAGAACATCTATAGATGATTGAAGATAGTTTTTCAATTAGAAGAGCATTTTTGCTTGTTTTCAATTTAAAGCACTTAGCTCTTTCATTAAAACTTTTTCAAGGATTGTTTAGACTCGTTTGGACATCTAAAAAACAATTTTGATCACTTGTTTGTCAAATCAAAACTTAGAATCAAATGAAGTGTTAAATCTAACAATTATGAAACCAATGAGTATTGTTTTTAATGTATAAGATGTAGAAATCCAAATCACTCTCAAAGAGATTGCTAGTACAATAATGAACAGAAAATTAAAGCCAACTACTCTGAAGAAAATGAAGCATAAATTTCAGAAGTTGATAAAGCAAATGAAATAGTAGTTTCTGGCATGAGTGTTCAGCAAGCTACTGAAGACAAGTGGTATATTGATAGTGTTTGCAATAATTATATGATTAAAAATAAAAAACCTTTGTACAAATTGATAAAAGTTTCTTTTCCAAAGTGAAGCTTGGAGATGGCAAACTCCATGATATTAAAGGCAAAGGTGTAGTAGCAACAAATTCGAAAAAAAGGTAATTCTAAACTCATACATGATGTGTTTTATGTTCCTGATTTAACTTATAACTTGTTAAGTGTTGGGCAATTATTTTGTAAAAAATATTTGCTTATTTTTTATAAAGATGAATGTACAATCAAGGATAAGAAAAAAAATCTCATAATGGCAAAAGTGAAAATGAATGCAAATAATGTGTATCTTATCACTATGCTGTTAAGTGAGAAAATTGCCTTTAAAAGAGAAATTGTAGATGAGTCATATTTATGGCACTTGAGATATGGGCACCTCAACTATAAAGGTCTGGAACTACTAAAAGATAAAAATATAGCGCTTGGTTTGCCATCTATTGCGCCATTAAATAAAGTATGTGAAGGATATATCTATGGAAAAAATGCATAGACTTCCTTTTCCAAAATCTTCATGGAAAGCCAAAGCCTTACAAGAATTTGCATCTCTCAACAATAACAGATACTTTATTCTCTTTGTTGACGATTTTACAAGAATGATGTGGGTTTATTTCTTGAAGCAAAAATCAAAAACCTTTTTAATTTTTTGTCAATTTAAGGTAATGGTTGAAAAAAAGAGTGGACAGATATTAAAGATCCTAAGGATAGATCGTGGAGGTGAGCTTCTATAAACAACTTTCCAAAATTATTGCAAGGAAAAAGGAATAAAAAGGCAACTTACTATGAGATTCAGTCCTCAACAAAATGGAGTGGCATAGTGTAAGAATCGCATAATAGTAGAGATGGCCAAAAGCTCAAAAGTATGCTCAATGCCAAAGTTCTCTCAAAAGAGCTATGGGTAAAAGTAGTGAATATTGCTGTATTTAGTCTTAATTGATAACCAACTAAAGCAATCTAGGACAAAACTCCACATGAAGCTTGCAACAAACTTAAATCATAGGCAAATCATTTTAAAGCTTTTGGCTGCATTAATACTTACATGTACCTTCACAACATAAGGAAAAGTTTGATAAGAAAAGAGAAATATATTTATTTGTTGGATATAGTGATGAGTCAAAAGGCTATAGGCTGCTTAATCCAAAGAATAATAATCTCATGATCTCTAAAGATGCTATCTTTGATGAAGCTGTAGTTTGGGATTTAAAGGAAAATGATTCTTCTCAAGAAGTGTTGAATTTTCTTGAACTAGCCACAACTTTTGACGACAAAGAGCTTCAATCAAATTCAAGTTCATTAGAAGCTTCAAGCTCACATGTAAGGGTATAATCTGAATCTTCAGCAAGAAAGGAATGTTCTTTAAGAGATATTTATGAATCTTGTGATATAGTATTTTTCTGTTGTGAACCATAAAGTTTTGAGGATGCTGTAAAAGAAAAGCATTGGATTAAAGCCATGAATGAAGAACTTTCTAGTATTGAAAAGAATCAAACATGGGAGTTGGTAGATCTTTCGAAAGGAAAAGAAGCTATTGGATTAAAATGGGTCTATAAGACAAACTATAAAGAAGATGGTAGCATTCAAAAGCATAAAGCGTAACTAGTAACGAAAGGCTATTTATAGTAACTCAGTTTTGATTTTAATGAAACTTTTGCACCAATAGTTCAAATGGAAATAATCAAAACTACTCCGGCATTAGCAGCTCAGTTGGAGTTAGAGGTATAGCAGCTTGATGTAAAATCTGCCTTCCTCAATGAATTTCAAAAAGAGATGTATGTAAATCAACCTCCTAGCTATGAGATGAAAGGTTAAGAAGATAAGGTTTATAAGTTGAAGAAAGCATAGTATGAATTAAAACAAACCCCAAAATTCTGAAATAGCAAAATTGACAACTCTTTTTATCAAAGTGGATTTCAAAGGAGTCAAAGTGAGCCATCTCTTAATGTGGAAAAGAAAGGCAAGCAACAATTCCTAATCGTTTGTCTATATGTTGATGACTTAATTTATACAGAGACAGACATTAGGATGGTGCAGGAATTTAAAGAAGCAATGATGAAGGAATATGATATGACAAACTTAAGTCTCATGAGATATTTCTTGCATTCAAGTTCAACAAGCAAAAGGAGAAATCTTTATTTCTCAAGAAAAATATCTTGAAGTTTTATTGAAGAAATTCTACATGAATAATTGCAAACCAATTTTCACTCCATTAGCAACAAATGAGAAATTGCAGTTGAATGATGGTGTAGTTAAGATAGATGCAAGAATTTACAAAAGTTTTGTTGGTTCTTTAATTTATGTAATGCATGCAAGGCTTGATATTCTCTATTTAGTTAGCTTAATATCAAGATTTATGCAAGAGCCAAGTAAATTACACTTTGCAGCAGGCAATAAGATTTTATGCTACCTACAAGGAACGAAAAGGCTTGGCATCAGGTATGTAAAGGAAAAGGAAAACAAACTAATAGGTTTCATTGATAGTGATTGGGCAAGCTCTGTTGACGATCAGATGAGTATGTTTGGATATTTGTTTTGTCTGGGCACAAAACCAATTGCATGGTCATTTAAAAAGCAAAAAACTATAGCATTATCTTTAGCAGAAGTATAATACATCGCAACAACAGATGCTACATGTGAAGTAGTTTGGTTAAGAAGAATTTTTGAAGACTTACAATAGAAAGAGAAAGCTCCAATAGTCACTTAATGTGATAATACGTCTGCAATTGTCATGACCAAAAATCTTGTGTTTCACAGTTGTTCAAAGCATATCGAAGTGCGGCATCACTTTATTAGAAATTTGGTGCAATAAGAGCAAATTCAACTAAAGTTTGTCAACACAAATGAGTAGATGGCTGCTATTGTTACTAAGACAATCTCATTAGAAAAGTTTGAGCAATTCAAAAATTTTGTCAAAATTACAAATTAAGAAGGGGTGTTAAAAGTAATTTGTAATCCATAGAAATTAGAAGCCTATGTCAGAATTCAGTAGAAATAAGGGAACAAAAGCGGTAAAAGCATGCTAAATGTGTTGGTTTACTTAATAGTTAAAGAGTAAGGGTGAGCAATTGGATGGTTTGGTTCGTTATACCAAAGGACCAAATGGATTAAATATTTTTAAAAAATAGACTACACATAAAGGAGGATCAACCGACCAAATATCAAATTGGTTTAGTCGATTCGATTTTAGACCAATGGATCAAAATTTTATCATTTTTTTACAAATTACAATGTTAAAACTTATAAACTTCATCCATAATTATAAAATATAAAAATAATCTAAATATAAAAAAATATAACATTTATTCCTTCACTCATATAATTATGTCTTTTTACATAAATCATCAAATTAATATTCAAGATTCAACATAACAAAAAATCGAAGATAATAAAATTAATACCCATAAAATAAAACTATCTAACAGAAGACTATTAACCATTGCAAAGTATCAAGTGGAATTTCCTCCATGACTTGGCTCTTCATATTCACTCACATACTCTATCTAACAATTGAAAGAAAATAAAAAATTAAATTAGTATAAATTTTTTTAATAACAAAGTAAAAGAAGATTAAAAATAAAAAATTAAATTAGTATAAATTTTTTCAATAACAAAGTAAAAGAATATTAAAAATAAAATATTATATAAAAAGCTATAAAATTTAACCTTTACCTTAATTGAAGTGTGAAGCATTTCTAACCCTTTCACTCATCAATCGTCAACAACAGAAATGAAATCCACATTCCCAATCTTTGACATCTCTAAAATGTATAGACAAAAAAGAATTAAAAGAAATAAAGAAATAAGAATTGAAACAATAAAAATAAAGAAGTGAAAAGATTACATGTTTATTATATTTTGTATAAATTTAAAAATAATTAGTATATATATATATTAATATATATAATTAGTTTGGTTTTTTGATCAATTTGGTTCAAAAATTTTAAAATCGAGAACCGATCAAAAAATCAATTGGACCAAACATAATTTTTGACCAATTGACCTAGTGGATCAATTAAAGCAACCGTATTATCCAAATTGTATTTGGTTTAGGTGGATAATTGATCTGATCTGATTTTGCTCATCCTTAGTTAAAGAGAATAGAGTTAGAAGTCAAGTTGATTTTGTACTCTTAAATGTATCTAGCAAGAATATGAGTTGGCAATCACTACAACTTACAATTGTCAGTTTAGAAAGACTATAAATATGTGACTTATGTACTTTGATAAATGATGAATAAACTGGAAAAACTCTTCTGATGCACTTTAATGCTTTCATTCACTTAACTCAAAATTTGTCTTGCACCTCAACAACTAGACCTCTTAATTATCCATTAACCATTACATTTAAAAAAAGACAAAATTGTAAATTATATTTAATACTTATGTATTATATTATTAAAACTTTCTTTAGTTATACAATTTGTTAATAGTTATTTGATAAATTTAATCAACGAATAACTTAGTCTATTCTAATACAATACTTAATCAAGTAATGTAGTGTATTAAGCTAATAAAGAGGAAAAAGAACAATGATTGGTAGAAGGAAAAAGTATGTATTGTTACCTTTTTGTGAGGTAAAAGTACTTTTGTGATAATAAAAACAATGATGTCAAGACCAAATCAAAATCCTTTACTCCTATTTTTTTACCTCATTTTCTATCTCAATTCTCGTGAGACAAATGTGAATGTCTATTCTTTTATTATTAAATTAATACTTGTTTGCTTGGTTTGAAATATACTAGATTGTGCCATGTGCAATGCGCTCGGGTACCCCAAAAAATTAAATGATGTTTGTATAAAAAATTTATTCAAAATAGTTTATTATTTTAATTAGAAAATGGAGTAGTATATGATAATTGTTTAAAAGCATAGATTATTTATTTTAAATTCAATAAAAAATAGTTATTAAGATAAGCTGCTAAACTAAAGGTGGAAATATTATATGTTGTTTTGGTTTTTTGCTGGTTGTTATGTAAATACAAAAGTCATCATTCCAATTGTGCCTGTCAACAAAAATCAAAGGCAGTGTTCATAAGCTAATTAATCATTTTGTAGCCAGTCCGCAAAAAACGAAAGCCCTTGATGGAAATTAAGGCCGTGATCCTATGCCTTGCTTCTGTACATAGATGTATACACAAAATAACAAAAAATAACATGACAGTTTGTCATGTATATCAGTGCTTGTTAACAAAAATAGAAAGCATTTTGAGGCATAGATCTCTTTGTAGTTCCAAATTCTGTCAACATCAAGTGGCTAGTGAAGATTCTTCGTTGATTTTGTGTTTGGGTGTGTGAATAGCTTTGAAGGTAACTCTGTAAAGAAAAAAAAAAGAAGAAATTCGATTGTTAATTAGTGTATGAGGTAAGGAATAAACTTGTATGATTATGGTACATGAAAAGTGTAGGAGTTTACATACTGTATCTGATCTTATATTTTTTGGTGGGTGATTGTTTGTCTTTGTTGGCAATGGGTTTTTTCTGCAGTGTAAGCTCCAGTAAAAGTTGGTCTTGGGAATTCTCTGATTTGCTGATTATGGGTTCTTTCTGTGGCGTAGAATCTAGAAAAAACTCTCTAGTCACTTGGTTTTTAATTGGTGAGGGTAGGGTTTGTTCTTCTAGTGCCTCCAGTGTTGGTGTTGGTGTTGAGGATGGTGAAGTGGTTGCAGAAGTTGAAGCATTCCAATGAAGAAGTTAGGGTTGATTGGAATCAAACATTTTGTAGTTTTCACTTCTTGTTTGGATTGCTTTGTTGGTTAAACCCACAGTAAACACCCTTGTCTGTTTGATCAGAGCCTTGATCAAACAAAACTGACATAGTGATAAAAATATGAACATTAAATAAAAATTCTAAATAAAACATAGGTTCTCAATATTCAATAAAACAACAATAAAACAATATGTATTCTTACTGAAAATCATATATAATAGTCCATGAACTAACAAAACAAAAATTACAGAGTCAGTATGTACAATTTGTAAACCATAAACATTATCTAATCAGGAAGCATGTTAAATTATAAAGATACACACATACAGTGAACATGCTTAGCCAAGGCTACAGAACAACAAAATGCATAAGTCCACCAAATTTCAATAGGAAAACAGCATGGCAAAAACTATCATCAAGTAATCCTAAAACAAAGGTGATAGATTCAATAGACAATAAACGTCAAATAATAGTAAGAAGATCAGGCAGTCAACAAATACTGAACCTTTCTATCCAAGTTTCCTGCAAAACAAAAATGGAAATCAAATCAATAAGAGTAACCCATGAAAACGTTGGCAAAAAGCACCTTTAAAAATAAAATTGAATAAAACAAACTGTCGAGCTCAAATATGTAAAGAAACAGAAATAAAAGTACAAACAAAGTAAAAAGACTATCTAAAACCGAGAAGAATAACCTGCTAAATTTTACATATACCTATGAACAAATATGAAAAAAAAACCCATCATTAATGAAAAAAAAAAAAAAGACGAATCAAACACTTATTAACTAAAAGCAATGACAAAGCCAACTTAAAACATGCTCAATAGCAAAAACATCAATAAAAAAAATCCAAAATAATTAGGACATCATGAAATAAAAGAAATAAGAACATTAGGAAAATGAATTCAAAGGAAATCCTATATTGAAGTTAATAATAAATAAAAAAATTAAAAAGAACATAAACATTAAAATACCCTAAAATGAAAAGAATCAACGATAAATGTTGGAATTTTACAGGGTTGAAAAGTTGAACCAGTTAAAGTGAATAAGAAAAGAAACGAATGCCAAAACAGGGAAACAACAAAACTCAAATTTGGGTTACACAAATAAGGAGTAAACAAACAAAAAAAAAAAAAAAAAGGAAAACCATCATATTAAATCAAAAAAAAAAAAAAACTGAAAGGCTGAGATCCATCAACCTGAGAAAGAAGCAAGTGAATGCAATAAAGAGAGCCAAGGGAAGCAAAAAAAGGAAAAATAGAAAACCAAAATCTGAAAAAGAACAATATAAACTTCTAGAAAGGGAAAAAACCCATATATCAATCGATTAAAAAACACTGATAAACATAGAAATGACATCCCCGAACAGTCAGAACACGAAACCAAACCACAACAATGACACGTTGACTAGTTGTACGACTCCCATCAACTGGTTACAAATCCTAATAACAACCAAGCAACCGAAAGAACACCTTCTCATTGTTGTGAATAAAAGCTGGCAATACAAATAAATAGTGAGCCTAAAAAAATTTTCAATATAGCACCAAAACAGGAAAAACAAATAATAAACTGCAACCGAAAAGCATAGCTGACAACAAATGTGAACAAAATCTGGAGAAACAAAAATGCAAATTTACGCTAAAGACAATATTAATGTTGAATGGTAGACAATATTTGATGACAAAAAGATATGTAACAAAAAATACAAGAAAAAAGTAGACTAACTAAGCAGGCAATCCATCATTCATAATGCCTAATAAATTAGGTGGATTAATGTCATAATGTCACACAGAAGCTAATTTAAGAGTTAGCTTCAAAAACAAACAGTGTAAAAAAAAAAAAGCAAAGTATGAAACCTGAAAATCCAAATAGTAATCGTTATAAAGCCAAATGTTTAACTTCAGATGAAATGTTATTTGAAACTTGACCACACTTGAATAAGCAATTGTCTTTCTAAAGTTTGTTGCAAGAAAAAAAAAAAAGAAATTCTGAAGAAAACAAATGAGGAGACAAAAAAAAATCAATAATAAAAACATACAAAATAGGTATTGGACTCAGTAACACATAAATAGTGAGTCAAAGAAAAATAATTTAATATAAAACCAAAAGGGCAAAAACAGATAATACACTACAATTGAAAAGTTTAATAATAAACCAAATGAGCAAAAACAGATAATGCACTGCAAAAACAGATAATGTGGACAAAATCTAGTTATAGTTTCTCTAAGCACTAATTAAGTCTAATAATCCATGTTAGTGATAAATGCTTAATAATAAATGAACCACTTGTTATGTAGTAGATTATTATCACTTTTATGGACTAAAAGTTGATTTTTTTGTGATGTTTAATAATAACTCCTAAACCCTTATATGGTAGAACAAATACATAATGCTCTTTTCCATAGACTATAAAGTCAATTCATGCATCTTACACAATATCATGAGTGCTAATTTATACTAAAGGCAATACTAATGTCATGAATGCTAGACAATATTAAATGAGAAGAGGATATGTAAGAAAAAATATATGAAGAAAGTTGATTGAGCAAGCCGGAAATTCATCATCGATAATTCCTGATAAATTATGTGCATCAATGTGATAATGTCAGAGAGAAGCTGATCTGAGAGTTAACCTTGAATAAACAAACAGTTATTTAGTGTAAGCTCATTTGTAAAAGAAAAATAGAAAGGAACGAAGAACAAAAACATGTCTAAAAAAAAAAAAGCAAACCATCTAATTTAAAAGTTCAAACAATAATGGTTATAAAACCAAATGTTCAACTTTAGATAAAATATACTTCGAAACTTGACCGCACCTGAATAAGCAATTGCCTAACCAAAGTTTACTGTAAAAAAGAAAATTAAAAAAAAAACAAATGAGAAAACAAAAAAAAAAAAGACAAAACAGGAGCTTGACTCAGTAAGAATACTGTTGAATGCACAACATTGATGCACAGATAATAATCATATTGGTAGAGATAGGTAAACACACAAAAAAAATCTTTCGAATAAAAAACCCCTAAATCAAAATAAATAGAGAATCATAAATACCAAAAACCTATAACAATTTTTTTTTGTAAAAATAAACCCTAATTTGTGACAAATACAAAACCACGTTAAAAAAAATACTAAGAAGCAACAAAATATAAACGACAAAGAAATCCTAAAATCCAAAATGATCAAGAGCAAACAAAAACCATCACAAAGACAAAGCTGAAGCAATTAAAAAAATAAAACCCGCACATAGAGTCGAAAAATAGAGAAGAAATCCCAAACATAGACTAAATCACAACAAATATAAAAGAAAATGGAAAGGAACGATATATATATATATATATAAACGTAAGACAAGACAAAAAGAGAATAAAAATACTAATACAAAAGACAAAGAACAACTAAAGAAAATTGGATAAACATAAATGTGAGGAAACTCCGTATGCAAAAATCAAGTCCACAAAGAGAATTGGATTGGCACTTGTTGTAACTATTTAGAATCATTATATTTTTTGCGTGTGGATGATAACATTGGGCACATTATACTTAGCTTATCCCATTTTGAACCTAAATTTCGGACATAAATATATGTATATACGTAAGAGCCAAGACAAGATAAGAGTGCTTGGACAGCTCTAAGTCGTAGAACTCAACCTTGTTAGAATGTTAGTTGGTCTCTATTCGAAGTAGTTATCTATCTTCATCAACATCATTTCTCAAATATACCCCTTCTTCTAACCTGGAAAACACACTCAATGAAAGGGTTATTTCAGTCGTAACAAAATAGTTCACCATCAATATAAGCAATAAAACCTTTGTGCTTTTCTTCACACTACCACCTACAGGCCTGATACAATGGTTACCGCAAAAAAGCAAATGGACCATTTTACCCCTCAAACCATTTTTCTTTCACTCCTACTCTTTCTCGTCCCCCTCTGCTTCATCCTTCACCAACGAAAATGGCATGCAAACTACAGGTCGAAGCTAAACTCACAGTCACGGTCAGTAGCCCCACCCTCACCGACAGGACTTCCCATAATTGGTCACCTTCACCTCCTCACTGACATGCCACATCACACCTTCTCTGAACTAGCTCAAAAACTCGGTCCCATAATCTACCTCCGACTCGGCCAAGTTCCCACCATCGTCGTCTCCTCCGCTCAACTAGCTCGACTCATTCTCAAGACCCACGACCACGTCTTCGCCAATCGCCCTCAACTCATCTCCGCTCAATACCTCTCCTTCAACTCCTCTGACGTCACGTTTTCGCCTTACGGCCCTTACTGGCGTCAAGCTAGAAAAATCTGCGTCACCGAGCTGCTCAGCTCGAAGCGTGTCAGTTCTTTCAAATTCGTCCGAGACGAAGAGGTGAACCGGTTGCTCACGGCGTTGTCAACTCGATCGGGTTCAGAGGTCAACGTAAGCGAGCTTTTCTTCTCCTTGGCGAATGATATCCTATGTCGAGTGGCATTTGGAAGGAGGTTCACGGAAGGGGTAGGGTCAGAAGGGCAAAAGAGACATTTGGCAGGGGTGCTGACCGAGACGCAGGAGCTGTTCGCTGGGCTGTGCATAGGCGATTTTTTTCCCGAGTGGGAGTGGGTTCACTCAGTGAGTGGGTACAAGAAGAGGTTGATGAAGAATTTGGAAGAGTTACGGAGTGTTTGCGATGAGATAATAGAGGAGCATTTGCGCTGGAGAGGGCAGGAAGGGAATAAAGAGGATTTCGTAGATGTTTTGTTAAGGGTGCAAAAACGGGATGACTTGGAAGTGCCCATTACGGATGACAATCTCAAGGCTCTTGTTCTGGTAAATATTAATTCCTCGCCCTTTATTTCTGTCTTTTCCTTTCCTGGTTTGTAGTTTGTTGTGAGCTGAATGGGCGTTCGTAATGATGACGCCGTTGGAGTTTAGCGAAGCGGGTTTATTATATATATATATATATATAATAGGGATGGATGTGGACACTAGTGTTGCATGCGGGAGTTTAATAACCTCACGTCGTCTGTCATGACCGTGGTATTGTTTTGAAGTCAAGGAAGTGTAATTATCTGATAGGCAAAAATGTTGAAAGGATAATGATGCACGAATAAAGAGGGATTAATTAATATAGAGCCTGTCTTTTCCTACATCAGTCGGCGAAGGCAGGTACCGACACGTCCTTGGTTTCCTTTTATGTTTGTTGAGTTGAGAACACTAAATTCGTGGTTAGGTACTGCTTGGGGCCGACTTTTGGTGTTTAAAGGGTTTCAACTTTCTATTAATTTTGAGTGTTATTTTCATAACTATAATAATAAATAATTATTAATTACTTAAAGTAAGTGAACAGATTAATCACTTAAGTCAACCTTATGTCACTATAAAGTTATGTATTTTTGTTCAAGTATATTCTACAGCATAAAAGCATTTTTCGTGGATAAAAAATGAAAAGTACATTTTATGAATTTCATATGAAATACGGGCTTAGGACACCCCCTAGTCCTAGTCCTAGAGGCTGTCTTATTGGGTCTACTACCATTATGGCACGTTTGGTACAGGGAATAACTATGCTATTCTCTCTCTATTTTAGGTCATTTCCTATTCCTTTGTTTGGTACCAAATTGAAATACGAAATAGCAATTCCACAAGAATAAAAATTCTATCAAATAGGCTAAAAGTCATCTTTATCTATTTCCTTCTCCCCCCCGGTAATAGCTATTCCATTACTCATGGAATAACTTTCAAATATATAATGATCAAAATAGCCCTTATAACTTAAAAATATTACAACCCTATACCTATAAATATTTTTTTTCTCCCATTTTCTCTTTTCTTTCTCTCTCTTCTCCCTCTCTCATTCTCTCTCTAACTGGAACTCAACACCGGTGATGGCGGCGGCAGCGGTGACGACGGCGACGGCAGCAACCGAATATGATCGAAAAACGTCGATCTAGTCCTTTCCGATAATATTGAACCGAGATCTAGCCAGATCTGGCACTCAACGGTCAGATCTCGCCGCGGGAAGCACCGGATCTGGTGCTTCCCGACCAGATCCCATGGTTGGATCTGGCACTCCACGGCCAGATCCAGCCGTGGGGAAGCGCCGATCTGGCGCCATAGTGGCCAGATCCGACCACATGGTGCGACAGATCGGCGTTTTGTTACACCGGTTGCCTTTCCGGCGACCGGCCCATGAAAAAAAAGGGGTAAAAATAAAATAAAAAAGAATAAATTATTTGTAAAATTTAAAATATTAATATTTTATATATAATTGAAACATTATTAATATTAATATGATTAAAATATTAAATATTAGTATTTTAAA
>NC_030851.1:34161457-34186995 GCF_000208745.1 Theobroma cacao
TAAAATATTGATATTTAAATTATTAATATTTTAATTAATTATAAATTATTAATATTTAAAAAATAAAATAAAAATAAATAATTATATATAATAAAGGGTATTTTTATCTTTTTATTTTCTATTCCTTTCTTATTCCAAAGCTATTGTTACCAACTAAACACTGTAATAAGTCATAATAATTATTTCTACTCTATTTCATTCATCATACCAAATTACATAATACTTATTCTATTCTATTCTCACCTCATTCTATTCTCACGTAATAACTATTCTATTCCATTCCTATCTATTTCGCGAACCAAACGTGCTATTAGTGTTTTTTTTTAAGCCTGGAAATTTGTGCAGGACTCAACTGTTTGTTGAAATTTTATTAATAAAATAAGTAAAACGCACATAAAAAAAATTTCACCCAATAAAGACATCACTTCACTTGAATATGTTCCACGAATGCAGAGTCTACTAACCATAGTTGTTTCTAGCATGTATTGGTGATCAAGAGTCAAGCCCAAGAAAACCCAAGGACTGAGACCACACTTGTACGCGTTTGGAGTTTGGACCATGAGCACTGTAGAGTCTTTTCCTTCGTTGCGAAAGATTCGATTACAACGTGGTCCGGGGTCAGACTTCAGAGTTCATATAGCACAATAGTCAATGATTGAGTTGTCCCTACTAAAATGTATTTTTCAACAGGACATGTTCGTTGCTGGAACTGATACAACAGCTGCAACCCTAGAATGGACAATGACAGAGTTGGCTAGACACCCGGAATTGATGAAGAAAGCACAAGAAGAGGTTCGAAGCATTGCAGGTAGAACCGGAAAAGTTGATGAGAGTCATCTACCGCACCTTCACTGCATGAAAGCTGCGATCAAGGAGACAATGAGATTGCATCCATCGGTTCCTTTACTGGTTCCACGAGAATCCATGGATGAATGCATTCTGGATGGCTACAAAATACCTGCCAAAACTCGAGTCCTGATCAATACCTATGCTATAGGAAGGGACCCAAATTCATGGGAGAGTCCTCTGGAATATAATCCTAAGAGGTTTGAGGATACAGACGTTGATGTCAAGGATCAAGACTTTAGATTTCTACCATTTGGCGGTGGGAGACGAGGTTGCCCTGGTTACACATTTGGTCTGGCAACAGTTGAGATTGCACTTGCTCGGCTCTTGTTTCACTTTGATTGGGCGTTGCCTCAAGGAGTTGGCACTGATGATGTGGACCTTAATGAGATTTTTGGTCTAGCTACAAGAAAAAGAACCCCTCTAGTACTAGTCCCAACGGTGAACAAAGGACTATAAATTTAATTGGGATGATGAATTGATGGTCAAAAGTGAGCTCCTGGGGTCACAAGAATAAAGTAGTTCTCTTTCACTTGCTGTCGTCCATCTGATAATGTTTAATATTTATAACAAAGTAAATTCTCCCCTATGTAATGTTTCCAGTGCTCACTGGATATTTCATTCCATAACGTGGTAATACACTTCAAGTATTTGATATGCGTGCAGAATATGCTTGATTGGCACTTAAAAGTTACTGACAGAAAATTCATGCTCAATAAACATAGATCCGTGACCAAAACTTTGCAGCAGATTTTTGGTGCTCATCACTTTTGCTTGACACATTCCTGTAGCTCATGGAGCATCCATATCCAGGACCAATGACTATGACAATCAAATGGCTAGTCTATCCTCAACCTTTAACCCTGGTAAGTGAAACAAAAGTAGAAGAAAAATCATTCCAACCCCTCAATGAAATCAAGCTAAGGGCAACACAAAATGATAAAGACAGTTGGTCTCGAATTTTCCAAAAACTATGGCAGTGAAATATTTATTTAACTTTCTTTCTTTTAACTACTAATATCCACTACACTTACTTGGTCTTTTCTGCAGTTTTTTCCTCTGACTCCTCATCTGTGCCAGAATTTAGCGCTGTTATCTTTCCAAAAGAATCTTTTGCATCGCCAAAGAAGTCTTTCACTTTATCAAGAACTGTTTTAAGCTGGTCTTGTGTTGGAAGCTGAAATCAATTTGGAATAAAAGTATATTAGGAGTAGAAAAAGGGAAATTTTTGAAATTCAAATCTGAATGGAAAATCAAAAGCAGAAAAGAACTAGTAGACCACAGCTGTAAAAAAAGTTCTAATATAAACTCAGTCTATACTGCCAGCTAAAATCTTAACACTACTCCAAGAATCTGGTACCTAAATTTAACTAACAGTTCAGACAAGTAATGTAGAGTTTGATAATTTAGAATGATAGAACCAAAAAAATTTTATGCTCACCTCGATAACATCATTGGTAGAAAGCGCAGATCTCACGTTACCATTTTCCTGTATATTTAGCACACAAAATTCAGAAAATGAATTGGCGAATTTCTCCATCATCTTGTTGGGGATAAAATGAATAGTTTTGACCATAATTAGGAAAACCAACCATCAACTAAATTTTATATAATATAGGATGGGAGTAATAGGAACTTTACAACAAGTTTGTAGCCATATCTGAAGTCAGTTGCAGATTGCAATACACGGAATTGTTTAAAAGCTGTCTTTTGTATCTCCTTCTCATCCTATTTGAAAAAGAGGCCCAGTAGTCAGCACACTGGAAACTGGCTTGAAAATAATGCAAATTCAAGATACAAAAGTTATCTCTGGTAAGTGAAACATAAATAAGTGTCAAAATGGTGCTAAAACTGGCAGGAATTCTATTAACATCAAAAGGAAGAGCTTCAAATCTCATAATAAACATAGTCATAAGTGTTGATCTGCTAAAAAACCAAGTATTCAAACTAAGTTCTTTTCTTACAGCATAGGCTAATACAAAACAACAAGCTAGAATAACAACTTGGAGGTGATTTCCAAAATGCAGATTTACGATTCAATGAGTCCATAGAGTTTGACACTAACATTCTGGAATCAAGTCATCTTTCCTTAGAGCAGAAAGCGTTATCTCCTCATTTGTCACCAAAAAGGACACAAATGCATTACGCATTCCAAGAAAAGAATAGCAATAAGTAATGACTGAGTTAAAGATCACATTACGCTAACTTCTTTGTCCTTACGAAGTACTGAAGAAAGCTAAAGCATTTAATAGCCCCCAAAAGTGAAGAAAACCAAATAACAACATAACTATAAAATAAAAAATTGGCAGGCAGTTACTCTGGACCAAACAATCATATACATAAAGACTAAACAACTCTCAATTCTTAGAAAAGTAATTATCTTATGAAGCGACGATATCAAGGTATAGAGAATTTAGTTTACTCTGTATATAACTGCCGCAAGATTTCTAGCAAGTGTATCTTTGTAGATGTATTTTCCGAGGAAATTATCCTTTGCTGCAACCATGATTTTAGCAGTGGTGCCACCTGTTATGAGACTAAGCGGGTACCAAAGATTGACCTGCAACGGGAGTAATGAGACTTTAACTCAACGAACATGTGACTATTCTACAATTTCTTCTAAAGTTCACAATAAGTAAAAAAATTCATAGCATACAGATGAAAATCTATGGATTTCTTTTTCCAACAGGTGGATGGTTAGCACCAAGCCCAGATGTGGTTAACGAGATCTTAAGGAGTAATTTCTTTCTCTTATCCATGACTCCCTCTTGATATGGGTTTTCCAGAAAAAAAATCGCAGCAACCACTAAAGCAAAAGTGTAAAACATTATAAATAAAGGTTGAAACTATAAGCTTGAGCCTGCTTGGCCTGAGCAATTAAGCTGCTATAAAAGAGAGCTGTTGTCATATTAAAATTATTTTAAATACTGTCTAACATATTTCTGTCCATCAAAAAGTTTAATTGATATTAGCTATCAACACATCAATGCAACTATGTTTTGAAACTCAAACTTAAATACAGAGCCTTTTTTTTACCTCTGCCTCAACTTTAGTTTTCTATTTCAGGTTGTCAATTTGCAATCATAAAAGAACCTAGTAACTCTAACAGAAGATGGGAAGACAGGATAAATAAACAAAAGAAAACCCATAATGGAATGAAGAAAAGAAACGAACACCAGCCATGCGGATGAAGATGACAAAGCGAGGGTTGCCATCGTCTTCAATCTTAGGCATAGGAGGAGGCGGAGGCCTTTGAAACTGACGAGCTGCCATTCCTTTTTTCCCCTTGGCTTCTACCACCAGCATCCCTCCTCTCTGTTGCCGTCTCTGACTCTGCTGCTGCCACGTCGTTGTTCTGGAACTGAAGAGCGAGTGCTTCACCAATCCATCGAGTGATTCGTGGTGGGTTCTTGAAGTGCTCGACAAAGGAAGCCTTACCAGCGCATTTAGCGACATACCCACCTCCATTTTTGACACACAAAACTGTTTCCTCCTTTTTTTTTTTGGTTCTGTTCGTCTTCTAAACTTTTCGGTTCTTGGTAACTGCTAACTGTTTTTTCTTCTTTGAAAATTGGGATGAGATTATCTGCGGAGTGGGTCTTATCCACGCCCTCAGAATTTCTGAGGAAAAGAGAGTGGACTGGGGGGAGAGGTCCATACACTACAGAATATCCACCGGACACGTGGCGTTACATGGTTTAACAGGTTTGTAGGTACTCTGGGTCCCACCTAATGCAGTTCTTCTTCTAGACGGTGCGTTTTAGCTCATGAACCAAGCTTTACGCCGCCAAGTTGTTTGACCAAATGCCTCCGGAAGCTCATTTTGGATCTTTTAAGGAGGAGATAAGTGGTTTTTTTTTTTAATTGAACAAAGGGAATTTGAATTTTTTTTAGATAAAGGATTATATATTAATTAATGAATTAAATATTTGAATACAAAATAAATAAGGTTTTAATCATAGATATTCTTAATTGTTAAATAAACATACTTAATTTATTTTAATTTATAATATGAGCACAGTGATCAAAGAATCTCATAAAAAATAATCAATAACAAGGATTAAGAATACTCAATTAATGATAAATTAAGAGCATTAAAATTTGATCTGATAATAACATTTTAATAGATAGAAATCAGTTTGATGCATTGATTAAAAACAAACAATCTCCACAATTCTCTTCCACGTAGTTAACAATACAAGAACGTTACATAAAATGGACTTTATATCCTATTTATTCACGTTATTTTATTATCTTTACTTTCAAAGCTTTATTTTTTTGGGTTTGATGAACTTAAACCAAAGTAGCAGTTGTTTCCCCATGTGAGATCACTATTGCTCCATGCCTTCAACAACCCCACCTTCCCCCAGGTTACTTATTGCAGATGGGCTTTTCATCTTTCTGTAGTACTCAAGTAACATCATTCCTAGTTCAGAGTCCTTGAATTAAAGGTCATTTCCAGCAAGAAGCTGCAATGATGGGCTTTGATTTCCAGCCAAGAACCAAGCACCCTTTATCTTCCACAATTGTGTTACCCTCACAAACCTTAATCTTTTCTAGCCACTGCTTGGCCTGCATTATCATCTTGACAGGCGCAGGTTGGAAACCAGCCCGGCTCATCCTCCTTCGCCATTGATCAACCCTTTCATGCCTTTCAATTCTATCTGGCCCCTCGCAGCTTACAATGTTCTTTATCTCTTCTGCAAAATAGAATTGCTCCATTTTGGCACGTCTAGTGTCATACTTGGGCAGCATTGCGTCTAGCGAGTCAAATATAGCTGAATAATAATGCAATGCTTCCATGAATCTGCCAAGAAAGAAAGGCCCGTTATGACTCGAGTCTTGCTCTACTAGAATGAGAAGCTTGGGAGACAATTCACGGAGCTTTTGTAGAACTGAGTTTAATGCTCCTCGGCTCTCTTTAACTACACAATGCAATTGAAGAATGCTGTTGATTACCAAGGCCTCATCACCCGATGTGTTGAAATCTTCAGGTTTCAGGTTTTCTAAATTGCATTCCACGACGGAAAACTCAAAGTTCAATTTCAAGCTTTTTGCATAGTGCTCTAGATCATCCCCAATTGCTTGGAGGCGTTCACAGCAGGTTCCGACTCCGGTTATTCGAAGACGTTTAGGTGGCTGGCCTGCACGGTGGACTAGGCTCTGCATTAAGTGGCACCATTGGTGGCCACGGAGCAGGCCAAGTGTCATACCTAGGTCCACAACATGAACAAAACTCTCTCCCTCAAAGGCTTCCAATATCGATGCATTCGCTACAAAATGACCGAATTTGATTTGCGGACATAATTCATAGACAAGGCTTAAGGCTTCATCTTTCTCAAATGTAACAGCCTTTGCTTTTGCAACTGCTCCTACCACTCCAACCGCCCTTTGTGGTTGAACCAAAGCGAGACGGTCAGCAAGTCCCTGGACAAAGCAGGAAGCAACTCGCTGGAATGAAGTTCCAAAGACAAGGGCATTAACCCCGAGCTCTGACAGTAATGCTGAAGCATATATTTTGTCACGATAAGCCACTGCCTCAGCACAAGCAATGAGTTGTTGGACCAGTCTCATCCCTTCTCCACCCTCTTCTTCCTTGATTTTATTTTCTTCTCCTCCCGTCATGGCAACAGCTGCTTCTTCCATAGCCGCGATTGTTAAGTATCTCTGCGCGCAAGCCCATACATGATCCCGGAATTGGAGTCTTGGCAAGCTGGTCAAGCTATTAGTACTTCCGTCGGTGTTGCCGTTGCTACCAATGGATACATCCATAAGGTGGTCCTGATTTAACCTTTTGTGGTTTCTAGTTTCATAAAAAATTGGCCAATTCTGATAAATTGGACAACTAAAGGGATAAATTTGAATGCCTGGTAAATTGAGATCAAGAGTCATCACTTCACTGCTTTTGTCATCACCATAGAGTCGAGGTCGCCATTGGAGAACGGGCTCCATAGCTTTGATCCTCTGAAGAACTATCTGCTGTGCAAGGGCTATTTATGTGTGCTTATTTGTTGAGCGTACCATTCGAAGTCATACCTTCAATCCAAAGCCTATAGAGAGTACACAAGATAATGATTTTTAAAAGGTGTCTTGCTTTTGATGGGCATAGAGCAATGTGAACACAGAGCAATTGGAGTATATTTCCTCCCTATCATTTTCCTGGAATCCTTGGAATTTCGAATTTTACGTCTTGTCTTTCTTGTTTCTCATTTTTGTACTGCTTAGAAGTTGCTTCCCTACACGAGTGGCAGCTTATAGATATGCCTTGTACTCCCAGACAACCTTGGAACTTCATTTAAATGTCGCTTCCTTCATCAGGTACTTAACAAGGTTCAACCAAATTAATCTTGGGGCTAGCTGAACCACAAGTCAAACCAAAAAACCAAGTCTTCAGACTTTGTTTATCTCATGTTGTTTTTGTTTTTTTTTTTTCAGCTTTTGTCATAAAAATCGTCAACAACTAGACTGTCTTGTTAATGTTAGAAGTAGGCTATGATAGCAATAGGGACGCGGTTGCCAACTTACTTTGATTTCCTTGTAATCTGTCACTATTCTTGTATACAGATTAACTGAAACACATCATTCTGCCGTCTTGTGAGATTGTTGTTGCAAAAGGTTAATATAAAATACAACTAGTATATATTACTTTATCCAAAGTGTTGGGTAATGATTGGTAGATGCTTGTGCAATGGAGTTCCAAGAAAACCGCACAGGATATTCCTTTTGATGCATGAAGAAAATATCCATCAAGAAAGATGGTATAGATACAAGCCTGGCATGGCATCGGCAAGATAAGCAATGCATGCTTAGCATCGGAATTTCACACAGAATTTTTTCGTTGAAAATTTGTTTAAAATTTTTGTTTTAAAAAAAATTTTCAACCATCACTTATTCAGACGAAATTTTTAACAAATTTCCGTTGGAAATTCCGTTGGTAATAGTAATATTTTAATTTATTTCCTTAAAATATTTTAGACTTTTATAAATTTTATTAATCTTCTATAAAAAAAAGATATTAATAAAAGCAAATACATACATAATGAAGGTATAATATTTAAAAGTTTAAGTACGTTTTACTTTGATTAATTTTGTACATTTTTTGAAACTTTATTGAATCATACATTATAAAGTAATTTTGTAACATTAAAATAATATAAAAAAACTAAATAATTTTTTAATTTAATGAAATTACATAATAAGATATAATAATCAATTAAATAAATAATAATAATACTTTATGTACGTTTTAATATTAATTACTTAATATATATAAATTAAGAAGATAGATATATAATAAATTTATTAATATAATATATTTAAAATATATTAGTTTATTATATCTATGTATACAATTTAGAATAATAGCTATAGAATATATATATATATATATTTTTATATATTTTTTATTTATCTCTCTAAATCTATCATTGTAAAAATATTTCATTAAGCAATTTATTTTTTGTTTTGCATATATGCTTCATTTACTTAAGTTTAAATATTTTTTTCATTCTTAAATATTTTTATTACTATGTGTACATATATATATATTATATTTTTATATGGATATTTTATTTTAATATTTGTGTAGTTTAGAACATCAAGTTANTTTTTTAATATATATCAAAGTATAACATATAATTTGTGTCAATAATATATATATATATATAATAACTTTAATAATATAACATTATGTTTTATATTAAGTAATAAAAAAATTTTATTTATTAATAAAATTTAAAATATTTAAATTTGTATTAGCATAAAGACCTGAACCTATGTCCAAATGAAAATTGAATTAGACTTTAACTAAGTCTACCACCCACCTAAACTAATTTAAAAACTCCCCAACTTAATATTATTAAAAATGACTCGTCAATTGCAAGTGACATAAATCGCATGTTTTGTTATTTTCGCCAGCCTATATAAGCTATTCTTTGGTGCATAAGATTATTTATTATATTTACGAGTATGTAAATATATTTACAATATAAATATTTCTCCCTTTTCAAATATTTTTTTGTTTATTTTGATTTTCTAATACTAAAATGAATGTATATATTTAAATATATAACCTTTCCCTTGATTAAAATGAAACTAAAAATATATATTTCATAGAAGCAAAATGGTTTAGACCCAAAACTAATTGAAACAAGCCCAAATTAAGGAGAAACGTTATGCCTTTTTGGGCTACAATTGGCCCAGCTCAAAGACCCACAGAAAGCCCAAAAATGCTGCATCGGATTGGCTTCTTGAGGCCCAAACTGTAGCTCTCAAAACGCACCATTTTGGTGCTTCAATGGCCATTTAAAAGTCTTCAAAACGACATTGTTTTGAAGACTCTAACCCTAAGTATTTAAGGTTTTTTTTTTCCTTCCTTTCTCATTTTTTCTCTCATTTTCTCTCTCTACCCACCACTTTCTCTGTGCGTTCATTCTCTCTCAACAGCCTCTCTGTCGGTCTCTTTTTTTCGATCGATCGATGACTGCTCTATTCCTCCCTCATTCGTTGGCCGGCTACCCAAAAGTTGAGTTTGTTTCCCTCCCTACCGTTGATGCGCAGAACCGGCGTCGCCCCCAAATCAAATTCTCCCGTTGTCCATTAATACTCCGACCAGCAACTGCTCCGTTCCTTTCTCCTTCACTAGCCGACTACCCAAAAGCTGAGTTTGTTTCCCTCCCTACCGCCTGCTCGCAGAACCTGTTCCCAGCTGTTTTCTAGTCACCGACGTCTTTCCTTTCCTTCTCTCTTTATTTTCCTAGTCACCGGCGACTGCACCCTTGCTCTCTCCTTCACTGGCCGGCTACCTAAAAATGTCATTTTACTCTCTCCATACCCCCGCCGCGCTGAATCTTTTAGATCTAGCTTTTTTTTTTTATTATTTTGGTATGTTTTGGTTGTTGTTTGGTTCTGATTTATATTTATTCTATTATTTCCTTGTCTATTGTTGGTTTAGCAGAATCCTTGGTTTAAGGCTAGGATTTTTTATTGTTGTGGATTGTGGTTCCAACTGCTAGTAGTTAAGCAGTTTTTTGGTGGCTAATTTGTTTTGGAGTTTTTTGGTTATTGGAAGATTTCATATTTGTTTGAATTTGGCTTTTTCTTGTTTATGGTGTCTACAGATAGGATGAGTATTTGCTAAATTTGGGTTTAGGGAGCAGTTTTTTCAGTTTGTAAGTTTAATAATTTGCACTGTATATTTGCATAAAGTTGTATTATTTATTCAGTTGGTGACTATTGTATTTTGAACCTTGGTTGTTGATACTTAAATAATAACTTATGACATTTATTTTGATGAAGTCAGTAGGAACTTATAAGGGTAAGAAATTTCGGTGGAAAAGAACTTGATAAATGAAGTTAGTACGAGATGTAAGATTCATTAAATGGTTTAAAAATTATGTAAGTTAATGTACATTAGAATTAAACTTTTAATAACATTGAGGCATTAATTATATAATTATTAATTTGTGATCTTGTATGTCATGTTCGTAGGTTGTAACACGTAAAGATGAAAGTGACCCACATATACTTGAAATCTCTCATGATCCAGGACATATGATAAAGTTACAAAGGATACTTTGTACATGGTTTCAAGTTTCACACCCTACATTACGGACAAAATCGTAAGACAATGAATAGTGGGGTTTGCATAAAAGGGAGTTTTTACAATGATTATGAGAGTGACTTTTATGGTATTTTAGTAGATATAATCAAGTTGGAGTATTTTGGTATCAGAAACAAAGTTGTGTTATTTAAGTGTCATTGGTTTGACACTAAAAAAGGTATTATGATAGATCTTTTGCATGGTCTTCTTGAAATTAAATACAACTCAATACTTGCTAGTAATGAACCATTTGTTTTAGTTGCACAAGCTCATCAAGTTTATTATAGTAGTTATCCATCAACCAAAAGAGATCGACGTGATTTGTGGATAGTATTTAAAACAAAAGCTAGGAGTAGATTTCACATTTTTAGAAGTGGAGATAGGGAATATGAAATTGATTTGAATGAAGACGTGTACCAAGAAGATGTATCTATTTCAAGTAATGGTACTCCATCGAAAAAACTTGAAAACTTTACAGTTTTAGCAACTGGTGATTTTGAATAGATTAATCTCTTGATTGAGGATGAAGAAGATGACATGCAAAGAGATGAAGATGAAGAAGATGACATGGAAGGAAATGAAAATGATGATGACGATGAAGATGAACTTGAAGACGACGCTTGTGAAACTTTTAGTGATGATAATGATAATAATAAAGAACATGAGTTTGCTTATTCTGAAAGTGATTGATGATGGTAGGCATTTATTATATTGGTTTTATATTTTTTTTTCATAGTTGTTTAACTTTAATTTTATAATATTCAAAGATCTTGACATAATATAAAATTATAATAGGAAGTTTATATTTATAAAAGTTTATTAGAATACTATAATTGTAACTTTGATTGTATAAACGAATAATCATACTTGTCATTGTTGTAAATTGATGATTTTTATACTTTGATTCAATTTTATTTCAAATAATGTGTCTAACTTTTAACAAAATAATATTGCAGGAACGATGGTTAAAAAAAAGCATTCAAAACTGAGACCTAGATCAACAAATGCCTCTAGAAGTATGTCTTTACCTACAAATGCTAATGCATTTGCTGATCTATCCATTCAACGGCATATGCAGTAGGAGTATAATGATGTGCCCTTTAAGACACCTTTTTTGTTAGGTGCATCGGTAGAGCAAGTAGAAAATGAGACATCTACTCACGATTCTAATAGATCCCCATCTATTGATTTAGGTGCAAGTGTAGATGACACATCTTCAAGGTCAAGGGGTAAGTGGCCTAGTGTAGGGTTACAGACTCCTATAGATCCATTCGACAGATTGCGTATAACTCCTATTGGGGAGAGGTATGTTGTCTTGTTATATTTGTTAATGAACTTGTTATATTTGTTATAAATTTTAATATATAAAAATTTTCTTTGATATTGTATAAGTACTTTTTTCAAGCAAGGGGTCACCACTACAATAACAAAGATCATAAAAAATCACTTCAATGGTCCATGGTCGACATGGAGGAAAGTCCCTAATGATATAAAGAAGTTAATGTTTCAAAAATTTCAGGTACGTAGTTTGTTAATCAATTAAATTATAAAAGGTAATGTTTTCAATTAATTTGTATCAATTTTTTTAATTATGTTATTATTTTGCTATAGGAAAAATGTGTTTGGTCTGCTAATCAAGATGTTTTGATTCGATAAATATGGGATAAAATTTGTTCCAATTAGTTAAGAGACATGCTTTCAGAAGAAAAGAATAAAGCAATGACAGAAGTCGAAACAAACAACATTAGGGATTGCAAAGGCATGTCAACAGAATGGATCACAAATGAAATTTGGGATACCCTTATCGATACGGTATGGGGTACAAATGAATGGCAAAGCAAATCGAGAAAAGCAAGGCAAAATTGTTTAACACCAAAAGAATGAAACATTTCAAAGCACACTAGCGGCTCAGTTCCATTTGTGGTTCATGCAAAAAGGATAGTATAAATTAATCTTACTTTACATTTATATGTATAGTTTTCTTTCAAACTAAATTTAAATTATATGTTTATTAGTTTGACTTTGGTTTTCCCTTACATGTCATTTATATATATCGATTATGATTGAGTATATATAGTTGTAAATAAATGCAGACAATTGAGATGAAATGAGATGTTGTTGGTCCCATTAATAAGTGCTAGAGGGGGGGTGAATAGCACAATTTGGCTCTTGACAAGATGTGAAACTAATTTTCAGAACTTAAGAAAGTAAAAACAAAGTATAAGGTGCACAACAATTTAGAGTGATTTGATCCAAGACCTACATCCACTACCTTGATTATCCAACAAAAGATTTTCCCAACGATTCACTAAGAATCCGATGAAATTCACAAGCTTTCACCAAGCTTTTACAATGACTTTTCGTAGGCTCAGCCAAAACCTTTACACTAGTTTTTCACGAGCTCAATTAAAACCCAAAGTGATTTTTCAAGACTCAACCACAACCTATAACATTCAAGCTTTCCCAAGCTTGAACAACCCCTTAGAGTGACTCCCTCACTCTAAGTATACAATAAGAAAAGTTAAAGAAAGTACTTATGATCACAAGTTGATCTGATTGGTGCAAGATTGAGTGCTAAACACAATGACAAAGAGTAGGCGTTTAAGTGCAGACAAGTACAGTGAAACTTTTCTGGTTTTTCTTCTTTCTAAAGCTCAAATCTCATTCAAGGCTTCAAAAACTTGTTTCTCATTGTTGGAAGACCCTTTTATACTTAGAGATGCAACTCTGATGGCAGTTTGGCAGTTTATATCCGTTGAAAACAGTTGAGGATGAGTTCTAGCCGTTAATCTGTCTTGTAGTGCTCTAGTTCAAATTACAGACAAAGAGCTCTTAGTCGACTAACTTGGTTGACTAAGTTGATTCTGTTTCTGGTTTGTAAATTCTGACAGAGGGCACTTAGTCCACTAACTTGGTTAACTAAGTTGGTTTTGTTTCTTAAACTCTTCAGTCTGCCATTGCTCCAATCTAAATTTTTTAGTCAACTAGTGTTCTTCCTTATTTAACCAATAAGCTTCCTCCTTGTTATTCAGTTACATCCTGTTGATTTTATCCCTTTTTTCTTTCAAAAATACTCTTTGAAGATTTAAGAAATTAAATTCATATATTAATTTCCTGCACACTCAAATAAATGAATTAGACACAAATAAATGAGAATGATTTACTATCATAAAAAACTAATGGAGCCAACAGATGTTAGCTTTTTGGAAGTGTTCAACCACACTCATAAGCGTTCAAGGGGTCATGTTGATTTTATAGATAACAAGTCCAAGTATACGAGTGTACGTCCAAAATTGATTAATTTTGACTTTAAAGTTGATTACCCTAGTTCAATAATAATCTTATTTAATTTTTTATATAGGAAATGTATAATTCTATACTATCGCTGAAGTATGGTGAGGATTCATCTTTGCAGCCAGAATTCGATCCGAATGCTTGGACTAAAGCAATTTGAGGGATGGAGACTACACGCACCCACGTGTATGGGTTTGGTACCTAGATGCCTGCTACAACTTTACTTATTGGAGCACACAGCAATGTAGCAACATCTGAGTCTGCGTGTGGCCCTATCAACTCAAACGCTACCAATCCCACAATTGCACTAGAAGAAAAAGTGAAAAATCTTTTAGAAAACTTGGGTAAGATATGTGATGAAATACGTGGAGAAATACGTGAAGAAATTAAGAATCCAATGGCAGAAAGCATGACTGAATTTATGGCGCGTATGAAAACCATGATCATGACTAATGCACTTTCAAAACAAGGAAATGCAGGACCTTCAAGTTAACATCTTGACAAGTAAGATCACATTTCATGATATGATGTTTATGTTTGATTGCTACACTTAGATACTTTATAGTATAGCTGTTTAATAACAATTTTAGCTTTATATTCATATGTGTTGAACTTTTTTAGATATTATGTGTTAGGGTGATTTTCAATTGTATGAATTTGACTTTGACTTTGAATCTTGGTTTATAATGTGTGTTTCTTTTATATATTTTGAAAGTCAATGGTGGATGTGAATGGATATTTTATTATCGAAATGGAAATTGGTAATTTTTTTTGGAAAAGCATTAGTAAAAGGATAAGCAAATAAAATTTAGTAAATTAATTTCCGTTGGCAAAGCATTTCTAATGGAAAATTCTGTTAGAAATGCATTTCTTAATATAAAACAATTTCGTTAGAAACACTTAAAATTCCTTTGAAAAAGTATTTCCAACGGAATTTTTTGTTAAAAATTATAACAAAATTTCGTTGGAAAATCATTTCCAACATATTTTTCTGTTAGAAATTTAATTCCAACGGAATTTTCAGTTGAAAAATTATTTCCAACGGAATTATTTCCAATGGATTTTTCCATTGGGAAAAAAATTCCAATGACATAGCCTACAAAAATTAGATTATTTCCAACAAAATTTTTCATTGGAAATTTCCAACGGAAAGTATTACTCACAAGGCTTTTACTGACGAAATTTCTAACATATTTTTCCATTGAAAATCTGTTGGAAAAAGTCTTTTCCAACGGAATTCAGCCTTTTTTCGACGAAAATTTTCGTTGAAAAAAGGTTATTTTTTGGTAGTGAGCACATCGTTGTAAGTGTTTATGGGCGCAATTTTAAAACTTAAAACCACAAAGAAAATGGATAATAATGCATTTCATTCTGTTTATTCCTATATATAGTATAAGACATCTCACAATTGAGGTATGAAGAATATAAATTTATTTTTATTTATTGTAGATGAGTCATTTTTTACTTTTTTAGCCTTGTATAGTTTTCTATATTACAAATTTGTTGAGACTATAAATAGTTGTAACAGTACAGTTGGTTTTTCTAGTGGCTTTTACTTAAGAGTGGTGAACAAAATAATTCTCAAATTTTCTTCTTCTATTCTTGAGTTCTATAACAAAATTCTAAATTATTTTCACATGGTATCAAAACTCCAATCTAGGGTTCTTGACCTGTTTTTCTTGATTTCTTGCAGACCTATCCATTTTTCTTTTTCCTCTTGAAGTCGTGGCGTCTACCTCTTGGGCCACGGTCGGATCTATCGTTATCGAAACCACGCCTGAAAAGTGCCACGTTCTTCCTCGCCTCTCTCTGCCATATTGTTTAGGGGTTTTCTTGTAGATCCATTTGTTCAAATAACTGATCTATCGATCTTCTCTCTGATTTCTGTTAGACTTTTCATTTCTTAGATTTTCGCTGTCCAAATTTGTGCATCTTGATTCTCTTGTTCAGATTTGTTGGTTTGTGTAGGTTATTGATTCAGAAGGAGAATTTTCTTTGTAAGGTTTCTTTGGTGTTTCTACCATGGTTAACTTAGTAGATTCAGCTTATACGACCTCACCCTTGAACGATCCGCATTCTCCCTACTTTGTGCACCACTCAGATAATCACGGCTCAGTCTCTATCACTCCAAAGCTCACTTCGAACAATTACTTAGCATGGAGCAGGTCATTTTATCTTGCTTTGTCCATTCACAATAAGCTAGAGTTTATTGATGGTACGATTCCTCAACCTCTAGTTATTGATAAACCGTACATGCCGTGGATACGATGCAATAATTTGATTGTTGCCTGGTTACTGGAATCGTTAACTCCGTCAATTGTTTCCATTGTCTTTTATGTGAACAATACGGCTCAAATCTGGGAAACTCTAAAACGGAGATTTTTATTACCAGATGATGTTAGGATTTGTAATCTACAACATATGCTGAATGGTATTGCTCAAGGGAATAGGTCAATCAATTTATACTTAACTAAGTTGAATTTTGTCTGGGAAGAGTTCCGTAGCTTTCGTCCCTTATCTAAGTGCACTTGTGGAGGTTTTCAGGATTTTGTTGATTAGATGTCTAAAGATAATGTGTTTTGATTCTTAAATGGATTAAACGATAATTTTTCTGCCTTACGATCACAAATCATTATGATGAAGCCTTTTCCATCTTTTGATGAGGCATATAATCTTGTTCTTAGGGAGGAAAATTAAAGAAATTTTCATGTCATGGCACAGCCATTGAATGAGACTGCTACTATGTTTGTTGTCACCAGTGAAAAGCCAAAAGGGAAGTCTGATATGATATGCTCACATTGTGGAAAGAAGGGGCACTTAAAGGAAAAGTGTTATCGATTAATTGGTTTTTCCTGCAGACTATTAGTTCACCAAGAACAAATCTGGTGCTAATGCAAAAAGAGGCCAATCTCATTATGCAAACAATATAATTTCTTTGGTTCAGACTGATGAAGCTGGGGATGAGGGAATCATTGCTCAAATGTCTCAAATTAGCCTTTCTAAGGATCAGATTCATAAACTCATGTCTCTCATCAATGAACAGCCATCAACCAATCATCAAGACATTGCTACAACATCAACATCAAATCAACAGAGTAAAACTGCTTTGGTGAATTCAACTATGGCAGGTAAGTCTTCTAATCATACTTATTATTTCCTTAATGATTCCTGTTCACATTTCTTTGTGAATAATGTTGCTGCTTCAATATGTTCTTTTTTGAATGATGATGCCTGGATACTTGATACAGGTACTACTAATCATATAGCTTATAATCTGAAATATTTTATTGCCAATAGGAAAGTTCATAATAATTTTGTTCAATTACCAAATAAAATTAATGTTTTGGTATCTCATATAGGCACTGCAAAGTTTGGAAATTTGTTTTTAGAAAATGTTTTGTGTGTACAAAGTTTTAAAGTTTAATTTAATTTCTGTCAACAAATTGGCTAAATGCTAAAAACAGCATTTATTTTTCACTGATTCATATTGCATCATACAGGATCTAATTTCCTAGATAGTGACTGGGGGTGCTAGAGTGAGGGATGGTTTATATCTCTTACAAAAGGAGTTGGATGCACAACTGATTGCACAATTTGAAAAGGACAGAAAAGCTGTTTTTCATTCTGTTAATACTTGTAATAGTTTGTCAACTATTTTTGATTTGTGGCATTTTAGATTAGGGCACATTCCACCCAAGAAAATAAAACAGATTCATCAAAATTTTCTTGATGTTTCATGTACAAAAAATTTTCTTTGTGATATATGTCCACTTGCAAAACAGAAAAGGCTTCATTTCTCGATTCATGTACCTACTGTTACATTTGCTTTTGAGCTAATAAATGTTGATATTTGGGGGCCATATGAAATGTCTACAATTTCAGGACACAGGTTCTTTCTTACTATTGTAGATGAATATACTAGATTTACATGAGTGTTTTTAATTAAACATAAATCAGAAGTTTCCATAATTTTACCTGCATTCTATAATTTGATTTTAAATCAATTCAATATTTCCACCAAACAGATAAGATCAGATAATGGTTTTGAGTTTAATCTTACTGATTTTTTTAGTTTTAAGGGAATTGTGCACCAACTTTCTTTTGTTAAGACCCCCCAACAAAACGACATTGTTGAAGGAAAACATCAACATTTATTAGTTGTAGCTAGATCACTTTTGTTTCAAGTTAATCTTCCTTTAAAATTTTGGGGTGATGCTGTTTTAGTTGCTGCTCATATATAAATAGGGTTCCCACATCAGTTTTGCATAATCAAACACCATTTGAAAAACTTTTTCATAAACCACCTTCATATTCACATCTTAAGGTTTTTGGTTCTTTATGTTTTGCTTCAACATTGTCACATAATAGAAAGAAATTTGAACCTAGGGCTAGAAAGTGCAATTTTTTAAGATATCCAGTGGGTATTAAAGGTTAAAAGCTTTATGATCTAGTTACACATAGTGTCTTTATTTCTAGGAATATTATATTTCATGAATCAATATTTCCTTTTCAGCAGCATCAATCAGCTTCAAATTTTGATTTTGAACCACCTTATTCCCATATTGATCATTCACTTATTCACCCACTAGTCATTCAAGATACACTTCCTGTTGATCATACTCTTCAACAACATTCTGTTAATAGTCCTGTTGCTAATAATTCTTCTGATCCTGTTGTTGATAATCTTGATTCTATCTCTAGCAATGATCTGTCTAATTTGAATGTTGATCTATCTAATTTGAATGTTGACCTGCCTGACTTGAGTGCACCTATAGTTTTACCTGTTGAAGAACCACAATCTTTTAATTCTCCTTCCAACCTTAGAAAAAGCACTAGACAAAGACACCCACCAAAATATCTTGAAGCCTATCATTGTACTTTTCCTACACAAGCCAATCTTGTTACCAAATATCCTATCACCAAATATTTGTCTAGTGAACAACTTTCACCTACTTATAAAGCTTTTACAGTGGCCTTGTCTCATATACCTGAACCCATCTATTATCATCAAGCTGTAAAATATGTTCAATGGAAGGAGGTTATGAAATTTGAATTAGATGCTTTAGAGGTAAATGCGACATGGACAGTGGTGCCTTTACCTCCTAATTGTCATGCCATTAGGTGTAAGTGGGTCTACAAAATCAAGTTAAATGCTTATGGTTCTGTTGAAAGATATAAAGCACGATTAGTGGCAAAGGGTTATAGTCAGAGGGCAGGGTTTGATTATCAAGATACATTTAGTCCCGTGGTTAAACATACCACTGTTCGATTGTTTTTAGCATTGGCAGCCATTAAAAGCTGGTTTTTTACTCAGCTTGATATTAATAATGCTTTCTTGATTGGGGTTTGAATGAGACGGTTTTTATAGAGTTGCCACAAAGGTATCATTTTCAGGGGGAGTGTTCTATGAGTGGTAAAATGGTATGTAAGCTAAATAAATCATTGTATGTACTTAAACAAGTGTCACGGTAGTGGAATTCAAAGTTTACCACTTGTTTACTGGCGTATGGTTTTAAACAGTTTAAAGCTGACTATTCTTTGTTTACTAAGAACACTCAAGCCGGGGAGTTTATTGCCTTGCTGGTTTATGTAGATGATATTGTGATTGGCAGCACCTCAATGGATCTCATTAATGAAGTTAAAAATTACTTGAGTTCTAATTTCAAGCTTAAGAACTTAGGAAAACTCAAGTATTTTCTTGGATTAGAGGTTTCAAGATCAAGCAAGGGAATTTTTCTTTGTCAAAGGAAATATACTCTTGACATTTTAGAAGAATATGGTTTATTAGGGTCTAAACCAATAACTATCCCGATTGAATATCATCATAAATGACCAAGGCTACAGATGAAGAATAGTTGAAAGATAGTACCATGTATAGACAGCTGGTTGGAAAACTTCTATATCTTACGTTGACAAGACCAGACATTTCATATGCTGTTCACATACTCTCTTAATATATGGATAAGCCAAGTGAAGTTCATTTACAAACAACTTTTAGAGTATTACGATATCTCAAAACAGCTCCTAGTCAAGGTATTTTATTTTCCAGTGATTCTGATTTGTGTTTACAAGCATATATTGATAGTAATTGGGCTAGTGGCCCAGATGCTAGAAGATCAGTGACAGGTTATGGTGTCTTGTTGGAAAATTCATTGATAAGTTGGAAAGCTAAAAAGCAAAGTGTAGTAGCAAGGAGTTCTACTGAAGCTGAATATCGAGCAATGACAGCAACTTGTTGTGAGGTGATTTGGTTATTGCATTTACTTAAGGATTTCAATATTGAACATTTATGTGCAGTAAAGTTGTTTTGTGATAATCAATCAGCTCTTCATATTTGTCGAAATCCTATATTTCATGAGCGTACCAAACATATTGAGATGGATTGTCATTTCATACGAGAGAAGGTAGCTGTTGGTTTGATTGATCCATCGTATATTCCAACTAAGTCCCAACTTGCAGATCTCTTCACCAAAGCACTACAACCTAGACCATTCCATTCACTCTTACCCAAGATGAGTGTTCTTAATATTCATAATATTCATCTTGAGGGGGAGTGAAGAATATAAATTTATTTTTATTTATTGTAGATGAGTCATTTTTTACGTTTTTAGCCTTGTATAGTTTTCTATATTACAAATTTGTTGAGACTATAAATAGTTGTAACAGTACAGTCAGTTTTTCTAGTGACTTCTACCCGAGAGTGGTGAACAAAACAATTCCCAAATTTTCTTCTTTTGTTCTTGAGTTCTATAACAAAATTCCAGATTATTTTCACAAGGTAAAGAATATGAACAAAAGAATATTCCTAGTGAACTGTAACAAGGAGGAGATTGCATCTGAAACCCTGAGGAATTAGACAAACACCTGATTTGCACAAAAAAGGGAACAAGCCCCTCACCCTGATAGGCTACTGAATAAACTATTCCGCATATTTAACCTGAAACTCTATTCCTCCTGATGCAAAGTTACTGACTCTTTTGCTCTGACACTATTTTTTCACCCTTTACTTGTTTCTCTCATTTTTTATATGTTCAATAAGAAAACTCATGGCCTCTGTGTGATATATACTTCTTGACCCATATAGCAATATCTTCTGCACATGTTTGTGCTTGTGGCGTCTGGAGGAGTACATTAAGAGTGGCAAATTCATGAATAGCATCCTTGTATTCAAGAAGGGGAGCATCTATCTTAACTTTTCGAAGTTCTTGTGAGTAAGCAATTGCCCGATCCCTCATCCAGTCTTTCTCTGCCACAACTGTCAGTGTTGGGGGCATGAATTTCAGTGGAGGCTCTCTCCCGGGGATTAAAGGGTTGGCAGCTGGATGATCTAGGTCGAAGTTTTCCTCTGGCAGAAAAAGTTTCCACGCCAGCATGCACATAGACTTGTCGTAGAAGTAGGAGTTTGCCAGTTTAATTTCAGAATTTGTGGGATCGCTCCCAATGAAAAATGGATACATCAAGACTTGTGCCACCACCTTGACAGGATCCAAGAGCTTTCCAGCCTCAACAGCCTTCCGAGCCAGATAGTCTGCTATGTTTGCACCACAGCTTGCCCCAAGGAGTACACACCTGCTTTGATGACAAGACCAAGTTAGTCAATTACTACCTTATAGAACAGGAAACAAGAGAAACGGTGAATGGAAAATTATTACCAGAAGTAAGAAATGAAAGTGAAGGAGAGTTAGTAATCATGTTTCCAAGCAAGTTAGATTGGGTAGCCAGCATGATACTGCTAACAAACAAGGCATAGATGTTCATTACAACACCCTTTTGGAATAGGAGTATAGGACTAGTATGAAAGTTAATGAATCTCAATGAGAAAGTCAGAAGAATTGTTTTCAAAACTTCACTCAAGCCCCCAGGAAATTGTTTCTTATCATGGAAAATACTAAATGTGTCATGTCCCTATTTAAACAATCCTAAAAGTTTTCTGCAGTTTTAAAATTTATTCTGGAAGTTCCGGGCAGACGGTACCAAATTTTAGCTAACTCATAGTACATAACTTGGTGATTCGCAATTTTACAAGGCTTTGTTCAGTGCTTATTGTTTCTCCTAAAAGGTAGCTATCAAAATGTTTGAAAGAGTTACAAGCAAGGGACATTACTCCATCATCTTCTAAACGTAAGAGCAAGTTCATCTGTCCTAAAATTCTAGTAAAAAGTTCACTGCATTTGGTAATCTTAAACACTTCACACTTAAAAGCTCGATTTTACTTTGGTTGCAATTTGTTACCTTATAAAACTTCAAATATCAGTTTCTACTTGTTTTGTTTGAAACTACGTTAGGTCAGTTGAGTCATCTGAACTTCAACACTCTACACTTTACAATTGGCTTATTATCTTTCTCTCAAGCCACATTCTTAATAGTTTCTCAGACAAAGGGAATTTAGTCACTAAACAAGAAATATAGAGCCAGAGGAACGAAAAGGGAACCTTTTCAGATTGTTTGAAAATTAGCAAATCCACAATCAAACTTTTGTAATTCTAGGCCTTAATCCCACCCAATCCCCATGCTTCAAGTATCAACTCTTTTAAGTCTAAGCTCATTCTTTGAGAACGAACGGCTGATGTTGTTCTCTTGATTAATGCATTTATATTAACCACAAGAATTGACATCATGCCCTGCAACCCAATCAGAGTTTGGGTCTTATGGGAAACAAAAACTCAATGCATCTAAGGTTTGATAGGAATTTTCAACTGAATTCTCTTATCGTTACTCTTGATTGTAACTTTACTTCAAATTAAGAAGAATAAACAAGAACATAATTCATTAGTCTAACAAATTCCTCATCCGTCGAATGAAAGAAACCGAATCAAATTGATTAAACTAAAGAACTGAAAACATACCTTGAGGGATCTCCATGAGCAGCCAACCAAGGCTCAACCATGGACGCACCAAATCCATCAAAAACATGAGCATCCATTCTTCTCCTCCCATTCCCAATCCATCTCCCACACTCTGCCAAATTCGCCTGCTTCCCTAACCAATTCAACACCTTCAAACCATCCTCAAACGCCGCCGGGTACCTACTCTCTGGTGCCAGCCTGTAGCCAACCGCAACCACGATCACATCACAAAGCTTGGCAATCCGCCTACAAAACACATCATTCCCTACACTATCATTGCTTCCACCAACAAAAGCCCCGCCATGGAACTGTAACATCACTGGTAGTTTCTTGTGTTTTTTTCCTGTTCGAGGACAGTAACCTCTGTAAACAAAATTAGCATCTTTGTTGTCGTTGTCCTTGTTTGAGTTAACAACCGTTTCTGGAAGGAATATGCGGACGCAAAGAGATGAGAAGGGATCGATGTGGATGTCCTTGGTGGCAACTCCATCATTGAAAGAAGGGTTGCTGGGGGTCGTCGGTTCCTCATGACGTGAAGTTATGCCAAAAGGATCAACATTGTGAAGAGGAGCTTGTGTTAGATTATTTAGCTTGTGTCTTTGCTGAAACTTGAAGAAGATGCTGCTGAGTTTCACCGTTAAGCTTGGCATGTTTTTACGAAACAAGAAAACCGTTGAAGGAGGGTGGAGTTCAAGACTTGTGGGATTGTGTAGACGTCAGTGATGACCCTTGGGAGGTAGACGGATTCGATTTCTTGAAACCTTGCAGACGGGTCTAGGATTTTTTGGTGGCTGCCCTGGCTTGTAGTCAGAGCAGAAGCTTCGAAAAATGCTGCTTCCCGTAATTCTTTGATTCCACACTTGAATTGAATTGCTTTGAGAAAGAATTTTCATTATTATATGTGCCTATTTATACACTTAAATTACATATCAGAGTCAAATTAGGAATAGAATTTTTAGTACCTCTAATTAGGAATTTTAACTCAAACTCTAATTACGAGGTTAAACCCCGACCCATGTTTTAACAACATCTTTGGCTTTTCTTTGTAGAAAAATAGATTTGATTTTACAAAGGTACAATATGTGGGAAGCAAGGGAGTTTGGGAATGAAACTTTGTGGGAGAGTAGAGGATAATTGCTCTATCAGCGCCAACTGTGATCTTCGTTGGCATGTGGGACCTGCTTTAATCAACACCGCCTGCTTAATCATTAGTTCATCAAACAGCGAAGCATTTTATTTAAACTTGATAATTTTGTATACCACAAGAATATGGTATTAATTTAAATCGGTTTGAGTTTAACTTAATCATATTTCACATATTAATTATTGTCTTTTAATTCGTTTAAAATATATAATTATTTATTCGTATTATCGTGTATTTAAATAATTTATGACTTGTTTATTATTTATTTGTTTAAATATATTCACGTGTTGTATAAATATGTTTAGTATATCGTTAAAATTTATTTATTGTTATATATAAATATTAATATTTTTATTACAATTAAGATTTATTGATTTGTTGAATTATATTATATTTGATATATTATGATTTTCATAATTTTTATTATAAATTTGAATAATAAAATAATTATTTTTAAATTGTACATATTTTAAATTAATTGTGTCAATTGTGTGTTAATCGTATTAATCATATAAAAAATTATGTATTATATAAATTTTAATTATGTTCATCGTGTCGTTTCATATAAAATTTAATTTAACAAATTTAATAAATATTATATCATGTTGTGTCATATTAATCATTAATAAATGTTTTCATGTACATATTTAAGATTTTAATATGATTAAGTGTCATGTTTATGGTTATCTAAATAATTATTAATACTTTAAGTTACATGATAAAGATATGAAAAAACAAATTGCAAGATCTAGTTGTATTTCTTTCTCTTGTTCCGAATTTATATTTTACAAGGACTGGAGGACAAATGATTTTATGTGCTGAGTTGTTGGCAGCCACGTCTCGCTAGCCAGAATTCCGTTTCCATTTCATGTGGCTGCCATGTGTTTTCTTGTTAAAATTTTTTGGTGGCACCCCTGTCTGGGTCCAGTCGCCACACATGCTCAGGACCTCTCCCCTCCTTTCTTTCTGCTGTTAAATACCCTTCAAATATTTTCTTTAAATAAAATTTTCAAAAACTCAATTTCTTCCCCAAATTTATGTGGTTTGGGATTTCTCTGCCGACAATATTTTTTACTACACAGCCATGTTTTATATATTATCAAATCGAACCCTTTTATCAATTACCATCAAACATTTTTACGGTTAAATTTTTAAAAAAAAAATTAAATTAAAATTGTGAAATATGAAAAATAAAATTTATGAAATAAAAAATTACTTTTATTATTTATATAATTTAAAATCATATATTTCAAAAAAAAAATCAATGACATTTAATAGTGGAGGAATAAGGAACCAGGGGCATGGCAAGTCTTGATGAAGCTATGAGACATTTGAGATGACTGCCCCAAATCTCTGACACATAGCACTACAAACGTTAGTGTTGAGTGCATAAAAGCAGGCAACAAAGTTGAGCTCATGGGAATGGAGAACTGTAGCGCTCATCAAGCCTATATTCCTTACCTGGATCTCACTAGTAGGAAGGATAAATGATGATTTTTTTTTAAAAAAATTACCATTGTTTTAAGTTACCTATTTACACTCTTACTAATAATATTTTTATGTTTCAAAATAATTTTTTTTAAAACACTTAATATTTTTATATTATTTATTTTAATTTAAAATCATAAAACATTATTTATAAAAAATTAAAAATATTAACATAATAATATTAAAATAAAAAAATTTATCTTAAGCTTTGCACAGAGTCAAAAGAAATATGCCATAAAGAACGTGTAGAGTAATATTCCTAATAAAAGTTCCAAGACGTGGCAGTGAGGGGGGCCCAATTGGCAATGAGCGATTTGAC
>NC_030851.1:34188305-34228434 GCF_000208745.1 Theobroma cacao
TTAATTTTTAATTTTTATTATTTATTATTTTAATTGTTTAAAGTTAAAAAGTCAAATTTTATATTAAAAATTATAAATTTATTCAACTTATATGTTTTTTATATATAAAGTTAATTTTGTCAATTTACATTATATTCTCAATAAAGAGATTATAAACTAAACACTATAATATAATTTTTTCAGCAATCACATTCCCTACAATGATCACTTTTCTTTCTTATACCAAATGCTGCAAAATTATATTCTCAGCAATTATATACCTAGCAATCACATTTTTAACAACACACCACATGCAAAGTAAGTGAAAGGATAATAAAAGTCAACATTTTTGCTGCATCATTTGTTTTAAAAGTCAACTTAATAAAGTAATTTTCAATGGAAAAATGCAAGTCGGCTGTTTGGACTTTAGGCATGGTTTTGACTTGGCATATGTTGAACATCCACTTATCCCCTGGACATAAGTCTAATCACATATAACAAAAAAACATGAGAGCCAAATCAACTTGTCTTTTTAACTCTGCATTGAAAATCATACGAACAATGAAAATGTTGAATGCATGTAAGAATCTTTCTTCTTAAGATTAATCTGTTGCCCGTGCGATGGGTTCAGGATGATAATTTTTTTTTTTAATTGAATTGAGAATACTTTGTAAAATAAATATGCATAATAATTATATTATCATATCTAATTGTTGGTGTACATTGACATGTACAAAATATATAACTATTGTTATTGTAGTCACCATTATTTATATTTTTTATTATTAATTTTTATATCATATTATCTCTTAAATATATTTTTAATATCATATATTTTATTTTTTATTATAATCTTATATATTTTATTTTATTTCTTAATATAGTTTTCTATATTATATATTTTATTTTTATTTTTTTCTTTTAAAAGATAATATAAATTTTATTGACAGTCACCATAATTACTAAGAATAATAAAAAGACATCATTGAAATTTATATAAAAAAACAAGTTATAAAATTATAAAATGTTTCTAACAAAGTAACAAAATTAAAAGGTAAATTTATCTTTGATAACATTGCATAGTGCAATGCAATCTAATTGCATTGGTTTTAGACTACTATTACATTATATTCATTGGCTGTAATGTGATTCATTACAGTAGTTTGTTATAAAACAAACACTGTAATATAATTTAATTGGGGACATTACAGGAAATGTGCTCTCATTTTTCTTATACCAAACATTACCTAAGGGCATACATATATCTTAGCAAGACTATATATGAGTCCATCATTTTTTTCCTTTTCTTTTTTCTCCATCTTGCCATGTTTGCAAATGAAAACTATCGTTATGTCAATGGATATATTTAAGTTCCCTTAAATTGTTATTTTATTAGTTAGCATTTTTTATTTTAGAAAGTGAAAAATGGAGAGTATATTTAAATATAAAAAACTTATTTTTTAAAATTTAAGATTTAGAAAAATTAAAATTGAACTTTTATGAATAACAACGGTATATTTTAATTTGATAAAGAAAATTATATTATATAATTTGATTCAGTAATTGACATGTATATATTTTTTCTTAAGTAAATAGTTGGATTTAAATTTTTTTAACTTTTAATGTAAAGAAAAGGTAATTACATTTCAATTGCTATTTTAATATTTATTAAATATGACTTAATATTTAATAATACTTGTTAAAAAACCATAGAAAAAGAAAGAAAAAGTAATAATCATATGTTCAGGTAATATTACCAAATGTCAAGCAAGGAGGCCCTTCGAGGCTTCCTTTAAATATAGTTATAGATTATGTTAATCTTAAATGAATATATAGTTAACGACTAGTTACAATCGGATAAGTATATATATATATATTCAAAGGAGAAAACGAAATCAAGAGGATGATAGGTGGTGATGGTCGTCACCTTTCATTTTTTATTTTTTTTAATTACGTGTATAAAACTTGATATATATTGTATGATTATTTTTATAATTACCCTTTAATCACTTTTTATTCAAAATCTTGAGTTCGTCATTGTATAAATTATTTTGTTGAAAGAGTTAGGTTCAAATTTGTGTTATCTTATTTTAATAATAAACAAAACACATTAAATATGTTGACTCCTTCACAAAGTTGCTTTTCAAAAAAAAAAAAAAATCCTTCACAAAGTTTATCCTAACATCAACTAAAGCTTACAAGGAACAGAAATTTGAGACATCTAGAAGTAGAAAATTTCACAGAATATATGAAAGCTACTACCTCTTCAATAATAAAAAAGGTAATTGAAGGCTAATTCAATTTTAAGAGCACAAGACATTCAAACACTAAATGAAGTGTTAGAGAAGTAATCTGAATTTCTAGGGCAACCATTAATTAGCAAGCAGCAATCACTAACCACCATTGCTTGAATCCTGATGCTAGCTGCTTTGGTTCCATATATAAAAATACTGTGATTGGATATAGTCCATTGACATTTGAAGCTAAATGTACGTGTATGATGTATCATTCAACTAATCGCTTTCTTTTTGTCAAAAACGTGTAGCAGAAAGTGCTTCCCCGTTGGCCACCTTGAGCACTAAGCAAAATGTTTGAACTGTTCGCAGAAGATTGAGTTTGATTCAGTTTTGTCCTTCTTTAATTTCTGGATAAATTCACGATTTTCTTTTCTTCTAGTAATTTAATAATAAAAACTACCCTTTCAATTTCATCATGATCACTTTTTTGTTTGATTAAGACTCTACAGTCGTGTGTATTGAATATTACTCTCTGAATAGTTTTGCCCATTACAATTTTGTTTGCTTGCAATCTCCCCGTAGATGTGGACAGCTGATGGTAACATCAGCCAAGATTACTATTTTATATCCTTTTTATTGTCTCATCGATTCGATAGGACGCGCTTTGGCCTTTTAGGGTTTTCCACTGGAAATTTGATTTATAATTAAAGAAGCGTTGAAAACTGATGGGTTTTTCGTTTTACAAGTGATAATGGATATATACCGGAAATGATCTATAAAGCTTATCCAATTAACTATTAGGGTTAAGATTTTTTGTACAAAACAAATGTAATCATAGCAACGTAAATTAAGGAACAAAAAAACAATGTGATAAATAATTAATTGGCTGCACCTGTAATCATTTAGCTTAAGCAGATATGCTTTGAGTAATTAGTGGGAGATTTATATGTTGAAATTAGTACCACTACCAGCTACTTGGTATGATCATCCTTTAGCTCTCCTACTTTGTATGATATATATAATATTATGGACCTTATCATTTAAATTTATACATGATGATTACAGTTTTGAATACTCTTCAAATTATTAACTATTGCACTGTGATATCTAACATCCTACATCTGATTTGAATGTGATTGTTAAGACTTATATAACAATCCAAGCTTACCACTACTAGTAACTTGAACTTAATCTTTTGAAGGTCACGTGGTTTAAGCTCAAAAAGCTGTTGGATCAGTGGTGCACATCATTACAATTGATTGCTATTGGATTACTCTTGATAAGGATTTCTCTTCTTGTCAATGGGCAGTAGGTTCAGTTGGGAGCTGCCTCACTACCGTATGTGATAATCTTTTGTAAATTTATAATGAAATAAAATCAATTCTGTTTTTCAAAAAAAAAAAAAATCATTTTACTAAAAGAAAAAAGTTTTATTTAGTTTCCTTTTTTTCCTTCCATTTCCTTTAACTTTGTATTGTAGCATGTTTCATTGAAGAAATTCTGGTTTATTCAAGAAAGAAGAAAAAATTTTTGTGTGGGAGTTTTCTTAAAATGTTGAACTGCTCAACCGTCAGTATGATCCATAAACTTAATTGGAACTCCTTTACTTTATAGAGCGGATTAACTCTTTTAAGAAATGCAGTTTAATATTTAAGCACCTGGATCTTGTCCCCCACTTGCCCAAGTCCAGTATTTGAAAGGAATTAATTCTTATATTGGATTTAAGTGAGGCTTTACCAACTAAACTCATCATTAACAATATTCAAGAATTTTATCATGTTGTAAATGAAAAGCTTGTGATAAGATAATGTAAATTAAATCATTGTGGTCGTTTAGATGGAAGTTGGTATTATACTGTAAATTCAAAACTATATATTAAAGAAAAGCTAAAATTGAAAATTTGATATCTTCCTATTTTAGTACCCATATATATGTACAGACATGCACATGTATTATAGTACTTAGATCCAATAATTGACATCCGTTAACAAAGTACAACCGTACATACATGCATCTCCTGCTGCAAAAAATACTCCTTTTCTTAAATTACAGAAAACAACCCTACTCTTCAAGTCAATTGCCCCTAGTAAACCGTGTCATACTTGAATGCCTCACTTATTCTCTTGATTCCGTGGGAGAGAATGAAGGATTTTGACTAAGAAGAGGGAATTAAGTTGGAGGACGACAAAAAAAGTGCTGTTTAGATGCAGAAAGGGCTGGATGCAAAGCCATTATTCAATCATAATCATGGAAATACAATTAATCCTCCAAATGGCATGAATATGAGTATTGTCAAACCTCACTTTTTCTTTAGACATACCTACACATATACGGCGGTTCATGTTTTTTTGTACAATATTCCTTTTTGAATTTTTGGCACTCTTAATTTTATTCTTCCTCAATGGTCCATGGGAACTGATCTCTATTCACATTCGAGGTCAAAAAGCTTATTTTCGCCACTAAATACCAGATAAATACATAAAATTTTAATTTAGTAATTTTTTAGTATATTGGATGCATATAATCCTTAATTTTATTCATCTATCAAATTAGGCTTTAACATGTGGTCTTAATTGCCGATTAGCTTTTTGAATTGAAATGGTACGCTTGGATATATTTTAATCAAAGCAGAGTAGGTAAAGAAGTGGTTATCTTTGAATACCTTTCTGTCTTCGTAAATTTATCTGTTGTAAGCAATGCATGTACCAAAGGATGAGAGGAATTGGGTAATTCTCTGAAAGTTTATTGGGTTAAGTTGTGAATGCCAGAAGTTTCAAACAGCGATTGTTCTAATGAAATCATGTCAGCATTACCTGCCCGCCAATAATTTCATTATTATGCTTTTAGACGACATCAATAACCGCCCACAAGTTGCATGTTTTCACATTATTATTTTCCAAGATTTTCCTTTCTATCAATTATAAGATATATATAATAGCAATAATCTTGCTTGACTTGTATCGTTATCTCCTCTATATAAACCCCAGTTTGGTAGCCGTGGGTGCAGATATCCAATTTCCATTTTACGTAACCACATCAATTCTGAGTTGCCATTTTTTTACACACCAAAAATGAACATTGATATCGAAGTACTTTCCCAAGAAATGATCAAACCCTCTTCTCCAACCCCTGACCACCTTCGTCATTACCAACTCTCTTTCCTTGATCAGATTCAACCCCCAATTTTCATGCCTTTGGTTATGTTCTACCCCAAAGAACATGGTGGTAGCAACTTAGAACAATGCAACAGGATAAAAAAATCTTTATCCGAGGCCTTATCTGTGTACTACCCGCTGGCAGGGCGGGTCAGGGACAATGCCTTCATTGACTGCAACGATGCAGGTGCTCTCTTTGTGGAAGCTAAGGCTAGTTGCCACCTTTCTGATATTCTTGAAAATCCAAATCCAAATAATCACAACAAGTTCATTCCTCTTGAGCTTGATGAAGCCACTGCGTTACCGGCTATGGTACAAGTCACCTACCTTGAGTGTGGCGGTTTGGTAGTTTTCCTTGGCATGTCGCACAAGGTTGGTGATGCCTTATCATTTTTCATGTTCTTAAACTGCTGGGCAGCTTTTGCTCGTGGTGACACTGATATAATAAGTCCTCAGTTCGATTCTGCCACCCTTTTCCCACCAAAGGATATCTCTGGGTTCCAGCCGAGGACTGGGATTATAAAGGAGAATTTAGTGTGTAGGAGATTTGTCTTTGATGCTTCTGCAATAGCAGCTATCAGAGCCATATACACTGACAACAACAGCATCGATGCCAGGCGTCCAACTCGCGTTGAGGCCTTATCTGCCTTCATATGGAGCCGCTTTATGGCTGCGACTCAAGAAAAAGCAGACCAAGGAAAGCTCTACACAGTGATTCATGCTATGAACTTACGTACAAGGATGGATCCGCCGCTTCCAAATCACCATTTCGGGAATATCAGCAGACCAGCGATTGCAGTGCCATCAATGGATAAGGAAGATGAATGTTATGACATTCTGAACCAGATGAGAGAAGCAATTCGAAAAGTGAATGCCGAGTATGTGAAGAAGCTTCAAGAAACTGACGGACACTTAAATTTCATCAAAAGCAGGGCTGCAAGTTTCATGAAAGGAGAGGTGGTCACCTTTAGCTTCACCAGTTTGTGTAGGTTTCCTGTGTATGATGCTGACTTTGGGTGGGGAAAGCCTGTGTGGCTTGGCTCTGCTCTCTTGACTTTCAAGAACTTGTGTTCATTCTTTGACACCAAATATGGAGATGGAATTGAGGCATGGATCAACGTGAAAGTGGAAGACATGGCTAAACTTGAAGCTGACAAGGAGTTCCTTTCGTATGTTTCTTCAACTTCTAACGTCAAAGCTTCTGGGTTTTAGGCCTTCACGAAGCCAGTCAGAGCTAAGTAGCTTCATGGATTCTGGGGACTGAAATCTGAATCAAATGGCAAAAAAAATTCATTGCTGGTTCATTTTATCTTGTTTCTTTGTAAGTGTGAAAAAGCATTGAGATTTTATTATTTAATTTATTAGCCTATTGTGTAATTAAGTAGTAAATAAGACTGCACTCGAACATTTGACTTATTAGTTGGTGTATAATTTCTTTGTCTAAAAAGTAAGTTCGAATTCTTTTTCTTCTAATTATAAAAAAAAATAAAGTTAATTATAAATGAAATTTTTTTTTGTTTAATTTTCCTTTCGATGTCAATTAGAATCCTGAATAAATCAACAATTTTACCGATACACAATGTGATCTAGATAGTAGCCAAGGGAAACAGTTCCTAAAAGGTTATTGCTGAAATAGACTCACTACGGTTTTCCTCCTGGTTGAGATTTTGTCCAGTGACTGACTTCCATCCCCTCCTGATTTTGGCTGGGTTTAAGCTAGCATTGATGCTCTGTCCAGTTGTTTTGATATGCTGTTTCAGGGTAAAATAATAAAGAGATTCCAACTTTTAGAAAGAGTTCATCTTTGCTCCTCAGGGGACAGGTCCTTTTTCTTCTCGGCCGATATTATTAGTGGGCCCAAACAAGAAAAAGTCTTCTGTTTCCCTTGGCCCTTGCTGATCGAACCGTAACTACGAAGTGGCCTTTTGCTTTACTCCAAGTTGATATTGTCCCTTCTTCTTATCACATTCTCACAAGAAGAAAGTTGACCTGGTTGATTCCGATTTTCTGTTTTCAATAGCAAATATCGTTGAAATAAGCAAACGGGCCGTATTTAGACAATTTTGAACGTTGACAAGTTTCATGCTTGTAACCCTCGAAGCAGATTGGGTTCTGACTTCTGAGCTATAATCACCTACGATTTCTAATAAATTAAATTTAATCCAGTTTGTGGCCTAAATTACTTGCTAAACAACTGCATGCATAGGCCGGTAAATTTATTCTCTGATGGTGAAATAATTACGCCTGTCTTAATTAGCTTTATTATTTTCCCAAGTCGAATCTACTATGTTTATAATTGACTACCGATTATGGCAAGGTTATACTTTTGCCTAACAGGATCTCCAATTTTAATTTCAAAGCCTGAGCAGTGATGATAAGTCCAACAAAAGGACTGCTCAGACAGGTGAATTCCATTAATGACGACCTAAATCTAGCAGGTCGGCGCATGAAATTAGAGCATTTTATTGCATCCAAGCTGGTAAAAGAATCTAGATGAAGAAGTCTAACTAGATTTTAGTTCCTCATATCTCCAAGTCCAAGAATTCAACCAAATATCCCCCTCTAATAAACCCAAGTCTTTAGGGGGTTGATTACTACTCTTGATTCCTTCTAAAACTTGAAGGGTACACCAAAGAACGTCGATAGTAAGTTCAAATTTAATGAAAACCAATATGTTCATAACCTAAATATAGTGGTAATAAAATTTGTTTAATTCATTCAGTTGGCTGCCATGATGGGCGGCAACAGATTCTGAAGAGGTGGGTAACTTTTGAGAGCCCTTTTTTAAGTGGGGAAGGATGCAAAGATGAAGATGAGATCTTCTCTGTTTTTGTTAGTCCGCTTGCTCCGAGCTTCAAGCTGATTTCATCTACTGTATATGCTTTAATACAATGCATAGTGTATTCCTTGCTCTCAATGAAGATTTTGGCTGTCGGGAAATAAACTGATTGACAACAGGTTTGATAGTACACGTACATTCCCAAATCTGGAAACAGTTAATTTATCTGCCAGAATGAAGAATCAATTTATATCACCTGCAAGTCAGCTTAAAACATTGTCAAATTGAGGTGCTACTGAGAAGGTAGAGGTTCTTTGGAATTTCTTATTGGAGGAAACAAGAGACTTATCTATGGTGGTAGATTCTTGATTATAAGTAAACTTGAGTAGCGATCCTGTATCTTATACTCATGAAAGATGAAAATAAAGCATATTTCAAATTTAAACAATATTGCTTGAATGCGAGAATTCAAGTTTTGTTTAGATTTTGTTGCTATTTCTGGATTATGACGAGATAGCAGGGCAGAAGGTAACACCTCAGTCAGCTAAATAATCTGAAATTAATACTTTTGGTAAGTTATAACCCGAATGAATCTTGATCAGATGCATATTCTAATCGAAGAATGGAATTAAGGGTAAATTACTTATTTGATTATTTAATTTTTAAGAGTTATTTTATCATTCCAATTTGAAAAATCACTTTTTAATATTTTGATTACTTAATTTTTTTTGAAAGATAGAATATTTCATCATAATTCAGGGAATTAGGGGTTCCCTTATGGTCACGTAGATTAACGTTAACTTCTCATAGTCTAAGGATGAAAATATTGATTTTTATAATTATTGATGACTAAAATGTAATTTTTTAAAATCGAGTGAGAAGTTTAATAATGAAATGGGTAATTTATTTTAAAATTAATTGAAAACAAATTCTTCAAAAGTTAAGTAACCAAATGAGTAATTTATTTTACAATTAATTATAAGATGTTTATAGTTGATAATATGAATAAAATTCAGCTTTGTGCTGCTTCTAAGAAATGGAACAATCATTATTCTTCAACATAGTGTTTCTAGAAATTCAAGTTTTTTCTAATAATATATATCCATATAATAAACTAACCACCAACGCTATGGTTCACATTTGCTGAAATCAAATCTTTCTACCAATACCGTTCTCTACCGCACGTATCCTTGTCACTGCAATGCAATTGGGCTATATACATACATATATGCATACATATATTATATCTATCCTTCGTTTATCAGGCAATGCTTTATTAATTTGACATTCTGCTTTTGAAATCCGTGGCCTGCTACTTAAAATAGCAATGCCCACTTCCAAATTTTGGATAAGTACTTTAGCATACGAAAAGAATGAAGAAAGAAAAGTCATAGTGATGATTTTCTAGAAGTAAATAAGGGAAAGGAAAAGGAAAAGGAAAAGGACCCCCCATCTAGGCTTGTTGGTTTGAATTTCCTTCTCTTTGATAGTAATATGTGTATATGATTGATCATCCATTGATTTTGGGGCCTTTTCTGCTTACCAATGGCTAAGAGTTTGCCTTTCCCTTTCCAATTAATGGATTGCATGTAATTAGCTCTTTGACATTAATCCCTCTAACCCCTGGGGTAAGTATTGCAATCGTAAGGCACAGATGGCTGGGCAGGTATATGGCATGTTGGTGAGGAAGATCGGATATGCAGTTGGGCCAAGAAACACGAGAAAAAAACAAGGAGGATATTTCTGCCAAATCTTCTAAAAGAATTTGGTGACTCAAATTATAGCTACCATTCCAAAGAATGAAAGTGTCTATTAACATAGATGGGCCGTTTTATGAAATGATCATTAATTACCATATGATTCATTATGTGTTAATGTTTATGTTCTTTGCAATAGGACTAGCAAGTAGATATATAAGCTCTCAATTAGGCCATATAACCCCCAAAATTATATATATATACAAAATGATGATATAGTAATCAATTAGAGTGAAGTTTTAGCTTAGACTGACCTCAACCTGACATAAGAGCCATACCGTGAAAATTAAAAAGAGACAGAAAATGTGACACAGGGATGGGAGTAGCGTATACTTTAAACTTGAAGTGAATGTTTAAGCAATTGAAAAGGGGTGCAATGGATTTGGTCAATAAATTAATTTAGTGCGTTGAATATGCAAAAAGACCTACCGATTTATGTACCACTTGAGAATCTCAATATGCAAAATCCGCGTCTTTCATTCTGAATGCTAATTAAATCAAAGTCTCCGGGGCTTCGAGATTCATGAGAAATTTCCACTTAACCTGCTATATTGACTACAAAATGCAAATTCGATTTTGCTTAGAGAATAATGTTACTAAAACCCACATGCATCTGCTTTCTGGCTCCTGTCTGTGCATGCACTATATAAGATGGCAGTTAGAGGCAATCTCCACCATATGCCAAGCAGGCACCTTTCTAACTCCTAAACACCTTCCAAATCTTCACTTCTCTTTGAGACTAAAAGCCAAAATGAAGGTCGAGGTCGTTGCCAGAGGTATTATTAAGCCTTCCTCTCCAACCCCTGGCCACCTTCGAAATCTCCACTTCTCCTTCCTTGACCAAATTGCCACCCCTGTTTTTATGCCAATGGTTTTTTTCTATCCAATAGACGGTGATGTCAATGTGGGTAATTTCAATAGAACCGAGTGGCTGAAGAAATCCCTGTCCGAGACCTTAACTAGATTTTATCCCTTAGCCGGACGTGTCAAAGACAATGCCTTCATTGACTGCAGCGATGAAGGCGTCCCTTTCGTTCAATCCAGAGTAAAGTGCCAACTTTCAGATGTCGTGAGGCAACCCGAGCCTGCCCAACTCAACAAGCTACTCCCTTATGAATTGGATAACGTAGGAGATTTAATTTTGGCAATTCAAGCCAATATATTTGACTGTGGTGGAATGGCCATCGGCGTTTGCATCTCTCATAAAATTGCAGATGCATTATCTCTAATCATGTTTCTTAATAATTGGGCTGCCACTGCGCGTGGGGACAGTTATACGGTCCCTCCACGATTTGATTTGGCCACCCTTTTTCCTGCCAGAAGCATATCCGGATTTAAACCCAGCACTGGAATTTTTAAAGACAAGATTGTGACAAGGAGGTTCGTGTTCAGTGCTTCAATGATTGCCGCACTAAGAGCTAAGTATGCTGATGATGGTGCAAGTAATGGAGAATTCCAAAGGCGGCCCACACGAATCGAAGCACTTTCAACCTTCATTTGGAGCCGCTTCATGGCTACAACTCACGGAAAACCTGACCCTGAAAAGCTCTACACAGTGCTTCACGCAGTGAACCTGCGCACAAGGATGGATCCGCCATTGCCAGAGTACTATTTCGGTAATATCAGCCGATTTGCGATAGCAATACCGTCTATAAACTCCGAGGAAGAGTGTTTTGGCATCGTGAGCGAGGTGAGAGATGCAATAAGGAAGATAGATGGCGATTACGTGAGGAAACTTCAGGAAGGAAGCGGACACTTGAATTTTATGAAAGAGCGAGCTGAGAGAATCACAAAAGGAGATGTGGTTTCTTTCAGCTTTACCAGTTTATGCAGGTTCCCTCTTTACGAAACCGATTTTGGGTGGGGAAGACCTATTTGGGTTGGCTCGGCTAGCCTCACCTTCAAGAATTTGGTGGTTTTCATGGACACAGGTTCAAGCGGCGGCATTGAGGCCTGGATTAATATGAAGGAGGAAGACATGGCTAGGTTCGAAGGTGATGAGGAGTTGCTTGCGTTTGTTTGCTCAGCTCCGGATGCTTAAAACTTGTGGGTTTTAGTTTACTCTACTTCCGAATCTGCTTCCATGCTTTTCTTGCAAATGGTTGATGGATATTTGCTTCAATGTTTGAAACTAAAAACTTAATTTTTTTTCTTTTTTTGGATTTTGATCTTTTTTTGAAGTGGTATTAATATCTTTAGATGCCATGTCCAATGTAAATAAAAAAAATGAAAAATAAATGACATGCATTGAATCAACTTGTCTAATGCAAAGACAAATGAAATAAAATAAGTTATAATTTTTTATTTTTATGTTTTAGGAAATCAAGGCGTGTGAGTTTACGTACCTTGTTTGTTGACATGTTGAAAATATAGTGGTTGGAGGTCAATTTTTAAAAATAATTCTTTTGAATTTTAAAACACCTAATACTTCTAATGAGATGCAAGTCATGCATAATAACAACAAAGAAAGAAAAAGGAGAATTTGCCGCATAAATTGAAAATTAGAACCAATTTATGGTAAATTCACCCAGTTCGGAAGCTTCATTTTTTTCAAATGGTAAGTGAATATTATTAGACATTCGGAGAAATGCGAGGAGTAAATTCTGTAAACAATAGCCAAGAAGTAATAATTCCAGGAGCCAAGAAATATTCTGCTCCCTGATTAGCTCAAGAAACATTGGAGTAACAACCTCACGCTTGGACAAATATTAAAAGAAGATATCTCCAGAGATGTTTTGATCTGTCACGCCAAAATATCTTTCAAACAATCTACCTTAACAAGATCGCTAAAATTGAGATATTTAGTCAAAAAGATAAGTTTAATATTGACAAGAAAACATTCTGGCGATGTGAAATTCATTAGGTACAAGGGGATGAGTGATGACTTTAACAATTAGTCTACAACTTTTCTTCTTTCCTAGCTATGTCTTGTCGATAGACAAATTAATCCTGTTATGGAAGATATAATACTTAGAACTACTACAATTATTATAGTCATATTATTTGTATTCTTGAGAGCAGCAAGCACGCTACCCCTATCATATTCTACCATGTTTGGTTAACCAGACAATTGCTGCAAGAAAAGAAATGCTTGGATAACGAAGTTGCTACGCAATTGAAGAACAATGTCAATTTTCACGCACAAAATGCAAGTTTAAGCTAAGATAGTAGTGGTTGGTAAGATAATCCAGCTTCTCTGACAAGCTTCAAAATGTTACTCAAGTGGACAACTGATATATACTTAAAGTTTTGGTTTACTTCAAGCCTGCCTACTGAAATAGAGTGCAGTACCTTACAAATTTTATAGGACATGAAAATCCCAATCTACAGCTTTTACTGCGTGCAGGAGCGTGTATGTTGTTATGTAATTGATGCTGTCCATTCATTCGAATGACAGCCGAGTTTTGGCCTCACAAATAATTTTGGGATTTTGACCCTTTTTTCTCTCATTAACATCTATATAAATATATGTATGATATGGAGCCGCATTAAGTAGGAACAGGACGGTACAGAGATCAGCAAAGTATACTTTGTTCACGAAGTTAGCTTGGGGCAAAGATGAAGCTCGAGGTTGAAGTAATGTCCAAAGAGATTATCAAGCCATCATCCCCAACCCCTGATCAGCTTCGCCATTACCAACTCTCTTTTCTTGATCAAATATCTCCGCCCGTCTATAACCCTTTGGTTCTATTCTACCCGATGACCGAATGCAATATCCAAGTAAACAAAACCAAGATTACCGACCACCTTAAACAGTCCATGTCCAATGCCCTATCCTATTTTTACCCACTAGCCGGACGGATTAAGGATAATCGGCTTGTAGACTGCAATGATGAGGGCATACCCTTTTTGGAAGCCCAAGTCAAGTGCAAACTTTCAGATATCCTAGAAAACCCTGCTCCTAGTGAACTCAACAAATTACTTCCGTTTGTACTAGATGATGCTGAGGAATTGCCCTTAGGAATCCAATTCAACATTTTTGATTCTGGAGGCATATGTATTGGTGTATGTATTTCTCACAAACTTGCAGATGCCCTGTCGTTTTTCACATTTGTAAATACTTGGGCAGCCATTGCTCGTGGAGAGAGTTACATAGTGTCTCCAGAATTTGCATCGGCCAAATTGTTCCCTCCAAAGAGCACATTAGGATTTGAACCGAGAACTGGCATATCAACAGAAGGAATTGTAACGAAGAGGTTTGTGTTTACTGCCTCTAAAATACAGGAAATCAAAGCAAAATACACTAAGAGTACTGCAAGTGCCGAAAACCAGAAAGGCCCATCACGCATTGAGGCATTATCGACTTTCATATGGAGCCGTTTTGTTGCTGCAACCAAAGCAAAACCAATCCCTGATAACTGCTTCTACACAATCATTCATGCAGTAAACTTACGCCCAAGACTAGACCCGCCGCTAGCAGAACATTCTTTTGGCAATTTTTACCGGATTGCAATGACAGTTCCATCCATAAACTCTGAAGAAGATTGTTGTAGTCTCGTTTACCAGATAAGGGACTCCATAAGAAAACTTGACATGAAATTTGTTCGGCAACTTCAAGATGGGCAGAGTTACTTTGACTTCATGAAAGAAAGAGCTGAAAGTTTCATCAGAGGAGAGATTGTTTCCTTTAGCTTCACTAGTTTATGCAGGTTTCCTATGTATAAAGCTGACTTTGGTTGGGGGAAACCCATTTGGGTGGGTTCTGCTAGCCTTACTTTTAAGAATCTAGTAGTTTTCATGGATACTGTATCTGGGGATGGAATAGAGGCTTGGGTCAGCCTAAAGGAAGAAGATATGGCTATGTTTGGAAGCGACGAAGTATTGCTTGCATATGTTGTTTCCCCAAGAAGCTGCTAAAGAATTTAACTTCTTATCTTTCTGTCCAATAGTGAAGTTGAAGATATTCTTTGCAGTATTTGTTTAGTGACAACATCGGCTTCGACGTGTTGGGGTTTTCTAATCTTAAACTATTTTATTTCTTATTTTCTTTCCTTTTTTCTTTTGTCAGAAAGATTCTTATTTTCTCTTGCATATTATGGCGCAGATGTACATTCTTTGTTCTCTTTTCTTTATGTTAGGAAAAGAGTTGTTGTTGTTGTTAAGGATAATATTAGACCTAATCTATTATTGTAATCTAATTTCTTTTTCTATCATCTTAGCTTTATCTAGATACTTAATTTTATCAAGTAGTTTTATATCGTTGTATATATATATACTCTTGTCCATCAATAAAACTTAACACTTCTAAATCTCTGCATCGTATTAGAGCTTTATCACTATGAGTATTATTCCTCAAACCTCTGCTTCTCCTCTCTCTACTCCTATAACTGCTCATCACATCTTTTCTGTCAAACTCACTACCAAAAACTACTTAGCCTAGAAAACACATTTTTTGCCTCTCTTAAATTGTCAAAATCTTAATGGCCTTATCGATGGAACCTCTCTTGAACCAGCCAAGATTATTCCTTCTCCCACCACACCCCAAGAACAAATTCCCAAGCCCGAATATCAATCTTTGTTTCAAAAAGACCATATGCTTCTTTCTTGGTTGTTATCTTCTCTAACTAAAGAGATCTTTTCATATGTGATTGGGTTATCCTCTTCTTTTGCTGTTTGGCACGTTTTTGCCAATTCTTTTGGGTCTATTTCTCAAAATTGTCAACTCCAGCTTCATATTGAACTTCAAAATTCAAGAAAAATGATCTCTCTGTCTTTGATTATCTACAATGGGTCAAAAATCTTGTTGATGAACTGAGTGCTGCTAGGCGGACAATGACCTTTGCCGAATTTAATGCCATTATTTACCGAAATATAGGTAGTGATTTCCACAATATTATCACTGCCTTTAATCTTCAGCTTGATCTTGTTGCTTTTCATGAGTTGCATGGTCAATTAGTTGCTCATGAAATTCTTCTTAAAGGCACTCATGAGCAACCAATTGCTAACATTGTTCACAAATCTACTACCTTTTCCAGCAATTCTGCCCTTCTCCGTCCTACACCATCTATGCCACCATCTTCTAAACTGAAATCTTCTATCTCCCATTCATGTCGCCCATAGGGCCCTTTTAAGATTTGTGGACTCAAGAATCACACAGCAGATAAATGCAAAAAACGTTACACTCCACGACAATTTCTAATCCACAGGCTCATAATGTCTTTTATGGTTCGTTTCCATCTTCATTTGTTTCTTATTCACCCTATCCATCTGCATATTACACTTATGCTGGCCAGCCTACACCTTGGTTTCCAAACATTGCAGCAAATTATCATACTACACCGGATCTTTCTAATCTCAGAATTGCCAATGACTACAAAGGTGTTGATTAACTTTATATGGGTAATGGCTAAGGTTTGCACATTTCTCATACTGACACTGCATTTCTTCCCCCTTCTCATGGCAACGTCAAACTTCAAAATATTTTACATGTCCCACAAATTACCAAGAATCTTTTATCTGTTCAAAAATTTGCTACTGACAATTCTTGTTTTTTGAATTATAGCCTAACACTTTTCTTATTAAGGAGATCAGGACACCAGGAAGGTTCTATTGCAAGGACTAAGTAAAGATGGAATTTATGTTCTTCATTCTTTGCCAATAAAGAAGGAAGCCTTGGCCAGTGAATGGTTGTCTCTTGCAGATTGGCATGCTCAACTTGGCTATCCTGACCTTCACATAGTTTCTCAAATAGTTAGAGATTTTAATTTGCCTTGTTTGAAATCTTCACCAATGTCTCCTTGTTCTTCATGTTTGTTAGGTAAATTAGCTTCTCTGCCTTTGGCTTTTGTTGATCATAAAAGTCAAGCTCCATTTGATATTGTTCATTCCGATGTTTAGGGCTCAGCTCTTATGTTGTCAAGTTTAGGTCATAGATATATTATTTTATTTATTGATGATTTCACTAGATACACTTGGTTGTACCTTTTAAAGAATAAAAGTGAAGTCTATTCCATTTTTCTGAATTTTCACAACTTTGTGGAATGACAATTCAATATTAAAATTAAAGCTTTTCCATTCGATTGGGGGGGGGGGGGGGGTGAATATTAGAAATTAAATAAGTATTTTTATCAAATCGGTATCATTCATCGCATTCCCTATCCATACACACATGAACAAAATGATACTACTGAGCACAAAATTTTTCATCTTGTTGACATTGGCCTTACTTTACTTGCTCATGCTAAAGTCCCTTTAAAATATTGGAATTTTGCTTTTGATATGGCAACTGTTCTGATTAATACCTTACCATTTCTTATTACTCAAAATAAAAGTCATTTCTCCTTGTTGTTTAACAAAAATTCAGATTATTCTGTTTTCAAACCCTTTGGTTGTGCTTTTTTTCCTTGGTTGTGCCCATACAATAAACATAAATTTGATTTTCGCACAAAATCGTGTATTTATTTAAGTGATTCTCCCTCTCATTGTGCACATCGATGTCTTGAATTGGACACAAGTCAGGTATACTTAGCTTGGCATGTCAAATTTTTAGATAAAGAATTTCCCTTTCACATGTACACTTACCCCGTTTCTATGTCTCAGTCCTCACAACCATGGCTTTCTCTTTGTGGGCATTAAGATAGTCATTCGACCACATGCAAGCCTTTACGTAATGTTTCTGATTCTTCAACTTTATCCTTATTTTCTATTCCTATCACCTCACCTGTCCCATTATCTCATAGTCAACTTCTACCCACCCAAGGATAACCAAACACTTCATCCTCATCCACACCTTCTCTAGTTCATTCTAACCCCACCTCTTCCTCATCTCCTATAATTTCTCGATCTCTTTTATCCTCTTCTGCTAATCTTCAATCTTTACCTAGTCTTAATTTGGCTGTTGATTTAACACAATATCCTATTTCCAATAACTTCACCTCTAAAACTAATACTTGTCCTTCCTCACCACCTCACATGCATGCCATGTAGTTGTGTCCTTCTACTCTTCAAAGACAACGACATGCTCATACAGCTCTATTGCCTTCTTCCAAACCAAACTTTCTTCATCAAGAACTTCACACATTCTCCCAAGCTAAACCATATGTCGAATGGAGAAATGCCATGTCTGTGTCTGATGAGATTAATGCACTTCTTACCAATAACACATGGACTTTGGTTCCTCGCCTACAACATCAAAATGTCATTGGCAATAGATGGGTATTTTGAATTAAAAGGAAATCAAATGGCATTGTTGACCAACATAAAGCGCGTCTTGTTGCCAAGGGCTACTCGTAACAAGATGGGGTGGATTATACTGAAACTTTTAGTCTTGTTATTGAAAGCACAACTATTCGGATTGTGCTAGCATTGGCTGTTTCTTGTGGTTGGTCTCTTAGGCAGTTGGCTATATCTAACGCATTTCTACATGGTTATCTTGATCATGAAATCTTTATAGAGCAACTAGCTGGCCATATTAACAGTGAGCATCCTGATTATGTTTGTAAACTGCAAAAGTCATTGTATGGCTTAAAGGAAGCCCCACGAGCTTGGTTTCAACAGCTTCACAATTATCTCATTTAACATGGTTTTGTTCCATCTAAGGCTGACACCTCTTCGTTCATTAAGCTACATGGCAGTTCTAAGCTATTTGATCTTGTTTATCTTGATGACATCCTTGTCACAGGTACTCATTTAGATATGATTCATTCTTTTGTCAAAGAATTACATCAAGGCTTCCCTGTTCGTGACACAAGCTCTCCACATTATTTTCTTGGTGTTGAAATTACTTACTTACTAGATGGTCTACTTTTATCTCAACAAAAATATATTCGAGACTTGCTTTCCCAAACCAATATGGCAGTAAGCAAATCTTGCTATACGCCTATGGCTACTAGTCCTCCTTTGTCAAAATCCTTGAGGGATCCTTTTAAAGATGCTGAATTATATAGAAAAATTGTTGGGGCCCTTCAATGCATTACTCTCACTAGGCTGGATGTTGCTTTCTCCGTCAACGAGCTATGTCAATTCATGCATTGTCCTACTATTGTTCATTGGAAAGCTGTAAAATGCTTATTGCGTTATCTCAAGCATACTAGTGTTTATGGGTTGTTCTTTGTCAAGAACTCTTCTCCTTTGCTCCAATGCTTTACTGATAGTGACTAGGGAGGGTGTCCTGATGATCGATGTTCAACTAATGGTTATGCAATTTATTTGGGAGTCAATCTGATCTCTTGGACTGCCAAGAAACAACTGACAACAGCTCGTTCATCTATAAAAAGTGAACATAAAGCCATGGCCAATGCCACTGTTGAGTTAGCTTGGCTTCGTTCCCTGTATGACGAATTGGGTTTTCATTCCTCTTCACCTTCTACCATATGGTGTTATAACATTGGTGCTATTTATCTTATTGATAATCCTATTTTCCATTCTCGCACAAAACATGTAGAATTAGATTATCATTTTATGAGGGAATTAGTAGCTCAAGGTAAACTAGCTATTCGATTTATTTCCAGTGCTGATCAAATAACCAATATCCTTATTAAAGCACTAGGCAAATCTTTGTTTGAAAGCATCGTGCCAAGTTTTGACGAATGTCAAGACCATCATTAGCTTGAGGGAGGCTGTTAAAGATAATATTAGACCTTATCTATTATTGTAATCTAATTTCTATTCCTATCATCTTTGCTTTATCTAGATACTTAGTTTTATCAATTAGTTTTATATCGTTGTATATATATATATATATTGTCCATCAATAAACTTAACACTTCCAAATCTCTACAGTTGCTATCATAGTCAGAAGTTTGTTAGCAATTGTTTTATATGTAATATCTTTATGTGGGATGAATTAGTACAACACAATTTATGTTTCTTCTTTTCTTGCTTAATACGTAGGAGGAGAAAAATTGTTATCCATTTACAACATGGCACATGTCTGAAATTAACAAATTAAAGAAACTTTTAAAGATGAATCATGTACCACCATGTAGACTTGAAGATATCATTTAAGATAGCCATATAATTAATTATCAAATAATTAATTTATTGACTAACACATAGTTGGACCAAAAAAATTCACCTATTGGTCATTCAATTTATCTCTAAATAAATCAAAGTAATTTAGAGACAATATTTAAATTTAATCTATTAAAATTTACCTAATGGTCATCCAATTTATTTCTAAATAAATTAAGTTAATTTAGAGATAAAATCCAAATTTGATCATCTAATTTATCTTTGAATAAATTAAGATAATTTAGACATAATACTCAAAGACTCAAAGTTTGGCCAATCAAAAGATCATATATGAGTTATCATGATTTATCTCTAATTAAATTAAAATAATTTAGAGATAAATTCAAGGAGACTAAATCCTCATGAAAGTCTCTCGTCTAGCATTATAAATATAGTGCTCCTCTAAGCCATTTGATGAACAAGGGAGAAATAAGACAATTAGGAGAAAGAAGAAGATTCTGAAGATCAAAGTCTCGAAAGAAGATTCTGAAGATTAAAGCATCAAGAGTTCAACCAAATCCAAAAAGTAAGATTTTAAAGATCAAAGCCTCAAAGGAAGATTTTGAAGATCAAAGCAATTAAAGTTCAACCAAGTCCAAGAAGGAAGATTTGAGGATCAAAGCCTCTAAAGTTCCATAAATCCAAGGAGAAGGATCTGAAGAACCAAAGCTTCTTCAAAATTCCAACTAACAAGTCCAAGTCTTAAAATCATTCTTTCAAGATCAAGTCGCAAGACCCTTGGAGTGAAGTCTCCAAATCATTTGTTAAGTCTCAAGACCCTTGAAACGAAGTCTCCAAATGGTTTATTCAAGATCAAGTCGTCAAGACCCTTGATAATTCTATTTTACAAAATTTTTTAGTCTAATTTTGTTATTAAATATTAGCTAAGTCCTTAATTTTAATTATAATTTAGTTAATTTAGTTGTTTTTATAATTAGTTTATTTTTAAGTGAGTTATTTTAATTTTATGTTATTTTCTTTAATTTGGTTATTATTTATTAGTTTTTATGTTTTTGTAGGAATTAAGAGAATTGGGTTAATTTTGGAAAGTAAGGTGTAGAAAGATTCAGAAATCTGCTTGCATATGGTTCGGTGTTTTGACCATAACTCAATCTACAAAACTCCAAATGATGCGATTCTTAAACCATTGGAAATCTAAGAGATAGAGCTACAACTTTTTTATTGATCACTTTGCCCAGTTCTACATCGAAGATAGAGAAAATTGCTTTAGGAAAAGATTGGGTGTACTATTGCGAGAATGACAATTTTAAGGTTGACAAGTGATATTTGGGCATCTCATTACACTTTTAAGCTCAATTAAATCAGTAGGTTAACTTTGGGAATTATAGGTTAGGTTTGTTAGTATAAATAGGATATTTTTAAGAGACATTAGTTTAGACAACTTTTAGAGATTCAAGAGGTTGAAAGTTGAGGCAAAACCTTGGGAAACAAGCTACAATCAATCGTTTTGTTTTCTTCCTTAGTTTTTATTTTTCTTGTTATTTTTGTTGGATTTTATATAATATTATTTTTCTTTGCAATTATGAGTAGCTAATTTTCTTTTTCTAGGATTACAATTGAACTCATATGTAATCTAAATTTTTAATCTCTTTCTTACTTATCGTTAATGGGATTTGAATTATTTATTTCAATTTGTTCTTAATGTTTTTAATTGCCTGATTACCAATTAAATTGATCTAGGAACCTAAACAAACTTGGGAAAAAGAGTTTAGTGTAGACTAAAATTGGGATAGCATATGATCATATTAATTGATTTGTGTATAGGATATGGATACACCTATAAGCCATATGTAGTTAGATTAGAGCCTGAATTTAATGAATCTGTTTTAATTTCAATTCACATAGGGATATAGTATTTTGATTAAAATAGATATTTTTATAAGATAAGTCGAGAGACCCTTATAAATAATTGAAGACTTTAGGTTAGCAATTCAACACATTAAAATAAGTTAAGGAAGAAAGGTAAGATTTAGGTGAAGTGTGAGGGATATTGTAATCCTAAGCTTGTTTGATTTGCTTTTTACCCAATTATCTTGTTGCTTTAATTTTTAATTAAATTAGGTTTAGTTGAATAATTTTTAGTTTAATTAGAATTAAGATTTTAATTATTTGAATAAAACTAAATTGTTCTAATTTTAGTAGTCAGTAAAATTTTAGATCAATTCTCCTTAAGATCGATACTCTGCTTGCTTTTATACTATCTATTCGATACGTATACTTGCGTAGTAGAATTTAAGTGACAAGTTTTTGGCACCGTTATCGGGGAATTGTTTCTAAAATTTTTACTAATATTAATACCAAGCAATTTAGTCTTACTTCAAATTTTATTTTTCTTGTTTTAATGTTAGTTTTTGTTTGCTTGCAGATATCTTTGGTCACTGTACACAAGAAGAAACAACTTGAATCTTGTTCCTTTTTGATCTTGAGATGCAAAGAACTTTCAGAAGACCTCGAAGGGAGAATTTGCAAGTTACAACTTTAAATCAGACAATGGCTGAGAATAACAACAACAATGGCAATAATGCCATTAATCTGGTTCTTAAAGAAAATAGAGCACTACGGGATTATATTGTTCCTTTTTTGCAAGGTTTGCACTAAAATATTAGAAGATCTTCCATCAATGCAAATAATTTTGAAATTAAACCAGCTTATATTTAGATGATTTAGTCCTCAGTCCAGTTTGGTGGGTTACACAGTGATGATCCTAATTCTTATTTGGTGAATTTCTTGGAAATTTGCGATACCTTCAAATACAATGGAGTAATTGATGATGCTATTAGATTGATACTGTTTCTGTTTTCTTCGAGGGATAAAGTAAAGAACTGGCTTAATTCACTACTCAATGGGTCTATTACTACATGAGAGGATTTGGCTCAAAAGTTTCTAGCAAAATTCTTTCCGCTTGCCAAGACTGCAAAGATGAGGATTGATATCACCTCATTCACATAATTTGTAGGTGAATCCTTGTATAAAGCTTGGGAAAGATTTAAGAACAATTGAGAAGATGTCCATATCATGAGATTCCTAGTTGGTTGCAAGTTCAGACATTTTACAATGGGTTGGTTGGTTCAATAAAAACCACAATTGATGCTGTTGCTGATGGGGCATTAATGGATAAGAATGCTATAGATGTTTATAATCTGTTGGAATAGATGGCCTCAAATAATTATCAATGGCCTTTAGAAAGGTTTGGTTTGAGAAAAGCTGTTGGAGCCTATGAAATTCATGCACTTAGCACTTTAACTGCTCAAGTAGCTACACAAATGGTTGCGCTATCCAAGAAGTTTGGCACATTGGGAGTTCATGCTATTCAAAATTCGTTTGTAATTTGTGAGATGTGTGGAAATGGCCATTCAAGTGATCAATGTCCATATAATTATGAATTAGTCAAATTTGTGGGGAACTTCAATAGGTAGCAAAATAATCCACACTCTAATACATATAATACTGGTTGGAGAAACCACCCCAACTTTGAATGGAACAATAATGCAGGGCCTTCAAATCCAAAACCCATCATGCTTTTTGGTTTTCAACAACAAGCTATACCACTAATTTTTGAAACGAAGTCCCAAGTGGAAGAACTTCTCTTGCAATATATATCAAAGACTGATGCTATAATTCAAAGCCAATGAGCCTCTTTAAGAAATCTTGATACCCAAATGGGACAACTTGCAAATTTCATCAACAGTAGACCCCAAGGTTCCTTACCCAGTGACACATAAATCAATTCTAAAAGTAAGGAACAATGTTAAGCAATCACTTTAAGGAATGGCAAAGAAATTGAAGAAGTGAATGAAAAGGCAATTGAATTTGAGAATGGACATGTTGATAAGGAGGAAGAAATGTGTAAGAAAGCAATTAAGGTTGAACAGAAAAAAGATGAAAAGGTTGAAAATCAAGGGACTTCTCAAGTCATCCATCCTTCACCACCTTTTCCCCAAAGGCTCCAAAAGCAAAAGCTTGAAAAACAGTTTCAAAAGTTCATCAATGTCTTCAAGAAATTACACATTAATATTCCTTTTGTTGAAGCTTTGAAACAAATGCCAAGCTATGTCAAGTTCTTGAAGGACATCTTCTCCAAAAAGAGAAAACTATGTGAGTTTGAAACTGTGTCCTTTACAGAGGAACATAGTGCCATTCTAAAAAATAAACTGCCATCAAAACCCAAAGATCTAGGTAATTTCACAATCCCTTGCACTATTGGTAATTTATTTTTTGCAAAAGTTTTAAGTGATTTTGGTGTAAGTATAAATTTAATACCTTGGTCAATTTTTGAAAAGCTTGGTTTGGGGGAATGCAAACCCATTTTTGTTACTTTGCAACTAGTTGATCATTTTTATGTCTACCCAAGGGAAGTTATTGAAGATGTTCTTGTCAAGGTAGATAAATTTATTTTTCCAGTTGATTTTATAATCCTTGACATGAAAGAAGATAGGCAAATTCCAATCATCCTTGGGAGGCCATTCTTGGCAACTGCTAGAGCCTTGATTGATGTTAAGAAAGGTTAGCTCACTTTGAAAGTTCAAGACTAACATGTAACATTTAGTATTTTCAAAGCTTTAAAATTACTTGTGACATCTGAAGATCGTTTTTCTATGAGTGTGGTAAATGATTTTACAAAAGATGTCATTTTAGCAGAATATCCTAATGATCTTCTTGAAATATGTTTCATTGCTAAATCTGTTAGGGATGATGATGAATTTATTGAATATTCAAATTTGTTAAACTCCAAACTTAGAACTTATCATCAATTTGAATCATTAGATGTTTCCATTTCTTTGATGCTTGCTTCTAATCCTTCCATTGAAGAATCACCCACTTTGCCTGCATATTTAAGGTATACTTTTCTTGAAAAATCTTTTACTCTTCTAGTTATTATTTCTGTTTTTCTTACTAACATGCAAAAGGAGAAGTTATTGAAGACACTTAGAGAATTCAAGAAAGCAATAGAGTGGACCATAGCTGACATTAAGGGAATTAGCCATTCTTTTTACATGTACAAAATTCTTCTTGAGGAAAATCATAAAGCCACAATTGAATAGCAAAGAAGATTGAATCCCATCATGAAAGAAGTGGTCAAGAAGAAATCATCAAGTGGCTAGATGCTGGAATAATTTATCCTATTTTTGATAGCTCATGGGTAAGGCCAGTTCAATGTGTTCCTAAGAAAAGGGGGATGATTGTGGTTGCCAATGACAATAATGAGTTTTTTCCAACAAGAATTGTGGTAGGATGGAGAGTTTGCATGGACTATTACAAGCTCAACAAAGCTACAAGAAAAGATCATTTTCCTTTCCCATTCATTGATCAAATGTTGGATCGCCTGGTTGGTAAGGAATATTATTGTTTTCTAGATGGTTATTCTAGTTATAACCAAATTGCTATTGCCCCTGACGATCAAGCAAAGACTACATTTACATATGTTTATGGCACCTTTGCTCTTAGAATGAATGCCATTTAGATTATGAAATTTACCTGCCACATTTTAGAGATGTATGATGGCCATCTTCACAACATGGTGGAGAAATGTTTAGATGTATTTATGGATGACTTTTCTGTCTTTGGAAATAATTTTGATGTTTGTCTTCTAAATCTTGCTAAAGTACTTAAGAGATGTAAAGAAATAAATTTGGTGCTCAACTAGGAAAATGTCACTTCATGATGCAAGAAGGTATTGTTCTTAGGCACAAGATTTCTAGTAGCAACATTGAGGTAGATAAAGCAAAAATTGAAACAATTGAGAAACTACCACCTCAAATAAATGTCAAATGTATTAAAAGTTTTTTTGGTCATGCTGGTTTTTATAAAAGATTTATTAAGGACTTTTCAATAATTTCCAAACCACTTTGTAATTATTGGAAAATGATGTGCCATTTAACTTTGATAATGACTGTCTTGTTGCTTTTGATGAATTAAAGAAAAAATTAATTTCTGCATCTATCATAATTAGTCTCAATTGGACTCTCCCCTTTGAACTAATGTGTGATGCAAGTGATTATGCGGTGGGAGTCGTTTAGGGACAAAGGAAGGATAAACTCTTTCATTCCATCTATTATACTAGCAAAACTTTGAATGAGGCACAAAAAAAAAATTATACCACAACAGAAAATGAGCTTTTGGCTGTTGTTTTTGCTTTTGACAAATTTCGTTCTTATCTCATGGGGAGAAAGGTGATAGTGTACATTGACCATTCAGTTATCAAATATTTGATTGCCAAGAAATATGTTAAGCCAAGATTGATAAAGTGGATTCTTTTGCTACAAGAGTTTGATCTAGAGATTTGTAACAGAAAAGGAATAAAAAATCAAATGGCAGACCACCTCTCAAGATTAAAGATTAAAGCTCAAGGTAAAGATTTAACCTTAATCAAAGAGACTTTTCTTGTTGAACAAATCCTTCAAGTTTGTAAGAAATCACTTCCTTGGTATGCTGATTTTGTGAATTATTTGGTAAGCAATATTATTCCCCATAATTTAAATTTCATCAGGTCAAAGAAAATTTTTGCATGATGTTAAATTTTTTAGATGAGCCTTTCTTGTTTAAGCAGTGTAAAGACCCGATTTTTAAAAAATGTGTCCCAGAGGAAGAAACTCAAAGCATGGTTCACCATTGTCATTTTTCATATTATGGAGGACACTTTGGAGGAACAACGACTGCTATGAAAGTCCTCCAATCAGTTTTGTATTGGCCTACATTATTTAAAGATGCTTATAATTTTGTCTTGCATTGTGACAAGTGCTAAAGAATAGGTAATATCTCAAGGTGAAATAAGATGCCTTTTAGAAACATCCTTGAGATAGAAATTTTTATGTGTGGGGTATTGACTTCATGGGTCCATTCATATCTTCATATAACAATAAATACATTTTGTTTGCAATGGATTATGTCTCCAAGTGGGTTGAAACGACAATCTTTCCTCACAATGATTCCAAGGTAGCGATGAATTTCATCAAGAAGAACATTTTCACTTGATTTGGCACTCATAGGGCAATTATTAGTGATGAGGGGAGTCACTTTTGCAACAAGTATTTTGATGCACTTCTGGCAAAATATGGAGTTAAACACAAGGTTACAACTGCGTATCATCCTCAAACTAGTGGCCAAGTAGAAGGGTCCAATAGAAAAATCAAGAGGATTTTGGAGATTGAGCAAGAAGATTGGATGATGCACTGTGGGCATATCGGACTATTTACAAGACCCCAATTGGCATGTCTCCATACAAGTTGGTTGTTGGCAAAGCTTGTCACTTATTGGTGGAACTTGAGTACAATGCTTATTGGGTTGTGAAGAAGTTAAATTTTGATTTACAAGCGGCGGGTGAGCAAAGGTTGTTACAATTAAATGAACTTGATGAATTTCGCCTTCAAGCTTATGGGAATGCCAAACTCTATTAGGAGAAAACAAAGGAATGACATGATAAAAAGATAGTCGAAAGAAGCTTTGAGTAGGGTCAATTGGTGTTACTTTACAATTCTCACTTGAAATTATTTTCGGGGAAGCTTAAATTAAGGTGTTTTGGTCCTTTCATTGTTAATGAAGTCAATGGACAAAGATTGAAGTATTATTGGGGAGGTGAAATTGATCGTCAAAAGTCCTTAATACACTTACTTGATATGGCCTAGAGTCCAAGTCAGTCTTGCCAAAGATTATAAATGAAGTGCTTTTTGGGAGACAATCCAAGCTCCTTAACATTACTCATTTTAATCTTTATTTTGTTTAATTTTTAAGTTACAATTTATTTCTTTTGATTTTTTTATTATTTTATTTAGTTTATGTTTTCTTTTGCAGGTGTTTGTTTTTTGCAAATAAAATAAATTTTTAATAAAAATAAAAAAATCAAAGCCACGACCTTCACATTTAGGGCTGCGACCCTGAAAAGTGGGACAAATAAGGAAATAAGTTGAAATAGATTGTTTTAGCACCGTGACACTTAAAAGGAGTTGTGGCACTGCATTGAAGGGTTAAACATCTTGCAAACAAATTGTTTGAGCGTCGCAGCTTTCAAACCTAAGCGTCACAGTGCTACAACTCGAAGTGGGCTGTTTCGGGTTCAAAATAACTGAAAGCCACAGCCCTCACAAGTAAGGGCCGCAATACTGGATCGGGGCCTAACCCCACCCCTATAAAACCCTTCCTTTTGGCTGCACCCAAACTCATTCTTCTTCTCCAGTCATCTCCCTTTTTTTTTTTCTCTTTCAAGTTTTTTCTTCCCTCCCTCATATTCACATATATAAAAAAAATAATAGTTGCATTTTTTTTTCTTCTTCAATTAGGTTTTGTCTTGCATTCACTCCTCTATCAAGGTAAGTTCCCTCAATCTCTCTAACAAATATTTGGGTTTCCCTTATTTTCCGCTTTTGTGTAGTGAAAGAATGATTTTGTGTTGGAAAGCAATGCCATTGTGAAATTTTATAATCTTTGCACATTGAATCACTCCATTGTGCATAAATGTTAATGGGTTTTAAACTTTTCTCATTGATTATGTTTGGCGTGTAGTAAATTTTAGTATTTAGAGATAAATTCTTATTTCCAATGGGTAGGTTTTTATATATTTTTTTAATTTGTTGCACCTTTACTTGTCAAATGCTTGATTCATGTGAATGGTTTATAGTTGATGGGTATTTCCATGTTTATGAATATTTGATTAAGTACTTGGACATATGTCTAGGACATTTTGGTGCCAATTGCAATCATTGATAATTTTGGATGAGTACTATTTCATAGAATTTTATTTTTTTGGAATGATGAGTATGCGAAATTTATAATGATTAGTTTGGAATATGATTGTTGTAAGGAGTAGATAAATTCTTGAAGATGGTGGTGTGAGATTGCCAATTTTTAAGAAGCGGCTGTGGAATTGTTGAGTTGAGTTTATTGAATTGGAAACCAATTAATTAAATTAGTGCATTTGGATTTTTAATATTTTCCGTGGTTGTTGCACGTAACATTACTTGCTCACTCGTACTTTGGATTTGTTTTGATTGTTTGAATTTCTTTTGTAAGAATGGCACCAAAACGATCTAAACAAAGTTCTAGTGACGCTTGTGATCATTCCAAATTCATGTCAGCTGATGCATCTACAAGATATCATACTTTGCTGATCTACAAAGTGCTCATTCTTGAACATGGGATAAATATTCCCATCATCCATTATGAGGAGATTCATCATATGGTATGAGAAAGGCGTTGGCAACTATTTTGTGACCAACCTGAAGTTACAATTTTGCCAATGGGAAGAAAGTTTTATGCTAATGTGGTTGAGCATGTTGATAGCGTTGCTTTTGTACATGGTAAGCAAGTTCTATTTCACAGTCAAGCCATCAACATACTTTTCGAAACTCCTAATATTGAGAATGATGCATATGGGCAGTACTTGGGCGATCATTAGGATTTTAATGAGATTATATCGACACTTTATATTGAGGGAGCCCAATGGAAGACATCACATGGCCAGCTTGTTTCATTTAGATGAAATGCCATGAAAAAGGAGTTGAAAGTGTAATTGCACTTTGTGGCGGTGAGATTACTTTATTCAACTCATATTAACGATCTCACGAAGGATCGTGCAGTTCTCATTTATACCATCGTGACGCATAAATCAATTGACATTGGTAAGGTTATCTTTTATGCCATACTACATACGAGCCGAACTAAATGAGATGGTATAAGATTTCCTTCCTTGATAATTGCTTTATGTGCAAAACTTGGTGTGCATTGGAGCGATAAATAGAAGCTGCAACAACCGAAAGTCCCCATCACCATGGGCATTCTCAAGCGATTGGAAGAGTTTGCTCTGGTAGCTAGTAGTTCTTCACCACCGACCCCCCCACCTTCACAATTGGTTTCCACAAGTAGTGTTGCTCAATGGATAGAGCGCGTTGATCGTTGTTTGGATTGTCACGAGAGGTAAAACCAGGTAAATTTCCCAAATGATGCGAGCTTATGTAGAATATATTGGGATGGACATGACTACTTTTCCCTTATTGCCTACGGATTTAGACTCTGATGATGATTTTGGTGGAGATGATGAGAGGGCCCAATAGACTGCAGCTTCAGAGTTAAGGGAGTATTTTTGTCCTTTTTCTCTAATTTTCTTTTATCACATTGATGATAATGTTTTGTTCAAAGTTTGGGGGAGTCTTTTTGTTATGTTAGGTTTATTTAATTTTATTTGTTTTTATTTTAAGTTAGCTTTTAGTTTAAATTATGTTTTGCATGTGTTATTTGTGTTAAAAAAATTTTTTTTTGAGATAATTTGCACCTTATCCATGATTGTTCCAATCCTAGGATGATAATTTGATTATCTTGTAATTTTTAGCTTTTGAGAAACATATAGTTTGATTTAATTTTATGTGATAGTCTTATGTTAGCTTTATTTTAAAATGTGACTTATAATAATTTGAGCACCATATTTATTTACTTAGAATTTTTATGTGATTTAGAGAAAGTTTATGTTGATACAAAGTATAGCGAAGTCAAGAATTCTAAAATTTGTTTGATTCTCTCTTGATGTGAAATCTTAGATAAACACTTAGGATAGGAAAGTGATTTAGGCCATCTTTGGATCATTTGAGCCTTACTGAGCTACCTTGTTATATATTTATCCTTAATCACCTGTTTTGAGCTTAATTTACTTTTTCTTTATATATACACAACAATATTAGCCTTCGTGTTTTTATTTAATTTCAACAATTTGAACATTTTACCCTTAAATTTTTTTATCTTTCTATGAAGTGTATTAAGCTTAAAGATAAATTGAGGGAGAAAGGTGAAAAAAAAGGTGATGGGTGCTTGAAATTTACCCATTTTTCAGAATTGTCAAAAATAAGTTGGAGGTGTAAAAAAAACGAGAAAAGAAATAAAATGTGTTGCACAAAGGAAATTTTACTTCAAGTTTGGGGTGTTATAAAATTTTATTGAGCTCTTCATAGTCCTAGATTGATTAAGTGTTTAGGGTGAATTTGAGTCTAAAAATATCTTTTATCATACCTTAACCCTAGCCTTACCATANTTATCATACCTTGACCCTAGCTTTACATTATGAGCTTAATAAAGACCTATTGATTTTTGAATAAGTGTTATTCTACATTAGCGAAGAGAGAGATGAAAAACAAACTTATGAGATCCTAGTACTAACTTATGCTTAGATTTGGCATAAACTAATCTGAATTGCATGATATATTTTGTAAAAGATTATTCACACACACACAGGAAGTCCATTCGAAAAAATAAGTTTTCACTTGAATTGATGCATGACTTTAAGGATTAATTGTATTTTACCTTAAGCTGGAATTGGGATAATTTCTAAGGGAAAAATTGAGAAATCATGATTTGGTAGTTCTATCTCACCTTCAAGTATTTTTATGCTCAGTTTTCTTTTTATTATTTTTTTTTCTTGAAAACTAGCAAAATCTTAAGTTTGAGGTGTGATAATTCTATTTTGTAGAATTATTTTCGTCCAATTTTGTTATTAAGTATTAGCTAAGTCCTTAATTTTCAATTATAATTTTCTTATATTTAGTTATTTTTATAATTAGTTTATTTTTAAGTGAGTTATTTTAATTTTATGTTTATTTCCTTTAATTTGGTTATTATTTATTAGTTTTTATGTTTTTGTAGGAATTAAGGGAATTAGGCTTAATTTTGGAAAATTTCATTCCCAGTATTTAATGAAAGCTTATTTATGACTTTAAAAATAACATATATTGTGCATATTTAATTATGAAGCAAACCAAGAACCACCTAAGCACCTTTTGAGTTTTTTTCCTTTTATTAAAAAATGATGTTTTGAATCCAATGTTTTTAGATAAAAAAAAATTATATAATTATTTTGAATCAAATATTTAAATATTTCTTTGAGTTACTTTTAAGTAAAAAGGAGTTTTATGAAATACATAACTTAAAGGAGGGAGCTTTTAACTTTAATTGAACTAGTTATATTTATGAGGGCCCAATAACCCATAAAGGAGTCCAGCCCATTCGGTTTACTTATTGGCCATTCAAGCCATTTAATTGACAATGGTTTTTTTTTTTCAAGAAAAAAAACGTAGGCATCAACTAGAGAAAAATGAGAGTGTTGCATTAAATAAGAAAAAATGAAGAATTTGTCCTTTGTAGTGATAGCAAGAGAAAAATAAATCGAAATATTGATTGTATTGTGAAGGAGTTAACGACAAGAAGTAAGAGCTCCCTAGGAGGGCTTCCTTACTGTAAGTTGCGAATGAGGGGTTGAGAGGTGAGGCCTTGTTGCATGGTATGAAGGCATGTGGTTGTCTTAGGAATGGAAGCTAATGAGAAGATAAGGTGAGAAGAGTACTAACGGTTGGGGAAAGAGGGTTCATGCTTTTAGGGAGGATCTTTTTGTAGGTAGTGGAAGAGAAAATAAGAGGAGGTGGAATTTATGGTATGCTTTTGATGAGGTCAAATGAGGTCTGATTGGCATGGTTAAGGGAAGAAAGAGTTGGAATGATTGAGAAGGTAGGGAAAATGAGCATATTCTCACAAGGCGGCATATGAGGTGTGTCATAGTTTTAGAAAGAAACTGTGAATCCCACATCGATTGTATACTAGAGTGAGACTGAGTTTTTAAGTATTTACACTATCTTTAAGTTATAAGGTGTCTTTTGTGAGATAAAATCATGAGGTTTAATAGGCCAAAGTGAAAAATACCTTACAAGTTGGTGAAATTTTCGACAATTGGTATTAGAGTCCACTTTATGGGTACTAGTGATGTGCTATTAATGACAGTGGAACTTTGTTGAAGTGGGGGAAGATGTGCACCAAATTGCTTTTCTTACTCGATATGGGCATTATGAGTTCCTTATGATGCTTTTTGGGTTGAAAAATGCTCTAATTGCTTTTATGGGCTTGATGAATAGGGTATCTAATCTTGATTTGGATAAATTTGTAGTTGTTTTTATTGATGCTATTTTAGTTTACTCATTTAGCTCAACAGATCATTTAACTCAACTTTGAGGCAAAAACAGCTGTTTGCTAAATTGAAGAAATGTGAGTTTTACCTTTTTAGTGTTGCTTTTTGATCACTTTATTTTATAGAGTTATTTGGTCTTAATTTTCAATATATTTTGTCTAAGTTCTTGAGATTTAATTTAAATATTAAGAGTTTTTAGCCATTTATTTTATTTTATTTTATTATATTGGGTTCAATTGTGATAAGTTATTTTATGATGTTTTATTTTAAGTTTAGTTATTATTTAGGTTAAGTTTTATGTTTTTGTAGGTGTACTTTGAAATGTGGGCCTATTTTGTGAAGGAGATACAATTTAGATGCAAACTTCAACTACACATGTTATGGTTTTTTGAGCATATCTTTCACTATAGAAGTTTAATTGATATGATTCTTAAACCATTGGAAATCTAAGAGGCATAACTACAACTTTTATGTTTACCACTTTGCTCAGTTCAACCTTAAAGGGGGTCAAAAATCATGTCAAATTCAAAATAGTGTAGTAGAGTCTGAAGAAGCAACGTACAGCTTTGAATGCTGTGGCCATGGAAGGAGTCAACGCCACGGTACCTTAACTAAGAAGAACGCTTCAAGGCATATATGAGCCTTGGTGCAGTGGCCACCAAGCACCCAGCACCGTGGCGCCTAAAAGAAGATTTTGAAAAAATATAAGAAGTGCACAGCGCCATAGCGCCCAAGCAAGGCAAGTTGCAACGTCCAATGAAGAAAGAAGAGTTTCTAAGCTATTTAACTTCTATTTTGCCTTGAACTCAAGCTTTATTTAATTCCTTTTTCAATAGAATGAGAAAACAAGTTTCAAGTAAGATTTTTCTAAAGAAAAATAGGCATTAAAGCTAGCAAGGAAGCAAAGAAAGCAAGAAAGATTGCAGATTGAAGATTTGATAAGTATTAGAGTTCTTTCTTTTCTTGTTATCTTTACACTTCCTTGTTTAGTTTTGATGGTTAAATTTCTTTTTGGGATGATGTTTACATACATTATGTTGAGCTAAGTTTTTAATCTAAAATTGCAATTAACTCAATACATAGTCCAAATTTTTAATATTCGTTCTTGCTTATGTTGATAATGTTTGAGTTGTTTATTTTAATCTTATTCTTAATGTGTTTGATTGTCTGATCACCAATTAGATTGATTTGGAAACCTAAATGGAACTAGAAGAAGGAGTTTAGAGTAAGCGATGGATGAAATAGCATATGTTCAATATCAATTGTATAAGATGATTGATTGGATTCACGTGTAGGGTAGGAATACACTTACATGTCATATGTTGCATTAGAGTCTAATCGTAATGAGCCTGTTTTCAGTTTGCATAAGAATATAGTAAATTGGTTAAAAAAGATATTTTTATAAGAACATCGAAAGAGACTTATAAATAAATTAGAACCCTAGGTTAACAACTCAACTATCTTGTAGGTAGGGAGAGAATATAAGAAATTCAGATGAAACATTAAGGGGATACTGTTGTTCTAGACTTTTGATTAATTGATTAATTGATTAATTAGTTAAATTGATAATTTTAGTTTTAGTTTTAGTTTTAATTTTAGTTTATTTAATTTTAAGTAGTTTTAAATTTGGTTGTTTGGACAAGATTGGGTTGTTTTAAATTTAATAATTAGCAAAAAGATTTGGTCAATTCTCTGTGGGAGCGAACTTTACTTTCATTACATTACTTATTAATGATATGTGCACTTGCGTGGTTTATCTAACAAACACTTTTCTTAGGTATGTGGTCTCAAAGGATGGGATTTTTATAGACCTAACGAAAGTTGAAGTGGTGTGGATTGGAAGAGATTGAATAATGTCTTTGAGATTTGTAGTTTTTTAAGTTTAACAAGGTACTATAGGCGATTTATGGAGGACTTTTTTGCATTGCCTTTGGCTGGATTGATACAAAAGGAAGTTCATTTTTAATGGTTGAATGATGGGGAAAAAAGTTTTGACGAGTTAAAGAAAATGTTAGTATCTGCTCTTATTCTTACTATACATGTTGGTGGGAAAGGTTTTAACATTTATAGTGATGCTTCTGAGAAAGGACTTGAGAGTGTTTTTATGTAAAATTACAAGGTGATGACCTATGCTTCTAGGCAATTGAAACCTTATGAGGAGAATTATCCAACCCATTATTTAAAGTTGGCAGTAGTAGTTTTTGCCTTGAAAATTTAGAGACGTCATTTGTATGGTGAGCCTTGTGAGGTTTTTACAGATTATAAGAGTTTGAAGTATTTATTCACATAGAGGCGTTGAATATGTGGCAAAAGAAATGGTTAAGTTGTTGAAAGATTATGACTTGACCATTAGTTATCACCCTGGTAAGGTGAATAGAGTAGCTAATGCCTTGAGTAAAAAAACTTTGAGGAACACGATTGTGACAATTACTTCCCAAAGATAGATTTTAGAAGGCTTGCGAAGAATGGATATCAATGTATGGGCACATGGTTTTAGAGTAATATTGGCTAACATACAAGTTTAGCCAACTTTAATTCAAAGGATGAAAATTGCTCAAGCAAATGATCCTTAACTCCAACACATGAAATTTGAGGTTAAATTTGGTTTAAAACAAAACTTTAGTTTTCATGATGATGGCTCTTTGAGGTTTACTGATAGAATTTATGTTTCGAATGATTTGGAATTGAAGAAGGAAATTTTGGAGGAAGCTCATTATAGTAACTATACAATCCATCTTAGTGTTACAAAGATGTACAAAGATTTAAGGAACACTTCCTTAATGTAGTGGTTAAAGAGCACATTTAAGAATCTTTATGATGTAATACCCCCACTTTTTTTAATCCATCTTGTTATATTGCAACTATGACCCTTGGGGTCTATTTATGAAGAAATAATAAAAGAAAGGGTTTTTGGAAAAAAAGGTGGTTATAACATTTATTTGTTTTCTTTCTATATCAATAGGCAAAAAAATTAGAAGGTTAGTAAAAGTTAAACCCAAGAAAAGAAAAAGAAAGGCAAATCTACTCAAGAAAGCACTTTTTAAGGTATGATTAGGTATCGAATCATGAAAATTTTGTATTTTTTATAGCTTGGATGCAAAAGCTCTAGATTATTTGATGTTTCTTCATTTGCTGTCCAAATTTGGTAATGTTCTGATGACTTTCTGTAAATATGGTTTTTGTGATAGGGAAAGGAAGCATTGCAAACAAGTGAAAGGATGTATCAGAGGTAACGAAGAAGAAGATCAGAGCAGTTCCTAAAGTACTAAGTATTGTGGAAAAAGAAGGAGAATAAAAAGAGAAACGGTAGATAATTAGAAAGTAGAAGATAATTAAAAAGAGAAGTTAGAGAGACAAGCTCTGGGTGAGAATCTTATAGCTTTGAAAAAAAAGATCCCTAAATGAATTATGAAGTTTCTATGTATAGTGCAAAAAGTGATGGTTACTCAAGAATAGGTTTTAATGCGCGTAATGAATGACATTATTATTAAGAGCGTTAATATGAGTAGCATTACTATAACCCATTATGTGAATATTAAAATGGTGATTTATTACACATAATGAGTAACGGTTAGAAACTCATTATGTTACCATTGAAGTAATTGGTCATAATAATATTTTTTCTCGAGTAAAAGGTAATCGAGAACAAGTTAAGAGAAAAAAGTATAGGTGAAAAGGTACAAGAGAAGAAGGTGTAAGTGAACATGTACAAAAGAACAAGGTAAGAGGACGAAACACTTATACTTCAAGAAAAAAATATAAGAGGAAGACCTCTTAACTACCTTTATATCTGAGCCACCAAACCAAACTCTTTAGAGCATCCCAAAATGAAATAATTCGTGAACCCTGCCACTTAGTTCAAGTTACTTTTACTGCTATCCGTGTGAATTGATTATTTTATGGTAAGTAGTTATTCCACTTGTATTAGCTGTTCCGCATGGAGTAGTGTTCCATTTATTCTAGTTGTTCAGTGTGAAGTAATGCATCACTTATTATTACTGCATGAAGTAGTGTTTTACTTATTCTAGTTGTTCTGCGTGAAATAGTGTTTCACTTATTCAAGTTGTTCTCATTATTCTCTGTACAACATTACGCTATAAAACAATTCTAAAGTGAATAGGTAGTAACCAAAATCAATTATCTACACTTTCTGACAGCATGATAGGTACCAATGGAAAGGTTTTCAAAAGATCTTTCTAATAATTTTTGTAGCACCCCATTTGGTTGAGTAATTAGGGAGATATAAATTTTTTAAATTTGTTGGAAATCCATTTTTACATATTCAACTACCCAACTTTGAGTCACCGTAATTCCACAATCCAGTGACGTTTTGAGTCCATTCTTTAAGGGTTTTTGTAGTATGAAATTGGTTTTTAATTTAGTGTCAAGGGCTTTTTGTGTTAACAAAATGGAAGGCTGAAAGTTGGTTCGTTGATATTGGAAACTTAAGAATTTGAATATGTTTGGGATGGTTTTCAAACTTTTGCCTTTTGGAACTTGTGAATTTTGTAATTTTTTTCATCAAAAAAAATTTTAATGTTATAGTATAACATGAATACTTCAAATTGGTCTTGCGTTTATCACTAGAAACAATTTGGATTAGTAGTTATAAGAGTTCAAAGTAGCTTGAATGACCATTCAGTTTCTGAAAATTTTAGATTTTTTTTATCAATTTGAAGTATTCATGTTATACTATAACATTAAAATTTGTTTTGATGAAAAAGATTACAAAATTCATAAGTTCCAAAAATCAAAAGTTAGAAAATCATCACAGACATACTCAAATTTTTGGGTTTCTAGTATTAACAAACTAACTTTAAGCCTTCGATTCTCTTAACACAAAAACCTTTCACACTAAATTAAAGACCACATTTCATACTACAAAAAACCAAAGAATGGACTCAAAACATCACCGGAATGTGAAGTTCCAGTCACCCAAAGTTAGGTCGTTAAATATGTCAGAATGGGTTTCCAACCAACTTCAAAAATTTATATCTCTCTAATTACTCAACCAAATAAAGTGTTACAAAAACCATTAGAAAGATTTTTTCAAGACCTTTCCATTGGTACCCATCATGTAGCTGGAAAGTCATCAGAACAGTACTAGATTTGGATGGAAATTGAAGAAACATAAAATAACCTAGGGCTTTTGCATTCAAACAATGAAAAGTACAAAATTCTCATAATTTGAAGCCTAATCATATCTTAAACAATGCTTTCTTGAGTAGATTTTCCTTTCCTTTGCCTTTCTTCTTTTTCTCTAGGGTTAGCTTCTTCTAACTCTTTTATTTTTATGCCTATTGATATAAAAAGAAAAGACATAAATGTTATAACCCCTCTTTTTGCCAAAAGCTCTTTCTTTTTATTATTGCTTCAAAAATAAACCCCTAGGGTCATAATTGCAATCTAATAAGATGGATTAAAAAAAGTGGAGTATTACATTTTCCCCTCCTTAAAAAGAAGTTTAATCCTTTAAACTCTTACCTTGGTCCTTAAAAAGGTGGGGATACTTCTCCTTGACATTTTTTTCGAAATCCCAAGTTGCCTCTTATTTTATGGGATTACTTCACTGTACCTTAACATAAGAAATAGTTCATTTTCTCAAAACTTGCTCATTTCTATCCACAAAGCATACAGGATACTCCTCATAAGACAAATCTTCTCTAAGTCTCAAAAGAACTAACTCTACTACATGGCTAGGGTCTAGAACATATTTTCTCAATACAGAAACATGGAACACATTATGCACTTTGAATAAAGCAAGTGGAAGTGCCAGTCTTCAACCCACACCATCGACCCTATCTAAAATCTCAAATGGACCCATATAACAAGGACTAAGTTTTTGTCACAGCCCAAATCTTGGGCCATGATCGATGCATGGGCCCAATGGGCATAGCCTACTAAGCCCAAGTAAGCCTTTTTTTATGCAATCCCGATCATCATTCCCAACCATCATTTCTAAACCACATATTGTAATTCTCTACTAAAAATAGTTTAGTAAAATTTTATAGTGACCCAATACTCACCATTTTATTATGTCAAAATAATGTCACCCGTTTGCCAACTCATAGTGGCATCAGTAATCAAATATATATATTTGACTTATAACATGAATCCTAGCGGATTACATTACATATATGTGTTCACAAGTAACAGACTCTTGACCGTCAGCGGAGTGACCGTGGGTGAAGGTACAACTACTGAGATGCCATAGTACCTACCAAGAAGGTGAGCATACGTGGACAACTCAATCTAGGTCCCAACTACCTCTGAATCTGAAAACATTAAGTTTAAAAGAGTGAGTATAAAAATCATTGAATGAACATAAGAAGGGAACAAGCAATCGATAAAGAGAACTTGGAAATCATGATGCACTTGTTTCAAAAATAATGCAATTGATTTAATTTCTTACTAAAAACCCTTCATTTCGAACTTTGATTAATAACCTCATAGTGTTACAAAAACCCATGATCAATCTATGAAGTTAAATGGGTGAAAATATGTCAAAATCAGGCAAGGTAGCAAGCATGACAGCAAGTTTCTCGCTGCAGCGAAGAAACATTCTCGGTTTGCATATGTTTTAGTTTTTAAAGAATATCTCCCACTACAAAAATCTAATTGATATGATTTTTGGACCATTAGAAAGCTAAGAGGCTGGGCTATAACTTTTATGTTTATTACTTTTCCAGTTCTAATGGGAAGGTAGCCAAAATCCATATCAAAGAAAAGGCACTGCACTAGAAAATTTTAGAACCACCCGAGAGTTTCTCGCTGCAGTGAGAAGCTTCAGTAAATTTCTCGCTGCAACGAGAATCAAGCCAGTGCAACCCCCCTCCAACCCAAGAGTTTCTCGCTGCATCGAGAATGAATCTGGCTGCAGCGAGAAATAAGGCAACTTAGTTAAAAAGGGTCTTGTTACATCAAAAGCCATTTTCTTGCTAAAATGAGAAGCAATTTTGGAGCAATTAACAATGCCAACATATAACACAATCACAATTATCTTCATAAACTTTCTATAACATATATATATTTGTACATACATACATCATCATGCATACGATCCCGCCACACTCAGCTTATGTGCAACCCCCACATCGCGCACATAGGTGGAGTCATCGTGTGCATCCCCCACATTGTGCACAACTAATACCGCCGTGTGCATCCCCCACATCGGTCACAGGCAATATCATCATCCACTCTCTTGCGCCTGTCATCACCGGTATGTGCTCTCCCACATCACGCACATGCTCGGTTATAATTACAAACAATATTACTATCAATAAATATCATACATATATATATATATATATATATATATA